>NW_016809835.1:407590-436260 GCF_001698545.2 Rhinopithecus bieti | reverse complement strand
AGAGGTGGAGTCTACAGAGACAGGCAGGTTTCCTTGAGCTGCTGTGAGCTCCACCCAGTTCGAGCTTCCCAGCGGCTTTGTTTACCTACTTAAGCCTCAGCAATGGCGGGTGCGCCTTCCCCAGCCTCGCTGCTCTCTTGCGGTTAGATCGCCGCAGACTGCTGTGTTAGCAATGAGGGAGGCTCCGTGGGCGTGGGACCCTCCCAGCCAGGTGTGGGTTATATTCTCCTGGTGTGCCCGTTTGCTTAAAGCGCAGTATTGGTGTGGGAGTTACCCGATTTTCCAGGTGTTGTGTGTCTCAGTTCCCCTGGCTAGGAAAAGGGATTCCCTTCCCCTTGCGCTTCCCAGGGAGGCGATGCCTCGCCCTGCTTCAGCTCTCGCTGGTCTGGCTGCAGCAGCTGACCAGCACCGATTGTCCGGCACTCCCCAGTGAGATGACCCCAGTACCTCAGTTGAAAATGCAGAAATCACCGGTCTTCTGTGTCGCTTGCGCTGGGAGTTGGAGACTGGAGCTGTTCCTATTTGGCCATCTTCGGGATGATAGTTTCTATCCCTGTTACTCTATCTTGGCCAGAAGCAAAAGCCCTCAGTTAAATGTGACCGGAATCAAGTACTGTTTAAAACCAAAGTTTGAGGTATAAAATACTCAAAAATGCCCTCTACCAATGTGGTATCAGCATCCTCTGTTTATATTACAGATTGAGGATAGCATGTTAATTATAGCAATCCCCACCAATATATTTTATGTAGGTAGAAATTAAAATCTTAAAACAAAAAGTCTAGTACAAACTCTAATCTAGATTTGTTGCATTCTGAAGGTGCACTAGGTTACATCACCTGAAAGTTGTTGGTTTCTTTAGAGTTCAATTTTCCTATACCATTTTCGGAATGAGGCTGATATTCATTTTCTGAAGTGGGGATCTGCAGTGATCTCATCTTCTTTTATGCTAAGTGAGTATTTTCTTTTTATTATTCATATGGTAATATCAGCTCTTAAAAAGAGATGCCCTGATCTTGGGATCACAAACTGCTCTTTAGATTCTCTCAAAAGCATTGCCTTGGATGCACCACATCAATGCTTCCTTTATTTAAAAGTTTTCACAGCCAGGTGCCACAGGGTCTAGAGATGAGAGTGGGAAGATGAGATGTGTTGTTATAAAACCCTCCTGATGGTCGAGACATATGAGCTACTTTAGAAGCTTTACTTTATGTCACCATGATGAGCAGCTTCCTTCCCTGTGCCAGGGACAGGTTGCTAGTCTTTTCTCCATCTGGACTGCGGCTTCCTGGCTCACCTGCCGTGCAGTCCACTGAAGTGCAGTCCACTGAAGTGCAGTCTGTGTGTGTGTGCAGGGACAGGGGAACTTCTTGTGTGCTTGTTGTTGAGAACTTTGAAGCAAAAGAAAAAAAAAAAAGTACTAGCTACCCACTAATGCTTCCCTTGAGTAATGTTGCTCTTGTCATATTGAAACAAGTGCTTACAAAAGGAACAGCTTTTGTGGAACTGGCCAATTCACCGAACCTTAAACCTAGAATAAACTTGAAGAGACCAGAGCCAAGGTGCTCAAGTATGTCGGCAGGGGAGAGAACCATGTGGATATAGTAGATTAAGTTTGTTAAATTTAACCATGTGCTTTCAAGAGTGCTTTTCAAACTTTAATGTGCATGCAAATCATCTGAGAAATGTGTTGAAATGCAGATTCTCATTCAGCAGGTCTTGGGTGGGGTCTGAGGTTCTGCGTTCCTCATAGGGTCCCAGGTGATGCCTATGCTGCTGGCTTGGGGACTACACTTTGAATAGCAAGCTTCTAAAGGAATATATTTAAGAGTAAACATATGGGGAAAAGAGAAATTCAATCACAATCAATGTTCACTCATTTATTCAGCACCTAAAAGCCTGTTATGGATAATACACATGGTCAATGATGCAGAGAAAAGGGAGAATTAGAATAAAGCCTCCTCTTATGGAACTTACAAACTAGAGGGAGGTTAAAATATATGCAAAGCATTAGACTATAGTAGTATAGTAAGATTCCTACTGGTTAAAGATCCCTGGGCTTGAATCCTGGTCTGTGAAAAACTGACCACAATTACTTCACTACTGTGTGCTTCAATACACTCATCTGTGAAATGAAAACAAATGAGAAGAATGATAGCACCTGTAGTGTATGGGTATTGTAAGGGTTAAATGAGGTGATACTTGTAAAAACACATAGAAACAACTGAAAAGTTGTTCTTATTAGACAACTTGAAAGTGAGAAAAATCATAAAAGAGGTTCATTTATTTTTCAAATCTCCATATCTCAGATGAAAAAAGCGGTTTAGGTGAAACATTATAGAATTGAATTTCAACCAATTGTCAGTCACCATTTCTTTCTTATCCCAAGTTTAAAATGGAGATTTTTTTTTTTTTTCTGCCAAGGTCAGGCAGATATAGAGGGTCACTCTTGGGTTACCTGTGCTGTACAGGAGAACTAGAAGGGAATTTGAGAAAAAAGATTTGAAAAGTTGTCATCAGTTTTCCTTATATCCCTGGTTTTCCCTCTTTTTTTTTTTCTTTCATAAACCCAGAAAAACTGGGTTTGAACTTTGGCTCTGCCATTTATTTCCTAAAATAATACATTTCGTAATCAGTCTTTGCCTCGGTAACTTCATCTGTAAAATGGAGGTAACGATGTCTGTGTGATAATGATGGTGGTGGCGGTGTGAAAATTAAAAGCAAAAGTGTGGTAGGCAGAATAATGGCCCCCGAAAAGTTATCCAGATTTTAATTCCTGGGAACTGTGGATGTTCCCTTAGATGGCAAAAGAGACTTTGCAGCTCTGATTAAGTGAAGGATGTTTCAATAGCGAGACTATCTGGTATTATCTGGGTGGACCCAATACAATCACAGCTGTCCCTGTAAGAGGGAGGCAGAAAGCAGTCTGACACAGAAGAAGGCAATGTGACCACTGATGCTGGCTTTGAAGTTGGGAAAAAGGGCCATGAGCCAAGGTGTGCAAGAAATATAGGTATAGCCGGGCACAGTGGCTCACGCCTGTAATCCCAGCACTTTGGGAGGCTAAGGCGGGCGGATCACGAGGTCAGGAGATCGAGACCATCCTGGCTAACACGGTGAAACCCCGTCTCTACTAAAAAATACAAAAATTTAACCTGGCGTGGTGGTGGGCGCTTGTAGTCCTAGCTACTTGGGAGGCTGAGGCAAGAGAATGGCATGAACTTGGGAGGCGGAGCTTGCCACGGCACTCCAGCCTGGGCGAAACAGCAAGACTCTGTCTCCAAAAAAACAAAAAACAAAAAACAAAAACCACGGGTGTAAAAGGTAGAGATGTCAAGGAGAGAGATTCTCCTCTAGAGCTCCAGAGGGAGTATGGTCTTGCTGATACTTTAATTTTTCCCCAGACTTCTGTCCTTCAGAACTGTAAGAGAGTAAATGTACATTGTATTAAGCCACCAACTTTGTGGTAACTTATTACAGCAACCACAGGGAAAAAAGTACAAAAATCATCTGTGGAGCACTTCACAAATGTTATTTTGTATCTTTTTCCTAATTAGAGAGCCATCACTAGCCTGAGAGATTGCTAAGTTAAGGCCACTGTAACAGCCCCAGTTTTTCCATGGAGAAGCCTGGAGCCATGAACATTTTCTCCTTGTCTATAAGGGTGTAATACAAATGAAGAAATCCTCATGGTTCTCCAAAAGAATGTGGAATTTGGGGACTACAATGCTCTTATGAAAAAGTCCTAAGACTAGGTGACCAGATGTTCTAAATGAAAGTGCCTCTTGCTTTCAGTTTGCCCCAGCAGGGTATTAATCCTGTAATCGGAATTGCATCAAGCCTTATGACTCCTGCCAGAAACTTCAGAAGCTAAGGGATACATCGATCTAGTTATTACAGAAGAGAACTTCAGAAGAGTGGAAAAAGGGAGGAGCAATTATTTGTGAAGTAATTGAAAAGCATTGTTTATATTTGCAATGTCTTATCCTTTCAAGTTTCAATTTGGGAGCTAAAACACATTTAGTCTGGGTCAGTTTCTCCAAGTAGATGTGACAAGACTTTGGTGTTGGAGTCAGGAAGGAGAAAGGATTTGGGGAAAGGTTAATTTTTAATATCTTTGATATAAACCAATCAGTAGTTCAGCAACACAAGATTAAACTGTAGGCCTTTAACTCTTTAAGCAAAATATTCAGAAAAAGTTAATTCATCTGTTAACTACAAAATAAAAGGAGCTTTTCCTTCTGCATACATCTTTCCCACCTTCTCCCTTAGACACATGAGTGCACTGAAACCAGTCTGATGGCTAAAAAGAACAGATAGAGGCAAGTTGGCAGTCAAGACCTGCCTTTGTGTCTTCTTACACTACCTCCTCTCTTTAATCTTCTATATTGTACTAGCTGATTTTTTGTTTGTTTGTTTGTTTGTTTGTTTTTGCAGAGATGATCTGAGTTCTTAGCACAAATGATTGTGATTATTCATTCAAGTGTTTTTTAGACTCTACCATGTTATCATGTTAATGTTGGGTAACACTCACACACATTAGTTTTGCCAAGAGTCAATAGAGAGTTCAAAGACTCCATAAAAACATAGCATATAATAACCATTTTAGTTAGCCAAGCAAGTACTCTGGAAACCCTTTGGAAACACTGCTTTTATTTGGAAAGCCTATAATTTGGTCTTTAAATGGGATATTTGTGGCAGCATTTGGGAAACTGTAAAGTGCTATGTAAATGTTAGATAGCCTTTATCATAATTGCAGTAATGCATCCCACTAGAAGATATCTGGAGAACAGTATATATAGTGGAACTTCTTATGGTCAGTAAGACCTCCCCCTAAACTGATTCCTCCTCCATAAAAATGTTCAGAGAGTTCTTGGCTTCAGACCCTTCTATAGAGAAGAATCTCATCTTCTTGGCCATAGTTTTGAGTGCCCCTGCCCAGTGAATCCTTCCTTATCTGACAATCAGCTTAAGTCCTGGTTCCCACATTCAGTATCATGTAAGGGAGATGTCACCAACTACATATTTTTACCTTTCTCCCTTATCCTTAGTCATACTTTTTCCTCTTTTTTTCTCTTCAGCCAGTTCCTTTGTTCCTCAGCCTACCAATCTCTTAATTCCATTCCTTCACTTTAGGGACCACAGCTATATTACTCTTAACACTGTCACGGACCAGGAAGGAAAAAAGAGAAAGCCGTCTTGAATATTATAGATAGGTGTCATGAAGTTTATACACAAAGGCACACCCTATGTAAGTCAAGAGGGAAACTGAGACCAGACCACGGAGGGTCTTGTGTGCTACCTTTATCCTAAAAGTAAGGGTTACTTTTTGAAGGGATTTTAAGCAGGTTATTATACAACTAGATTTTTATTTTGGATAGATTATTTTGAGAGCAGTGCAGAGGATCAATTAATTTTATATGGGATTGTGGATTGGGTAGGGTAGGGTGGGGAGTATGGTGAGGGCAGGCTGGGGGGCAGATAGATTAGTGAGGAAGGTATTACAGTGGTGATAAGACCCCAAGCTAAAACAATTACAATGGGAATGGAGAAAAAGGAATTAGATGGATGGTTGATGGAACTAAGGCAATGACATCTACTGAAGATTGTGAGTATAGTATGTGAGAGTGAGAGTTCAAGAATCAGATAGGAGAACAGGTTAAGTAGATGAATGATCGGGGTCATAAAGCCTTCCTAATTTCTTCACACGCAAATAATAGTTCCTTCCTAGGCAAAATTGTCATCCTTTGTTTCTTCCTTACTGCCCTTCTAACTTTCTGTTTTGTATTTTGGTTTTATATTTATGTATTTTGTTCTGCTACTAAGTGGTAGATTTCTAGGGCACAGAGACTGTTGTTTGTCTTTATATTATACCCTTGAAATGTCCAATTCTGTGTCTTAGACTAAGTACTAAATAAATGTGTTGAGTGAGTGAGAGAATGAATTATATTTCATAATACTCTACAATCTGTGAAGACCTTTCATAGGTATAAGTCATTTCATACTTGCAAGATCCTTGGGAAAGGTAGGAATGGCAGTTGTTATTATTTCCATTTTACAGATGAGAAAATCTATAGTCAGAAATATTAGTATAATGTGGCTGGTAATTGGCAGAGCTGGGCTAATACATCTGTTCCAGCACCTACCACTCTACTATACTGTTTGTTTTTTATGGTCTCAAGGTCTTCACTTGGGACAATTTATTCTCAATAAATTAGACATTAGATTTTTTGGCTGTTACCAATATCAAGTGCCACAAAAATAAAAGTTGGAAAGGAATGAAGAGGAATAGGTAAGGAAAATCCACTAAATAAATGGTACTCAGCAAGAGACAAAAAGCAGGACAACTTCATATGTCAATAATGTCTGCTGATGATACTTAATAGGGTCCCCAGTCCCTGGGCTGTGGACCTATACTGGTCTGTGGCCTGTTAGGAACCGGGCCACACAGCAGGAGGGGAGTGGCAGACGAGTGAGCATTACCACCAGAGCTCCACCTCCTATCAGATCAGCAGCAGCATTAGATTCTCATAGGAGTATGAACCCTATTGTGAACTGTGCATGCAAGGGACCTCGGTTATGTGCTCCTTATGAGAATCTAATGCCTGATGATCTGAGGTGGAACAGTTTCATCCTGAATCCATCCCCTCACCCTGCAACCCATCTGTGGAAAAACTGTCTTCCATGACACCAGTCCCTGGTACCAAAAAGGTTGGGAACTGCTCCTCAACATCACTTCTCCCTTCCAAACTCTCTCCTGTGTGCAGGGACTGGAAGTGTGGAAATTACATTTCCTTTTACTAGGAGGGTTCAAGTTTTGATTTTATCAAGGAGAGAAGCTCATACAAGGTGTGGAATGTGGAAAAGAGGGAGAGATCATCTTCTGGCTGCAGCTGTGGGCAGGTATATGGACATCTTCAGGCATACGATTTTTCCGAGGACTTCCAGTAACCCCCTCCGAGAATCACTTCCTCTGGTACTACAGTCAGCTAAGGTCCTGGATAGAAGCCTCCTATGAAGCCTCCATTTCCTGGGTTATGAAATGCTAGCAGGCAGCAGTATCCCTGATCTTTACACCACCAGCCCTTCCAATGGTTTCATAAATTTCTAAATCCCTATTTTAAATCCCTTCTTGCTTTAAATACTTAGAGTAATTCTGTTTTCTTGACTTATATGCTGTACAGAGAAAATACAAGTGTTGAAATGGTATTGCAAGCTGAGCTCATGTAGTTTGGAGGCAAATAGCTCTGTCCATCTCACCCACCTTTGGAGTATTCTTGCAATACTATGTGATCCTTTATTTAAGAATACAAACAAAAGTAGATCAAAGATTTCCAAATATTTTTACTCAAAGTGGCTTAAATATAACCCTCTTGTGGTTTGATGCTGGTGTCTTCCTACTTGTTTAGTTACCCAGAAATTTTGGCTCTTCGTGATCCCATTTCCCTAAAACACTGGCAGAAAGATGAAGTTTTACCATGGTTAGAATGGAGTTTCATAATGGCCATGTGCAGGAACAAAAGATTACTAAACTTGAAATTTCATGTGTAGTCATGTTCAGATGGGCTGCTGATAGATGGATTAAAAGAAATTCCAGTAACCCATGGGTTGATGGAAAGATATTCAAATGGACTGGCATTAGAGTGCTAACAATTTCTGTGCATTTCTTTGGATATTTTTTTTTTCAAATAAGTAAAATGAAGTTCTTAATACCTGGAAAATATTTCCAAACATTCTACTCACCTTTCATCAATACTCTTATTGTCTTTTGCTTTTTAAAATTCTCTGGATAATGCAGATAATAAAACTCCTTTTCAGCCATCCAACTATGCTGATCACCTTTCTCACAAATGAGCATTTCCTATTCATTTGCTGCCTTGTGTTAATTTTCTGGGCTAGACAGTATTGTTGAAAATGCAGGATAGACTGACTTCTTTGGTTCAGTTCTTTTTTTTTTTTTTTTTGAGACACAGTCTCGCTCTGTTGCCCAGGCTGGAGTGCAGTGGCGCAATCTCAGCTCACTGCAACCTCCGCCTCCCAGGTTCACGCCATTCTCCTGCCTCAGCCTCCCAAGTAGCTGGGACTACAGGTGTCCGCCACCATGCCCAGCGAATTTTTTTTTTTTTTGTATTTTTAGTAGAGACGGAGTTTCACCGTGTTAGCCTGGGTGGTCTCAATCTCCTGACCTTGTGATCCGCCTGCCTCAGCCTCCCAAAGTGCTGGGATCACAGGCATGAGCCACCGTGCCTGGCCGGTTCAGTTCTTAATACCTTGGTTGGGGAGGAGGGGAGCTGCTCACCTGTATGTCAGGTCAGTGAATTCTGCCTTTTATGGTGCTGGGCAGACTGAGTTACTCAATAACTACTAGGCATTTCAACTGCACTTCCAAGGCACGTAGGCAATTTTGGTGTTTCAGAAACTTATTTCCACACAAATACATTTGACACTGAATCCAACCTTGATGAGCCAAATTTTATTTTTCCAAACTCTAGGGATGGGTAAACCTGGCTTTGTGTTCAGTTCACTGAATATCTCAAAACCATTTTTCAAATGCTCTGGGATTGGCCAAAATCAAGTCTACTTTGCCAAACATTTTACTTAATTTAATAGCAAAATACCCCATTTATATTTTAATGAAAATTTGATCCATATGTTTGATTCACTTTTTGCACTTAATTCATCAAAATGTTTTGTAAGAGTTATCTGAAGTCCAAGAGGCTTCCGATGCCATTTTTTTTTTCTTAAATAAGCCAGCATAGCCTTTTCTCCCCTGACATTTTTCTTTTTTCTTTTTTTTTTAGCAACATTAGTTAATTGGCAAGTTCTGTTGTCCCAGTCCCTATCTGACTCAAAACTTATCTGTATTGTTTCTCTGACTCCCCGTCCATACCAGTCCCACTCTGATGTGATCACTAATTGAAGTGGTCCATAAAGACATCATCCATTTCGCTTTTCTATGCTGCCTAAATTAGAAAAGAAGTAAAAGGGAGGACAAGAACAAAGAAAGACACTCCAGTTCAGTGGTCCCCAACCTTCATGGGACCAGGGACTGGTTTCATAGAAGACAATTTTTCCACAGATGGGGGTGGGAAGGATGGTTTCCAGATGAAATTGTTCCACCTCAGATCATCAGGCATTAAATTCTCATGAAGAGTGGCAACCCAGTTCCCTTACAGGCACAGTTCACGATAGGGTTCCTGCTCCTACGAGAATCTAATGCCTCTGCTGATCTGATGGGAGGTGGAGCTCAGGCGGTAATGCTCACTCCTCTGCCGCTCACTTCCTGCTGTGCGGCCTGCTTCCTAACAGGCACAGACGGGTACCTGTCTAGGGCATGGTGGTTAGAGACCCCTGCTCTAGCTTTTCCTTTGTTGGGGAGCCTAGTGACCTAGACTTAAGCTGTAATAACTTAAGTTTCTATGCCCGTGGAATGGTTGATTGAAGAGCCATCTTCCCACATTTATGTGGTTTCATTCCATGTTGAAGGAGAATAAGAGAGATGGTTAAACGTTTCCCCTAAGTATCATCTATACAGATAGTTTGGGAAAAAAAGAGGAGCAACCATCTGAAAGCAGCTGTGTAATTTCAATTCATTTAAAGTTTAAGGTGAATTTGAGCAGGAAGACACTTAGTTGGCTAATGGGAAAAGAGACTATTGGTACAATATATTGCTATATTTACTTTGCAGACTAGCTGTGCTTCACTGGGCAACTGGCAATTCAGTGGTGGCTGAGGCAAGGGAGGGCAGACTCAGAAAAAGAAGGGTCAGAAAGGGAATTGGCAGCCTTGGCTGCTCTCTTCAATGAGGTAATCCTTCCTCTGTGCTGCCCTGCTGTCCCTGCGCCTCCTGCCAGTGCCCAAGGAGCTCCAGATGCAATTGATCTCATTATACATCAGAACAGAATTGGCTTGAACAGCCTGTTCTTTCCTGGTGATTAGGACATAGCATATTTTTCTTCCCCCTCTCCCTCGGCCCTATCTTAGTCCCTTGGCCAAAGGTTCTTTTGTCTATGGATTAATCTAGGGTTAATCTAAGTTTACTCACTTGCTGCAAGCCTGGTCTGGCAAGGTAGACATAATCTTCAAATAGCTCTGAAAACCCTGCTCCCACTGTCAACGTGTGTTCTAATTTGTTTAACCTCTGTCTACTTGGACTCAAACCAACCCGAAGAAACTGGGCACATGGCTTAGTAAGATTAAATCAAAAGATTAGTTCTGCCTCTTATCTAAGATGTAATTCTCATTTTGATGTCAACTTGCAAGGAGGCTTCTCAATGCTTTATTTTTCTCAGAGCAGGAGAGAAGAATCTCAGGACATAAAAGGAACTTTAAAAGACCGCTACTCTGTGCCTTCAATAAAGACTGCACTTAAAATATTCCCTTAATAGAAAGCTCCTTCTCTTTCTTCAAACTCTCTAGAGAGAGACTTACAAACTCCTTGCGAAGTGTTCTGTATGTCTCTAAAGTAGGGCAATTCTCTAATGAAGCTGATTATGAGATTTGGAGAGTGGGGGTGGGCAGGTCGTGAGATGCCTCCGCTTCATAGGGAAACTGAGAAGTCAAAAGCAGAGAATGAAGACAATGTAGTGGTCTGCAAGTGAATCTTGTCCTTACTTGAACCCAGAAATAAACTCCAGTTTGACTCTGAGTTAGTGGCATGCCCTGTGTGGGCCTTAGTTTCCTCAACTGTATGATAAAGGAAAATCCTCAAGTCTCTCACAGCTCTAAGATTCTTCTAGCTTGTGATTTAACTCACTTGGGAAATAAGTTGCAAGGCTCAGAAGGAAAATGCAATTAGTGCCCACTCGCTATTTCACATCTTCTCGGAATCTTCCTTATTCACAATACACCTAGGAAGCTAGGATACAGACGTTCCTCTTTTTGAAAGGGGACGTACCAAAGCGTTATTCTTAGAGTTACTAATAGAGTCTCCTAAACTTGCTACCATCAAAGGCAAACACTGGCCCTTGGAAAACCAAACACAGAGCCTGAGAATCTGCATATCCTCGTGGGAGCAGTTGCTATGGTAGGCAAGCACTAAGGGCAAGCCGTGGCCACACCCTTCTGGGTGTCTCATAATGGGCTTCATTACCAAGGAACTCTGCTCTTTCTCATTTCATCCTTTTCCCTTATTTTCTGTTTTGCTATAGCTAATGAACTTCTAATAGACTCTAGCTTCCAAGGGAAAAGACAAAATAACCAGAAAAGACATGGTTTTTAAGTAAAAAAAAAAAAAGAAAAAAAAATCCCTAATGTTTCAGGATTATCGATTTTAATGTTCTAGTGATATTACTATTGCTTGGCAGTGTTTACTTGGGGATAGACAGAGTTCCCACTTGGGCCTGGGAAATGCTGAGCAAGCTGCTTACAGAGCAATTTTGAAATTATGAACGGAAAGTATAGGTAAGGTGTAATTTGAAGCAGAGAAATAAGCCTTAGTAAGACAGCATTCTATAAGGCACAGAAAACAACATGCTATAAGGCATAGTTTTAAAAATCCTTGACATCTGGAAATTACTTAAGGAATAGATTACTGGTGTCAGACAAATTTTCAAGAAATCATGATGCTTTAAAAATAAAATATATTTTAAAGTTAATAATAAGAATTGTAGCTTTATGTAAACATCAGATTGCTGAAGCTTTAGGCCAGATTTTACGTCCGGGTGGCTTATCTTTTCCTTTTCCTTTCCACTTGATTAAAAAACCCTAATGCAAAATTACAGATCCTTGAAAATGGCATCAAGGTAGCTCTTGGTATTTAGATTGAAATATTATGGAACAGTTTCTCACTGAAGACTACTTTGAGTTTCCCATCATATGTTGAGTTAGTGAGTATATTACACTCAAAAGTAGGACAGTTGAATGTTAAATGACTTAACTTAGAAGATGGTGGTGAATGGATTCTGAATACACTCTTTGGTGGTATCAGTCTCTGTAAAGAATTTGTTCAAGTTCTATGGTAGAATTTGGATGTGTTTTTTGAAAAATATGCTCAATGATGTGTTCATAGATTTTTTTCTTTGCTGGGTGGAGAAAATGATCAAATACTGAAAACAGTCAAACTCAGAAATTGAGTCATTTGCTTCACAGAAAATCTAATATTTTACCCACAGCATTAAAAACTGAAAATGTGACCCAAAAGTAATGGGTTCTACCATTAAGATGCTGCATATATCATCGATACACACCATTTAAGGTCAGTGTCATATAGAAATATTTTTATCTCATCCTTCACCTAAAAAAATCAGTGTAAGCATCCTTCCTTTCATAGAATAGAACATTTCAAATGGGAAAGCAGAATCTTGAGCTTTCTTCCCATTTCTTCCCTAAAGTCGTGACTTGATTGTATTAACAATTGTCACTAGGACCCTCTACTTGGAATTGAGAGCCAGAGGTATGTTGCTGACCATTAGCTGCTCTCTATAAATCAGCCAGTGTGTGGACCTATATTCGGGTGTAACATCTTTTATTCATGGAAAAACCATTCCTTGCTGCTCAGTCAGTTGGTATTTAATTATTGTTACTCCAAGTGCACATTTGTCAGTCTACATGATATAACTCCCCCTGAAAAGTGGTAATAAATAAAACCAAGCAAACAAACACTTTCTCCTGCAGCCTGGGTTTTCAATAACAAAATGTAAAGATTTATTAAGTACTTGTTGCTTACAAATATACTGTGTGTAAGCCAAGTCTTGTTTTAGGTTCATTCGTAGTTTTGTTTTTACCAAATATCATACATATATATTAGGTTGGTGCAAATGTAATTGTGGTTTTGGACCATGAATTTTAACTAATTATAACTAGACTCAAACACATTTTTATTAATCAAAATAGAAACCATTACAATCGACATATTTTTGCCAATGAGAAATAAGTTTGTTTATTCCTGTAGCATAAAAATCCATGCTTTGGGATTCCATGAACTCTTGGAAAGCATTTTCTGCACTCTGCTAGCTGTGGAAGCATTTTCCCTGCAAAGAGTTGCTGAGATGCTTGAAGAAGTGGTAGTTGGTTGGCGAGAGGTCAGGTGAATATGGTGGATGAGGCAAAGCTTCATAGCCCAATTTGTTCAACTTTTGAACCATTGGTAGTATGATATGCAGTTGGGCACTGTTGTGGAGAAGAATTGGGCCCTTTCTGTTTACCAGTGCTGGCTGTGGGCATTGCAGTTTCGATGCATCTCATTGGTTTCCTGAGCATGCTTCTTAGATGTAACGGTTTTGCCAGGATTTAGAAAGCTGTAGTAAATCAAACTGAGAGGAGACCACCAAACAGTGACCATGACTTTTTTTGGCCCAAGTTTGGCCTTGGGAAGCGCTTTGGAGTTTCTTCTCAGTCCAACCACTGAGCTGGTTGTTGCTGGTATATTTGTATAGGAATTTGCAAAACCTTGTCACTGAATATAAGAATTGCCAGCAACTTTGTAGCTGGTTGTATAAGCTTGGAAAAAAGACTTTGAGCCTCTTTTTCTTATGATGAGCACAACTTTTAGAGAATATTGTCTGTAATTTTGATCTTTTCTCTGTCTTTGACACTAGAAGTATCAATTTTGGTTTTGAAAATATAAGTTTGTACTCATCATAGAAAAACTCAATTGGGGCTGGGCGTAGTGGCTCCCTCCTGTAATCTCAGCATTTTGGGAGGTAAAGGTGAGCGGATCACCTGAGGTAGGGAGTTCGAGACCAGCCTGACCAACATGGAGAAACCCCGTCTCTACTAAAAAATATACAAATTAGCCGGGCGTGGTGGCACATGCCTGTAATCCCAGCTACTCGGGAGGCTGAGGCAGGAGAATCGCTTGAGCCCAGGAGGCGGAAGTGAGCCGAGATTGCGCCATTGCATTCCAGTCTGGGCAACAAGAGGAAAACTCCGTCTCAAAAAAAAAAGAAAAACTCAATTGGTTACTGTACTTGGTTATTTGGTTATAAAAGCTCCAGTTCTGATATTGATCTTCTATTCTTCTTCAACAGGAAAATAAATATAACCCTTAACCATTGTGGCTTAAAAAATAAACCTGGAACTTCCTATTTGTGGTATAAAGGATGGTGGGAACTTACTAAATCTGTTGGGCTCAGGTACTACAGTAATTTGACCCACGTATTACAGAGTTTGGAAATGGTTCTACACATTATGGGAATTCGTTGATATATTTAACTGGACAAATAATTGCCAGCCAAAAATATTTATTTGGCATTATTGTGCAAGACATCTTAGAAGGGTAAAATATTAGAGGCAGGGAGGCTAGTGAAGAACAATTGTAACTTATCAAGATATTCTTAGCCGTTTATGGAGGAACTCTACTCCATATAAGGAAAGGTTTACAAATGAAAAATAGTTCATACACAAAGATGCTCAGTGTTCCCCACACATATCTTGCTATTTCACATCCTTGTCTTTAGTTGATTCCATTCTCTGAAGCTAAAGAATTTTGTCCTACATTTTCACCTGAAGCTCTTTAGTGTAGTTATATGCATTGATTCTGGAGCTAGACAACCTGTGTTTAAACTTCAGCTCTGTCACTTAATGTGGTAATTCTTTTATGTCTCAGATTTGTGATCTGTAGAAATACGGATAAAATAACTTAAATGATTTTGTTTTTAATGTTTATCTGAGATATTTATAATCTTTTATAAATCTTTTAGCATAAAGTCCAGTCTACAACATATATTCAGCCATTGTTATTCTATATATTCTATATATATTCTAACCTCAGCCATCCTTCAGGATGAAACTCAAAAGCTGACTCCCTATGCAACCTCCCAGAATTCACAAAGTCAGAATTTTCTTTTTTCAAAGTACTTCCTATATTACCTTATGAAAACAATCTACATAATACATTAATACATGTCCATTGGAAAAATAGTTAAATAATTCACAGCATTTAGATTAAAAGGTAAACATTTCTCAGTTAACAGTTTGGTATCTATCTTTTTGGACCTTCAGCTATGATACATGTATATAAAATTACTTTTATCTTCTAACAATTTCAACGCATAGCAAATTTTACATCTTACTCTGTAGCATAGTTATTTTTGTGTCAATTTTTTAATATAGTATAGCCAGGCTCTAAATTTTCTTCAGGTTAGGGAAGGTGCTTTTTCAGTTTTGCATCAAGATCTTGGCAAATAACGGCCACTCAAGAACAAATGTTGAATGAATGGATAACTGTCCCCCTATTGCAATCAGAAAATTAAATTTAAACCTCATCTAATCCTACTTTTCCCATGATATTTTCCCAGATTCTTCCTCTGATATCCTAAAATGCTTACCTGTTCCTGAGATTTTGCTGTTAACCACAAGTTGCCTGGTATCATGATTTGGTTCATGTGGGTTTAAAATCTCATCTGTCCCATTTGACAGGAAGTTTCTTGGTGATGTGAACCATGTTTATAAGGACAGGGCTCTACATGTAACAGACACTCCATAAGTGCTTCTAGAATTTAACTAGAATTGAAGAGTTGAAACTTGTACCACCAGTAGCAAGTTAAAGAGTGGAAAAAAAAAAAAAAAAACCCTATCCATGTTCTATGTTACAGTAAATAATTTAGAGTCTTAATTTTAAACGTGTAATAACACAAACATAAATAACACAGATGTATGAACATTCTAAAAATTCCCCTTTTCCCTCTCCACAAAGGCTCAAAGACAGACAAGCAGCACATGGAGGAGATAAAATTAGAGAGAGTTACAAAGTATGAGTGCACAGGTGCTTGTTTGTATTATTTCCATTTGCACATGCCATCTTTGTGTTTGTCAACTCCCATGAGATTGAACCAGGCATGATGCTGAAAACAATGACTGATGGTGAAACCACTCATTTCCATGGAGCTTCCATTGAAAGTAGCCTCTGTTTTTTTTTTTCTTTCAAAGTAGTCACATTAGGAAGACAGTGCTTATTTTAAGGATGCAGAGATTATTTCACACATATTTGAGACTAAAGAAAAATACCAGTTTATAGACTACACAAATACTATTCCTTGCCCTGTAGTCTCCTCTTGCTGCTGATATAAAGTTTTTTTTTAACCCAGTTGTATCATCCATCTGATTTAAGGCTTATCTTCAAAAGTTTTTCAATACTCCAATAAAACTATACATCCTCCAAGAATTGTGACAATACTAGTTATATTACTAATAATACTAATATCATTTACTGAACATTTGCTGGGTACAATCACTGTGCTAAGAACTACTGATAGATTTTCTCATTTAATCCTCACAAAAACCCACTGAGGTAGATACTATTATTATCACCAATTTACTATGAGGAAATTTCAGCACAAGTAAATTAAGTAACTTGCTCAAAGTGATTTACTGCCTTTGAGGATGTTCAAAAGAAAATGTTGCAGATGCTGAGGGCAATTCCAAAAGTCATCTTCGGACAATGGCATTCTTAGGGGATGTTTATAGCTTTGTTGATAAATGTATTTTGATTGGCTATTACATGTTTTGATTAATAAAAATGAGTGAATTAGTAAATGATTACCTAATAATTTCTTTTTGTTGTTGTTGTTGACCCAGTGTTTTAAAACACAGGCTATCTGGGGGCCATAAAGTTAGTCAATGGGTGGCTGGGTGAGTGGCTCACACCTGTAATCCCAGCACTTTGGGAGGCCAAGGAGGATGGACCACTTGAGGCCAGGAGTTCAAGACCAGCCTGGCCAACATGGGAAAATCATGCCTCTACTAAAATTACAAAAATTAGCCTGTCATGGTGGTATGCGCCTATAATCGCAGCTACTTGGGAGGCCGAGGCATGAGAATCGTTGAACCTGGGAGGCAGAGGTTGCTGTGAGCTGAGATCGTGCCACTGCACTCCAGCCTGGACAACAGAGCAAGACTCTGTCTCAAAAAGGAAAAAAGTGTAGTCCATGGGAGATAAAATATTGCCTGATACATAGTAGTGGCTCAATAAAATGAAGTGAAGAAATGCAACAAGTTCAGTTTTTAAATAAACATTCTTAACCTTCAAAATGCAATGGAAATTTTTCTTCAAACAGAAATCTTAATTTAAACACAAATTGTACAACAGAGAAGAGTAGACTGGCTCTCACTAAAGGCGGGGTTTATCTGGAGGGGATGGGCTCCAGAACCCTGCTCTCTGTGCCTTCTTTGGCTTCATGGAAGCTTTTCAGGTAACTATGTGGAATCTTAAGGCTTCATCAACTGTTTGAAAATGTTTAAATATTTTAAAATGCTCCCCTAAACTATTCCATCCCAGATCTCTACTTTTTACCTGATCCCTACCATCCATTTTAGTTTCATCTGTTTGGTTGGACAAAATAATTTTCATTGTGTAGATAGACAACAATAACAGGAAGAGGAAAAAGATACTGTACTGATTTCCTAGGGCTCCTCCAGCCACAAACTAGAAGTCCAAGATCAAGGTGTCAGCAGGGGTGGTTCCTTCTGAGGACTGAGAGAGAGAATAGGTCTCTCACCTAGCTTCTGCTGGTTTCCTGGCACTCTTTGCTCTTCCTTGGCTTGTAGACCCATCACCTTGATCTCTGCCTTCATCTTCACATGGTATTCTTCCTGCATGTATGTGTCTGTCTCCAATTTTTCCCTTTTTATAGGAACAACAGTCATATTGGATTAGAGCTCATTCTAATAACCTCATTTTAGCTTAATTATGTCTGTAAAGATTTGACCTCCAAGTAAGGTCACATTCTAAGGAACTGAGAATTAAGGCTTCAACGCAGGAATTTTTGGGGAACACAATTCGATTCACAACAGATACCTTTCATAATGAGAGGATGCAAGTGGGATTCATGGTTTTCTTTACTGGTCAATAATTAGAACTCATAGAAGCCTAGGAAATGAGCATCAAAATGAATTAAGTAGTAGAAACTAGGCTATCAGAGGCATTTATTAAACAGTGGTTGAGAATACAGGCTGTGGTGTTACAGTGCTGATTGCATTCCCGATCTCGCCAACTACTAGCTGAGCGCCCTTGGGAAAGGTATGGTTTAACCTCTTTGTATCTCAGCTTTCTCATCTGTAAAATTAGAATGATAACAGCACATACTTTGTAGGACTGTTGTTCCATGAGTTAATACATATTGAGCACAGGGCCAGGCCAAAGGTAAACACTTTAAGCTTAGCTAAACTGTTTATTCTAGTTCATTTTCAAGATAATTACATAGCAGTAGAACTATGCCATAGACATACTGCCTATAGAGTGTGGTCTTCTTAGGGAAGGCCAGGGACTGCCTACCTTACCTTAGCCTTTGCATGGTGTAATATGTAGCTCACAACATAGGTGACGTGTCTCAGATACATTCTTAGTACTTAGGATAATTTGGGTGCAGGCATTCAGCTTCTTTCCTCTGTGGTAGTGGTGTTGTGAGAAGCTCATCATAAAGGGGAGAGGCCCTCTAGTTAGTTCCTTTCCTATCCTGAGCCAGTTGCTTCTCCACCACCTCACTGTGGCCAGGTAAGAATCCGAGTCTGACACAAGGGCAGATTGACTCTGACCTTCCTTCACATGAATCTAAAGCATAACAGTGAGTGAATGGCTTGTGCTACATTGGGGAGAAGAATTTCAGGATCAGTGGACAGGGTGGATGGTGCTTTAAAACAATCCAAGAGTGATACAGTGTCATGTGAACGGAAGTTTTCTGCCCTCTCTACACTAAGAGAGGAATTGATCACTTGGCCATTTAAGGTGGGTAACTGTCATGACCAATAATTCTTCTCACGGTGGGGGGCGGGGGATTTTAAAACATCCTTATATTACCATTTATGCAATGACTCCGGTTACTTGCTATCTTAGTATACATGATATTTTGAATATTTCTTGTAGCATAAGCATTTTTCCATTTAGATTCTTTTCAACTATAATTTTAATGGCCACATAAAATCTCTCAAATGACACATTATACTTTACTTTACTATTCCCTTTTTGGACATTGGGATAGTTTTATTTTGTAATTACAAATAACGCCATGATAAATGTCTTGGTAAATAAAAATTTTCCCATATTTTGGATTTTTTCCTTAGGACAGGTTCCCAGGAGTAAAATTACTGAATAAAACACTAACTACATTTTTATGCTTCTTAATACCTATTGCCAAACTGCTTTCCTAAAGAGTTGTGCCAATTACAATCCTGACAGCTACAGAAATAAGTGCAACTATTACAATATCTTCTCCAGCACTGGAGAGTTTATAATTTTTGTTTTGATAACTTACCCAGTAGTCTCTTAATTTATTTTTAATTTTCACTTTATTACTAGTGAGATTGAGCATCTTTCTAGATTTTTTGTAGTTTTTGTCTATCATGGATGATCCTTTCCTTTGTCCATTGAGATAGCTTAGTATTTCTTGTAACAATTGGTTTAAACTCTTTTTTACTTTAAAAATATTAACTCTCTACATTATATATGTTACAAATTTATTTTAGCCCATGAGTTCTTTTAACATATTTATTTGTTTTTTATTCATTTATGTCATTAGGATTTAGTAGTAAGTCTGTTGAATTTTCCCTTTTCAAGCATCTTCTAATGCTTCTAAGCTTACATAGTCATCTTCTCATCAGATGTTTGATAGCTATCTGATTTCATTTTTTTCTATGATTTGAATTTTCAAGCAGTTTACTCTTAATCTATCTGGAATTTATTTTGGTCTATGCTATAAGAAATGATTTTTAAACATCAGCTTAAGGGATTCTTTCATGATTTAGAATTTCCTTTCAGAAAAAGTAATTTTAAGGTTAGCAACTAAATATAAGACTACCTAGTAGAAAGTCAATGGGATGAGATCTTGTCAGTTTGTAATAATTGTAGCAGGGAGTTAAGGGAATAAAGGAGTTTTGTGGGGAGGACTGTGGAACTGAAGGCTGAAACTTGATTGAAGGCAGGAAGACGGACAAAATCGTTACTTTTGCCCTATTTATTTGTAGAATGCCAACATGCCTAGACTGTTTATTGAAAATATTTCTTTGTAAGATCAGACAGTCATCAGCATTGTCTTCACTGATATTTTTGTTGTGCATTATCAGCACATTCTAACATAATAAAAGAAAATTTGGAAATTCATCTATTCTTTTATCTGCTTAATGAGCATTTACTAGACGCATGCACATGCCAAGCACTATGCTGAGTGCTCAGGATAAAACTATTTAGACTGAAGAGTCTACACCTTCACACGTGTAACCTCTGGGAAGAAGACTTCATATTCAACATATTCAAGATCCTCCCAATATGGCCCTTTCCTTGTAGCCATACTTTCTACTATTCTCCTAAATATACCATGTATTTTAATCAAACTAGACTGTTATTGCCTGAGCACCTCTAGCATTCTGGCCTCTGTCCCTTTATTCACAGTACCCCCCCTTCTCTTTAGACACCTTCCACCTTAAATCTCTATTTTGTAGGTCTTGAGTACCACTTCTCCTCAAGCCCTTGCTCATATTCTGAAACAGATAGGATCATTCCCTTCCTGCTGTTGCCTCCTCATGGAACTTTGCTCTCTTGGATGAAACTCACTGAGACTTAGCTGATTATTTGTCAGTCATTCCCCTCATTTCTTTGTTATTAGACTATAAACTCCCAAGAGTAAAGATAACAGCTTGTTTTATTTGTCTAATCCTTACAGTTCCAAGTGTGATACTATATGACATGTTAGGCCAATGGGACATGGATGGAAGTGATGTGTGTCCTAGAAGAGGATGTGTTTCAGATGGTAGAGCTACAAGATGGTGAGAGTTCGTTGGCCAAGTCCTGATGTGATGTTGAAACATGCCCCTGTCAGCATATGTTGGATATAGTTTAAGCAAGACATAAACATTTGTTGTGTTTAGCAACCAATATTTTGGAATTGTTACTGAAGCATAGTCTCTTGCACTGGGGAGGATAACATTTTTCTGTAAATAACCAGATAGTAAATATTTTCAGTGAAAGCAGCCATAGACAGTATATAAACATACATGTGTGGCTGTGTTTCAATAAAACTTTATTTATAAAAACAGATATAAGCTGGATTTGGCCTGTGAATGTAGTTTGTAAATGCCTGATCTATCATATTCTGACCATATAGCTTCAAAGTATTACTGTTCTTTGCTCTAAAAGCTCATTAAAATGACTTTTTTTGTTGAAACTTAAGTAACATTCCCCATCAAAGTTATTTAAAAAAAGGACGTCCCCTATTACTTTAATAGTTTAATGCTCACTGTTCCAGAAGTACAAATTGATGCAAATGAACAAGAGAAAAAAATCCAAAAGTTCAACTGAAAATTATCGTAAAACTACAGAATTTAGAAAGATGTCTGAGTATAAAATTAGCATAATAAAACAGTGATGTTTCTATATGTGAACAATAATTCTTTAGAAGGTATAATGGAAAAAAGTATAATTTATAAGACAATCAAAAATAAAATATTTAGTAATAAATGTAGTAAGAAATGTTTAAGATCAATGCAAGAAAATTTGAAATCCTAAAGATAGACATGAAAGAAAACTTGAATAGAATTAAAAGAATACCTTGTTTGTACATAGAAAGGCTCATTGAAGAAAATTTTCTCATAAACTATAAATTCTACTCATACCAACAAAAGAGAGAAAGGATACTTAAATTCAATCTTTTATGTGGTAATAAAATTCATTTAGTTCAAAAAATCTTTTTTAAATACGCAAAGTTAACAATATTCTTCTTACCCTGTTCTTAATTCATACAGCACCCTCTACCAATATAACCCCTATTATTCATTTTTAATGTGTCCTTCTAGACTCTCTTTATATGAGTAACGATTAATACATATTCAGTATTTATAGTCTCCTACCCTTACCGCAAAGTTATCATTCTTATATACTGTTTACTATCTTATTTTTATTTACTATATCATAGAAATATTTTCATATCAATTCAAAGCCTCCTCACTTTTTAAAGCTTCATACATAGTATTCCTCTGAGTGGATGTGCTGTTGCCTATTTAACCTGTCATAGATATTCTTGGGTAATTTTGCTATTACAATGCTGCAGAAATAATATTGAATATAACATTTACATTGTGCTGATATATCTATAAAATAAATTCCCCAATGTCAGATTGGTGGGTCAAGATGCCTATACATTTATATGCTTTTGTACTTTTTAACGGATGTTGCCAACAGAACTTTTTAAACATTTTTTTGTCACTCCGATATGTTTAAAAAATACAACTTAGTGTAGCGATAGTGTGCATTCCTTTAACTGATATTGAACAGCTTTTCATTTTCAAATGTTTTTGTATTTCACATTCTGTGAACTTCCATTCATATTATTTGCCAATTTTTCTGTTCAATGGTTGGTTGTCATCAATTTCTAGGTGCTCTGTAAACATTTGAGAAATTGGCACTTTTTCTATGACACATGTTGTAATTGCTGTTTTCTAATTTTTTTGGTTTTTTGTTTTGTTTTGTTTTGTTTTGTTTTGAGACAGAGTCTTGCTGTGTTGCCCAGGCTGGAGTGCAGTGGTGCGATCTTGGCTCACTGCAACCTCTGCCTCCCAGGTTCAAGTGATTCTCCTGCCTCAGCCTCCCGAGTAGCTGGGACTACAGGCGTGTGACACCATGACTGGCTAATTTTTTTTTTTTTTTGTAGTTTTAGTAGAGATGGGGTTTCACCATGTTAGCCAGGATGGTCTTGATCTCCTGACCTTGTGATCCGCCTACCTCAGCCTTCCAAAGTGCTAGGACTACAGGCGTGAGCCACCGTGCCTGGCAGCTTTTTTCTGATTTTTAGTTTATATTTTGACATTGCTCATGATAATTTTGCCATGCAGAAGGTTTTAAAAATGTACTTACATTTATTTGTCCCTTTTTTATGGCTTTGGATTTTGTGCAATAATCTGAAAGGACATTCCCACTTCAAAATTAAAAAGAAATTTGCTCTTTTTTTTTTTTCTGGGACTCTTACGGTTTAAAATTGTAAGTAGTTGACATCACATTTTTTTTTCTAGATTGCAACTCTATTCTCCTTACACCATTAATCTGAAATGTTGTTTTTGTCACATAATAAATTTCCATATGGATTTGGGCTATTTTTTTACTTTCTATTCTGTTTCATTTGTCTATCTGTTCACAGTCAGTATCACACAATTTGAGTTATGGCTTTATAATGTGTTTTAATATTCACATGGACTTGGGCTTGTTACCCCTTCATTACTCCTCCTCCTCCTCAGAGTTTTTACTGAATATTTCTGCTTATTTTTTTTTGCATGAGATTTACAATCAGTCTACCTAGTTTGAAAGAAGAAAGTGTTGGTATGTTATAATAAAAACTTGCTGATATGTTATAAATTAATGTTGTATCATTAATTTATAAAATAACTTGACATTGTTGGGTTCTTCCTTTCTTAGAAAAATGTTTTATTTTTTTTCACTTGTTCCGATGTTCTTTTGTGCCTTTTATGGATGTTAAATTTCTTTTATTTTTTCTTCCCATGGATTTTTGAAAATTCTTGTTCCATTTTCTCACAGGCATTTTGTTGTAATAATTGCTATTGCAAACACAGCCTTCTATTCCAATGTATCTTCTGATTATTTGTACATAGGAGATCAATTAATTTATATATTTTAATTTAATGAATTTTCTAATTGTTTGTAGTAGTTTTTCAATTGATTCATTTTATTCTCTTGGGGTTTCCAGGGATACAGTTTTATTTCCTTGAATATAATTTTTATGGCATTTATTATATTTCCTTGTATAATTGCATTGTGCTAGTGGTGATAATGGGCATCCTTTTATTGTTCTTAACCAGGGTGGAAATGTAGGTAGGGTTTCCCCATAGAACATGACATGACTCTGGGGCTAAAATACAAACATATTTTGTAATGTTTAGGCTGTCTTCACTTATGATTATGATTATTTTAGAATAATTTTGTTTAAAATGACATATTTAGAAGTTCAGGAGAACTAACTAAATTAAAGACTAGTTTAGTAGTGTGATTTAAGACTAGCATATAGATATTAACAGGCCACATAATAAAATAAGTTTTAACTAACTGTAGAAAACAGAGAACAAAAAAAAATAAAATAGCAATGACAGTATTAAATGTAAACATATCTGCCATATCAATAAATGTAAGCAAGCTTGGCCTATTAATTGAAAAATATTTTCAACCAAATTATATAGCCAAACCCAATATGACATTATATAGGGAGAAACAGCTAAAATAATGCTATAAGAGTGTTTGAAACTAAAAGAGTGAGCCAAGGGATACCATAATGGAGCAAATTAGGAGGGAAAAAAAAGCGGTGGGTTGTGATATTAATTTTAGACAATGTGAAATTTAGGGACCCAAGTCATTTCAAAGAAGAAATCCACTTAATGCTACAAGATGCAATTCACAAGAAAGATATCAGCTAGAAAAATCTATCTCTAATTAACACATCAACAGCATTGATGACGCAGAAATAACAGGAAATATAGGGAAAAAGGACTAAAACAAGAGGGAAAAAGCAAGGATAAAGGAGACCAATGTAACACAAATAATATGGTAAATAAGACCTATATGTGGGAACCAATGATTGGGAATATAGCTTCTTTTTAAATGCCCATGGAACACTGATGAAAATTTCACAAATACTAATTTCATATTAATCAAATATTAGTCTTGATAAGTTCTTCAAATTAGAATATTACAATTAACATTTTCTGATTATAATTCAATAAAACTAGATCTTACTGGTATCTAAAAACAAAGACACTTTTAGCTGCTCTATAGAAGCCATCTAACAAAGTTGGAGCCTCCAAGGATTATTTAGTTTGGTGAAATTCTTATTTCCCGTGAAGTCTATATATTGACAATTTCAGTGTTCAAAAAATTTTATCAGAGTGGTTTCATGCATGTGTGCTCAGTTTCTGATATGCAATTTAACTGAAAAGAATATTCTTTCTTGGCCAGGCATGGTGGCTCATGCCTGTAATCTCAGCACTTTGGGAGGCCAAGGTGGGTGGATCACCTAAGGCCAGGAGTTTGAGACCAGCCTGGCCAACAGGGTGAAACTCCATCTCTACTAAAAATATGAAAATTAGTTGGGCGTGGTGGCAGGTGCCTGTAATCCCAGACACTTGGGAGGCTGAGGCATGAGAATTGCTTGAACCCGGGAAGCAGAAGTTGCAGTGAGCCAAGATCATGCCACTGCACTCCAGCCTGGGTGACAGAGTGAGACTCCATCTTAAAAAAAAAAAAATTCTTTCTCATACAATTGAAATGAGCATAGATTTATACTAATATTAAGAGTAGAAAGAAGTTGCCGGGGACTTATTTATCTATTTTTAGGGGCAGTGAGCCTATTTCCTCACTGGTACTTTTGCTATTATCATCAAGTGCTTGATCTTTAGGGGATAAGTAGGGAGTGTATGCTTGATCTTTAGTGGGTGATGAGAAGTAGGGAGTGTATGAGAATGACAAAAAGATTAACACACACATTGGTAATGTGTTTACCTATTTGTGATCTTGCAGCCAGCTTAGATGGCTGCAGAGATAACATAAACTTTGTTGATTTTTCAAGAGTCTGAAATAAATTAAACACTCCCCAGTGGAGGGTGTGATCAATACTTTTAAAACTTTTCAGCTGTATATATACTTTTACAGTATGCAGCAAAATCAGAACTTCTCTTTTCTTTTTCGGGAATCATCTAAAAGCAACAAAGACCATGAGCAACAAAACAAAAGCTCCATTGCCATGAAATAAAAGGCGTCTGAAACCTAAAACCATAAAATACGAGGAAGCCCTGCCAAAAACAGTGAAGGTCAAACAGGAGTTCAAGAAGACATAGAAGATGCTTTGAGCTGTGTATTTCACAAAAAGCTAGCAAAGCACACATCTTTAAAATAAGTGGTACAGCCTGAGGCATAAACCAATAATTCTTTATCTGTAACAATGGTGTTAGGGTGAGGAGCTGGCAGATAAAGCTTTCCTGATTACATGTGGAATGAGATATTGAGAAGCTGAGAAGTCAAGATTGAAAAGAAATCAAACAAATAACTCATATTTACTGTAAGTGGTCTATTGTTGAGACTGGAAAGAAGCCATTCTTGGTTTACTTGGTAAGTAATACAGTGTGACGTTTTTGTTAGCTGAGATGAAGAAATGATTCAACAATCACATTCATATACACAGCCCTGTGTTGTGAGAATTATTTACCTTGGAACAAGGTTATAAGCCATTTCTTAAAACAAACTGACTATGAACAGCTGATCCAAGAATTACTCATCTTACCCAAAGGTGAATTGCAGTAATAACAAAAATAAATAATAATAGAGGAAAGATCACAGGATCTATATAAATATACAATAAGGAAAACAGTTGGAAAGAAACAAGAAAAAGTAATGTTGGATAGGAAGAATGATAGACATGGAAGAAAGGCAATGGAGATCCAAAATATGTATAATTGATGGCCCTTACATAGAGAACAAGATAAAAATATAATTCAGGAAAACTTTCAAGTCTGGACTCCAGAAATTATAAGGGCATGTTTCAGGAAAAAATTGGCATAGAACAGTCATACTAAAATCTCCTTATAAAGTTTCTGGATTTAAAGCTAAAGAATTTTAGGGGCACCTAGGTAAAAAGATAAAGGCACTATAAAAGGAGAAACAGTGGTGGCCTTAGACTTCTTCACAGCAATATTCAATATTGGAAGAAAGTGGAGTAATACTTTTAAAACACTGAAGGAAAGAATGTGTGAGTCAGGAATATTATATCTGGACATATTGTCATTTACATATGAAAACAACAAGAGCAGCAACAACAAAATGTTTCTTAACATGAAAAAATAAGAGAATTTTCTTCATATGACCCCTTTTTGAAGATATTGGTGGAAGAATTTTAGCTAACCAGTAGGTGAATGAAGAAATAAAAATAAATGGAGATGATCAATAGAATATAGATATGAAACCTGAAAATGTAGAAATAATGTACATAATAATAATTGGTGGAGTAAGGGGATTAAAAAGCTGCAGATAGTAAAGTTGTGTCAAATTTTCTCATGAAAAAATGGAGATCATTTAAAAAGCTAGTAGCTCAAGTAATATAAATAGAATTATAAAGGTATTAAGACAAACATTAGGAAAAACAGAAAAATTATTCATACAATTCAGTGGGGAGGAGGAAGTTTAGTTACTTATGAAAGAACAAATGGTCAAAATAAATAAGGAAATAAAATCTATATTAAAGTATTGAGGGAGATTATACTGATATATATATCTAACCTCTGTATAATGAAAACTGATGATAAATTCACTCTTGTGTACCTATGAAACATTTATAAAAATTGACCAAATTTCAGGGTATAAGGTACACCTGAATACATTTCAAAAAGTAGAAATAGGTGAGGCACGGTGGCTAACGCTTGTAATCCCAGCACTTTGGGAGGCGAAGGTGAGGTCAGGAGTTTGAGACCAGCCTGGCCAACATGGTGAAACCCTGTGTCTACTAAAAATACAAAACTCAGCTGGGCATGGTGGTGTGTGCCTGTAATCTCAGCTACTCAGGAGGCTGAGGCACAAGAATCGCTTGAAGGTGGGAAGTGTGGAGGTTGCAGTGCATGAGATCACACCACTGCACTCCAGCCTGGATGACAGAGTGAGACTCTGTCTCAAAAAAAAAAATTAAAAAAAGTAGAAACAGTTTTAACATATTCTATTCACTGTGCATAAATTAAAATCATGAAACTAAACAAAATAACAGCTGAGAAAGAATAACCTTCTCTTAAACACTAACTTTTTGACTGGGTGCCATGGCTCATGCCTGTAATCCCAGCACTTTGGAAGGCCAAGGTAGAGGGTCACATGAGCCCAGGAGTTCAAGACCAGCCTGGGCAACATGGAGAAATCCCATTTCTACAAAAAAATTACAAAAATTAGCCATGTGTGGCAGTGTGCACCTGTAATCCCAGCTACTTGGGAGGCTGAGGTGTGAGGATCACCAGAGTCTGGGAAGATTGAGGCTTTAGTGAGCCGTGATTGTGCCACTGCACTTCAGCCTGAGTGACAGAGTAAGAATGCCTCAAAAAAAAAAAAAAAAAAAAAAATTAACTTTTTAAGTCAAAGAGGTTATGAAAACTGAAAGTACCAGTTATCTAGAAAATAATGATAATGAAAACAAAACATAAGAAGTTCATCAGGATACAGGTTTTCTTATATAGTACTTAGAGGAAAATTTATGGTAATAAACAATAAAGGATGAAAACAGCTGGGTAAAGCACCCAGTTTTAATAGATTAAAAATATAAAAGCAAAACAAAGCTAAAGAAAGCAGAAAATAAAAATAAGGATAAAGCAAATTAATAAATTTTAAAGTGGATAACATGTATAACAAGTCCAACAGCTGGTTCTGTGGGGAAAAAAAGTTTAAAGATAATCTAGCTTACTTAAGACAAAAAACAAGAAAACATATATAGAAAAAAAGCAATTACAATAGTAAAAGAGTCTCATATACAGGAAAAAATGGAATTCACAAGACTTTGTGTTCACATTTATAGAAATAAATTTGAGAATCCAGATACAATGTATAATTTTATAGAAAATATAAATGACCAGAATTGACCCAGAGAGATAAAAATGTCATCTTACCATTTATGATAGGAAAAATAAATGGATAAAACAATTTCCTCCTAAGAATAACTAGGTTTGATGGAGTCACAGGGGAATTCTATGAAATCTTTTTTTTTTTTTTTTTTTTTTTTTT
>NW_016809835.1:397804-407529 GCF_001698545.2 Rhinopithecus bieti | reverse complement strand
TTTTTTCTGAGACGGAGTCTCGCTCTGTCGCCCAGGCTGGAGTGCAGTGGCCGGATCTCAGCTCACTGCAAGCTCCGCCTCCCGGGTTCACGCCATTCTCCTGCCTCAGCCTCCCGAGTAGCTGGGACTACAGGCGCCCGCCAGGTCGCCCGGCTAGTTTTTTGTATTTTTAGTAGAGACGGGGTTTCACCATGTTAGCCAGGATGGTCTTGATCTCCTGACCTCGTGATCCGCCCGTCTCGGCCTCCCAAAGTGCTGGGATTACAGGCTTGAGCCACCGCGCCCGGCCTCTATGAAATCTTTAAGGGTGAGAGAACTGCAACACAATTTAAACTGTTCTTAACACACACACACACACACACACACACACGTAAGTTTCCAAAGCATTTTAGAATGAAACTAGCACTGATTTCAAAATGGAGCAAAGATTGAACAAAAAGTTTGGACTATCAGTTTCATTTATGAATACTGATGTAAAATCCCAAATTAAAAACTAGCAAATGGCATTCAGCAGCATATTAAAAAATTAATACCTGCCAGGCATGGTAGCTCATGCCTGTAATCCCAGCACTTTGCGGGGCCAAGGCAGGAGGATTGCTTGAGCTCAGCTGTTTGAGACCAACCTGGGCAACATAGTGAAATCCCATCTCTCTCTCACACTCTCTCTCTATCTATATGAAATGAATACAGCATGATGAAATTCATTCCAGGAATGTAAGAATTATTCATTGTTACAAAAATATATTACTAAAAGTTGCTACATTAACTGGTAAAATTAAAAAATAATATAGTGTTCATAGAAACTAAAAAATATTAAAGTTCAATTTTCATTTCTGATTTTTAAAAATCTTTCAATGGGCCGGGCGCGGTGGCTCACACCTGTAATTCCAGCACTTTGGGAGGCCGAGGCGGGCAGATCACGAGGTCAGGAGATCAAGGCCATCATAACTAACACAGTGAAACCCCGCCTGTACCAAAAATACAAAAAATTAGCCGGGCGTGGTGGCGGGTGCCTGTAGTCCCAGCTACTCTGGAGGTTGAGGCAGGAGAATGACGTGAAACTAGGAGGCGGAGCTTGCAGCGAGCCTAGATTGGGCCACTGCACTCCAGCCTGGGCGACAGGGCGAGACTCTGTCTCAAAAAAAAATCTCTCAATGGATAGATTTATGTTTCTTTCTATGTAGAGTTTACATAGATTTATGTAGAAAAACATAAATTCAAGTAAATGAGATACTGGTTTTTGCCTATAATATTGCCAAAGATTAAAAAACTGATAGCTGCTGGTGGTAGTGTAAATATATACATGTATGCCGCAAACACAGCATGGTTCTTAACAGAAAAATGTTATAAACATTTCCATTAAAATTAAGAACAAGATCAAGATGTCCTTGCTCTTACTTAGCAAGTTCTAAGAGATTCTAGTCAATGCAATTAGGTTAAAACAACTGGAAAGAGAATATGCATGATTTCTATAAAGAAAAAATGTAAATACTAGTAAAAGACTAGCACTGAAGACTAGTAAAAGAAGACTTACAAATAAAAAGGTATACTGTAGTTGATTTTGGATAGAAAGGATCACAATCAGAAATATGTCAATATTCTATAATCTATAAACTTTAAATAATCCCAGTAAAAATATCAAAAGGATTTAGTCTGTGGAATTATACAAACTGGTTCTGAAGCTCAAATAGAAAAAAAAGCAAACAAGGAGAGCCAGAAAAAATTTTGATAAAAAAAGATGAAAGGAGAGGAAATTAGTCCTACTAGCTATGGACTCTTGTTATAAAGCTATAACAATTAGAACATTCTGATATAGTTACATGAATAGACAGGCAGATCAGTAGAACAGAACAGAAGTGTAGACATAGATTCAAATACATATGGGAATATAGCCTATGATAAAGGTGGCATTTCAAATCAATGGAGAAAAGATGGATTATTCAATAAATGGTATTGGAACAATTGAGTAGCCATCTGGGAAAAATTTGAGTAATTAGCATGCTACAGCAAAATATATTCTCAATTGATTAAAGGTTTGAGCATAAAACGTAAAACCATAAAAATGCCTTAGAAAATTCTGGGGAATTATTTTTTATGGTCATAAGATGGAAAAAATCTAAGTCTAACACAAAACTCAGTAGTCAAGAAGAAATGTGTGGTAGAATTTTATAAAATAAAATATTTGATAAAGGTCGTTCTTTTCAAGTCAAATATAACAAACAAATAAATATTTGTACCTCACAACAGAGGTGAAAAATACTTTGCTTATATAGAAAGATCTTCTACCAGTAGATAAGTCCATATTTAAGAATATAATAGAAAAAAATAGTCAAAGATTATAAACACTGGTTCACAGAAAATGAAATACTCATGATTCTGGAAACTGAGCAGTTACTCAATCCTATTCACAATTAGAGAAACATAAATTCAAGTAATGAGATACTGTTTTTCACCTATGATATTGTCAAAGATTAAAAAACTTGATAACTGCTGGTGGTAGTATAAATTTATACAATACACATGAAGGGAAATTTGCTATATTTATCAAAATTAGAAAGGTCTATATTTTTTGTTCTAGCCTTTTTTTGGATACATATTTACTCTCTGGATAGATAAATGTATGAAATTACATATATACAAGTGTATTCACTTTGACACTGTATGTAATATCAAGATTGAAAATAACATAAATTAATAAAATACTGATTAAGCATACTACATCCATACCACCTAATTCTAAGCAGATGTAAAAAAGGATAATGGAGTTCCTTATATTCTGATAGAGAATTATCTTCAAAATATATTTAGTGAAAAAAACACAAGATGTATAAAAGTGTGCATAGTATCGTACCATTTGTTTTAAGAAAGGGAAAACAATGTATATAAGAATGTATTTCCAAGGGCTGGGTGTGGTGGCTCACGCCTGTAATCCCACCACTTTGGGAGGCCGAGACGGGTGGATCACCTGAGGTCGGAAGTTCGAGACCAGCCTCACTAACATGGAGAAACCCCGTCTCTACTAAAAATACAAAAAAATTAGCCAGGTGTGGTGGTGCATGCCTGTAATCCTATCTACTTGGGAGGCTGAGGCAGGAGAATCGCTGAACCTGGGAGGTGGAGGTTGCAGTGAGTCAAGATTGTGCCATTGCACTCAAGCCTGGGCAACAAGAGTAAACCTCCGTCTCAAAAAAGAAAAAAAAAAAATTCCACATGCATAAAATGTCTACAGAATGTACAAGTGTATAACAATGTTAATTGCATCTGGGGATGGGAAATAAATGCTGGAGACTTTTCAGTTTACACATCTTATAAAAGCAACCTGATTGCTTACATACAATAAGCTGAATTCAGTTAAAGTGTACAATTTGATTAATTTTTAGAGTTTCATACACCCATGAAACTACTGCTATAATCAGGATACTGAACATTTTCATCATTTCATCGCCTCACATACCTTTTTTTAAAATTGTATGATTTAATTAGTTTTTTGTGATTGCATCTTTTACATTGGCCCCATCACCAAGCCCTAATATTTATTTATTTTATTATTATTATTTGTACATGAATAAGTTCCTCAGTGGTGATATCTGAGATTTTGGTGTGCCCATCACCTGAGCAGTGTACACTGTACTCAATGTGCAGTCTTTTATCCCTCACATGCCTCCCACACTTTCCCGAGTCTCCAAAGTCCATTGTATCATTCTTATGCCTTTGTGTCCTTGTAGCTTAGCTCGCACTTACAAGTGGGAACATACAAAGTTTGATTTTCTGTTCCTGAGTTACTTCACCTAGAATAATGGTCTCCAATTCCATCCAGGCTGCCACAAATACCATTAATTTATTTCTTTTTGTGGCTGAGTAGTATTTCAAATATATATATTTCACACAGACACACACACACACACACACACACACACACACACACACACACACACACACATTATCTTTATCCAGTCATTAATTGATTGGCATTTGGGCTGGTTCCATATTTTTGCAATTGCGAAATGTGCTGCTGCAAACACGTGTGGGCAAGCATCTTTTTCTTATAATGACTTCTCTTCCTTCAGGTAGATACCCAGGAGTGGTATTGCTGGATCAAATGGTAGATCTAGCCGAGCATGGTGGCTCATGCCTGTAATCCCAGTACTTTGGGAGGTCAAGGCAGGCTGATCACCTGAGGTCAGGAGTTTGGGACCAGCCTGGCCAACATGGTGAAACTCCATCTCTACTAAAAATACAAAAATTAGCCAGGTGTAGTAGCACACACCTGTAATCCCAGCTACCTGGGGGGGCTGAGGCACGAGAATCACTTGAATCTGGGAGATGGAGGTTGCAGTGAACTGAGATTGCACCACAGCACTCCAGCCTGGGCGAAAGAGTGAGACTCTGTCTCAAAACACAAACAACAAAAACAAGTGGTAGATCTACTTTTAGTTCTTTAAGGAATTTCAACACTGTTTTTGATAGTGATTGTACTGGTTTACATTCCCACCAACAATGTAACAGTGTTCCTTTTTTACCACATTCACGCCAACATCTATTGTTTTTTGACTTTTTGATTATGGCCATTCTTGTGGGAGTAAGGTGATATCACATTGTGGTTTTGATTTGATTTCCCTGATCATTAGTGATGTTGAGCATTTTTTCATATGTTTGTTGGCCATTAGTATATCTTCTTTTGAGAATTGTCTATTCATTTCCTTAGCCCACTTTTTGATGGGATTGCTTGTTTTTTCTTGCTGATTTGTTAATTCCTTGTAGATTCTGGATATTTTTCCTTTGTCGGAAGCATAGATTGTGAAGATTTTCTCCCAGTCTGTGGGTTGTCTGTTTACTCTGCTGATTATTTCTTTTACTGTGCAGAAGCTTTTTAGTTTAATTAAGTTCCATCTATTTATCTTTGTTTTTGTTGCATTTGCTTTTGGGTTCTTGGTCATGAAATCTGTGCCTAAGCCAATGTCTAGAAGGGATTTTCTGATGTTATCTTCTAGAATTTTTATGGTTTCAGATCTTAGATTTAAGTCTTTGATCCATCTTGAGTTGGTTTTTGTACAAGGTGAGATAGGAGGATCCAGTTTCATTCTTCCACGTGTGACTTGTTAATATCCCAGCACCATTTGTTGAATAGGGAGTCCTTTCTACACTTTATGTTTTTGTTTGCTTTGTCGAAGATCAGTTTTATTTATATCAGTAAGTATTTGGCTTTATTTCTATTTTCTCTATTCAGTTCCATTGGTCTATGTGCTTATTTTTATACTAGTACCACACTGTTTTGGTGACTATAGCCTTATAGTATGAAGTCAGGTAATGTGATGCCTCCAGATTTGTTCTTTTTGTTTAGTCTTGCTTTGGCTATGCAGGTTCCTTTTTAGTTCCCACATGAATTTTAGGATTCTTTTTTCTAGTTCTGTGAAGAATAATGGTGGCATTTTGACAGGAATTGCATTGAACTTGTGGATTGCTTTTGGCAGTATGGTCATTTTCACAATATTGATTCTGCTCATTCATGAGCATAGGGGGTGTTTCCATTTGTTTGTATTGTCTACAATTTCTTTCAGCGGTGTTTTGAAGTTTTCTTTGTAAGATCTTTCACCTCCTTGGTTAGGTATATTCCTAAGTATTTTATTTTATTTTTGCAGCTATTGTAAAAGGGGTTGAGTTCTTGATTTGATCTTCAGCTTGACTGCTGTTGGTGTATAGCAGAGCTACTAATTTGTGTACATTAATTTTGTATTCTAAACTTTGCTGAATTCATTTACCAGTCCTCAGGGTTTTTTGGATGAGTCTTTAGAATTTTCTAGGTATACGATCATGTCATCAGCAAACAGTGACAGTTTGACAGTCTGACCTCCTCTTTACTGATTTGGATGCCCTTTGTTTCTTTCTCTTGTTGGATTGCTCTGGCTAGGAATTTCAGTACTATGTTGAATAGAAGTGGTGAAAGTGGGCATCCTTGTCTTCTTCCAGTTCTCAGGGGGAATGCTTTCAATTTTCCCTGTTCAGTGTAATGTTGGATGTGGGTTTGTCACAGATGACTTTTATTACCTTAAGGATGACCCTTCTATGATGATTTTGCTGAGGGTTTTAGTCATAAAGCATTGCTGAATTTTGTCAAATGCTTTTTTGGCATTGATTGAGATGATCATGTGATTTTTGTTTTTAATTCTGTTTATGTGGTGTATTACATTTATTGATTTGGGTATGTTAAACCATCCCTAAATCCTGGTATGAAATCCACTTGATCATAGTGGATACTCTTTGATATGCTGTTGGATTCCATTAGCTAGTATTTTGTTGAGGATTTTTGCATCTATGTTCATCAGGGATATTGGTCTGTAGTTTTCTCTTTTTGTTATTTCCTTTCCTAGTTTTGGTATTAGGGTGATACTAGCTTCACAGAATGATTTAGGGAGGATTTCCTTTTTCTCTGTCTTAGGATTGGTACCAATTATTCTTTGGATGTCTGATACAATTCACCTGTGAATCTGTTTGGTCCTGGACCTTTTTTGTTGGTAACTTTTTAATTACCAATTTTCAGTCTCACTGCTTATTATTGACCCGTTCAGAGCTTCTATTTCTACCTGGTTTAATCTAGGAGAGTTGTATATTTTCAGCCATTTATCCATCTCCTCTATGTTTTCTAGTTTATGTACATAAAGGTGTTCATAGTAGCCTTGAATGATCTTTTGTATTTCTGTGGTATTGGTTGTAATATCTCCTGTTTCATTTCTAATTGAGCTTATTTGGATCTTCTCTCTTCTTTTCGTAATTAATCTCACTAATAATCTACCAATTTTATTTATCTTTTCAAAGAACCAGCTTTTTGTTTTATTTATCTCATATATATGTATATATGTATATATCTGTGTATATATATTGTATGTGTATATATACGTATACATATATATATATATATACACGTTGGTGAATACTTATGTGTTAGGTGAGTCTCTCGAAGACAGGAGATAGATGGTTGGTAAATTCTTATCCATTCTGCCATTCCATATCTTTTAAGTGGAACATTTAGGCCATTTACATATACATATACATACGTGTCTATACACATATATGTGTATAGACACATATACGTATATATACACATATATATACACATATATACATATATGTATATATACACATATATATACACATATATACATATATGTATATATACACATACAAGTCTATGTATACATACGTGTNATATATATATATATACACGTTGGTGAATACTTATGTGTTAGGTGAGTCTCTCGAAGACAGGAGATAGATGGTTGGTAAATTCTTATCCATTCTGCCATTCCATATCTTTTAAGTGGAACATTTAGGCCATTTACATATACATATACATACGTGTCTATACACATATATGTGTATAGACACATATACGTATATATACACATATATATACACATATATACATATATGTATATATACACATATATATACACATATATACATATATGTATATATACACATACAAGTCTATGTATACATACGTGTATATATGTATATACATATACATATATGTATATAGATATAGTTTCAATTTCATTTAGTTCTGCTCTGATCTTTATTTCTTTTCTTCTGCTGGGTTTGGGTTTGGTTTGTTCTTATTTCTCTAGTTCCTTGAGATGTGACCTAAGATTATCTGTACTCTTTCAGACTTTTTGATGCTATGAACTTTCCTCTTAGCACTGCCTTTGCTGTATCCCAGAAGTTTCAGTAGGTTGTGTTGTTATTATTGTTCAGTTCAAAGAATTTTTGAATTTCCATCTTGATTTCATTGTTGACCCAGCAACCACTCAAGACTAGGTTATTTAATTTCCATGTATGTACATGGTTTTGAGGTTTCCTTTTGGCGTTGATTTCCAGTTTTATTCCACTGTGGCCTGAGAGAGTATGTGCTATAATTTCAATTTTCTTAAATTTGTTGAGACTTGTTTTGTGGCCTATCATATGGTCTATCTTGGAAAATGTTTCATGTGCTGATGAATAGAATGTATATTCTGCAGTTGTTGGGTAAAATGTTCTGTAAATATCCAGAGTATAGTTTAAGTCTGTTGTTTCTTTGTTGACTTTCTATTTTGATGACCTGTCTAGTGCTGTCAGTGGAGTATTGAAGTCTCCTACTATTATTGTGTTGCCATCTATCCCATTTCTTAGGTCTAGTAGTAATTGTTTTATAAATTTGGGAGCTCTAGTGTTAGGTGCGTATATATTTAGGATTGTGATATTTTCCTGTTGAACTTTTCCTTTTATCATTATATAATGTCCCTATTTGTCTTTTTTAACTGCTGTTGCTTTAAAGTTTGTTTTGTCTAATGTAAGAGTAGCTACTCCTGTTTGCTTCTGGTGTCCATTTGCATGGAATATCTTTTCCCACCCCTTTACCTTAAGTTTATGTGAATACTTATGTGTTAGGTGAGTCTCTCGAAGACAGGAGATAGTTGGTTGGTAAATTCTTATCCATTCTGCCATTCCATATCTTTTAAGTGGAACATTTAGACCAGTTACATTCAATGTTAGTGTTGAGATGTGAGGTACTATTCTATTAATCATACTATTTGTTGCCTGAATACCTTGTGGTTTTTTTTTTTCATTTTATTTTTGCTTTATAGGTCCTATTAGATTTATGCTTTAAGGAGATTCTACTTTGGTGTATTTTGAGGATTTATTTCAAGATTTAGAGCTTCTTTTTTCTTGTAGTGCTGGCTTCATAGTGTTGAATTCTCAGCATTTGTTTGACTGTGTCTTTCCTTCATTTATGAAGCTTAGATTCACTGGATACAAGATTCTTGGCTGTTACTTGTTTTGTTTAAGGAGATTGAAGATAGGATCACAATCCCTTCTAGCTTGTAGGATTTCTGCTGATAAATCTGCTATTAATCTGATAGGTTTTCCTTTATAGGATACCTGATGCTTTTGCCTCACAGCTCTTAAGATTTTTTCCTTTGTCTTACTTTAGATAACCTAACGATCTTTTTGCAATGAATTTCCCAGTTGTTCTTTGAGCTTCTTGTATTTGGATATCTAGATCTACAAGACCAGGGAAGTTTTCCTTGATTATTCCCTCAAATATGTTTGCCAAACTTGTAGAGTTCTCTTTTTCCTTGGGAACGCTTATTATTATTAGATGTGGTCATTGAACACAATCGCAAACTTCTTGGAGGCTTTGTTCATTAAAAAAAATATTTTTTCTTTGTTTTTGTTGGATTGGGTTAATTCTAAAGGCTTGTCTTTGAGCTCTGAATTTTTTTTTTTTTAATGCTTTAAGTTCTAGGGTATATGTGCACAATGTGCAGGTTTGTTACGTATGTATACATGTGCCATGTTGGTGTGCTGCACCCATTAACTCATCATTTACATTAGGTATATCTCCTAATGCTATCCCTCCCGCCCTCTCCCCACAATACGACACAGTGTGTTATGATCCCCTTCCTGTGTCCAAGTGATCTCATTGTTCAGTTCCCACCTATGAGTGAGAACATGCGGTATTTGGTTTTCTCTTCTTGCAATAGTTTGCTGAGAATGATGTTTTCCAGCTGCATCCATGTCCCTGCAAAGGACATGAACTCATCCTTTTTTATGGCTGCATAGTATTCCATGGTGTATATGTGCCACATTTTCTTAATCCAGTCTGTCACTGATGGACATTTGGGTTGATTCCAAGTCTTTGCTATTGTGAATAGTGCTGCAATCAACATACATGTGCATGTGTCTTT
>NW_016809835.1:382511-396797 GCF_001698545.2 Rhinopithecus bieti | reverse complement strand
TCCCTATTTAATAAATGGTGCTGGGAAAATTGGCTAGCCATAAGTAGAAAGCTGAAACTAGATCCTTTCCTTACTCCTTATATGAAAATTGATTCAAGATGGATTAGAGACTTAAATGTTAGACCTAAAACCATAAAAACCCTAGAAGAAAACCTAGGTAATACCATTCAGGACATAGGCATGGGCAAGGACTTCATGTCTAAAACACCAAAAGCAACGGCAACAAAAGCCAAAATTGACCAACGGGATCTAATTAAACTAAAGAGCTTCTGAGCTCTGAAATTTTTTCTTCTACTTGTTCAATTCTATTGCTGAGACTTTCCAGTGCATTTTGCATTTCTCTAAGTGTGTACTTCATTTCCAGAATTTGTGATTGTCTTTTCTTTATGTTATCTATTTCACTGGAGATTTTTCCATTCATATCCTGTATCATTGTTTTTATTTCGTCAAGTTGAACTTCATGTTTCTCTGGTGCCTCCTTGATTAGCTTAATAATCGACCTTATGAATTCTTCTGGCAGTTCAGAGATTTTATCTTTGCTGGTGAGCTGGTATAATCTTTTGGGGGTATTAAATAATCTTGTTTCATCATGTTACCAGAATTGTTTTTCTGGTTCCTTCTGTTTTGGGTAGACTATGTCAGAGAAAAGATCTGGGACTCAAGGGCTGCTGTTCAGATTCTTTTGTCCCATGAAGTGCTTCCTTGATTTGGTGCTTTCCCCCTTCTTCTAGGGATGGGGCTTCCTGAGAGCCAAACTGCCGTGATTGTTATTTCTCTTCTGGATTTAGCCACTCAGCAGAGCTACTGGGCTCCAGGCTGGTCCTGGGGAATATCTGCAGAGTCCTGTAATGTTATCCATCTTCAGGTCTTTCAGCCATGGATACAAGCTCCTGCTCTGGTGGAGGTAGCAGGGAAGTGAAGTGGACTCTGTGAGGGGTCCTTGGTTGTATTTTTAAGTGCACTGATTTTGTGTTGGCTGGCCTCCAGTCAAAAGATAGCACCTTCAAAAGTGCATCAGCTGCAGTAGTATAGGGAGGATACAAGCTTGCCCAAGTATCAGGTGGTGGACAGGGCTATAGAGCTCCCAAGAGATTATGTCCTTTGTCTCCAGCTACCAGGGTAGGTGGAGAAAGATCATCATGTTGAGGTGGGGTTGGGCTATCTAAGCTCAGACTCTCCGTGGGTGGAGCTTGCTGCATTTGCTGTGGGGGATGGGGGTGTGGTTTCCCAGGCCAATGGAGTTATGGTCCCAGAGGGATTATGGCTGCCACTGCTGCATCACACCAACTGCCAGGAAAGTGGGGGAAAGCCCACAGCCACAGGCCTCATCTGTCTCCCATGCAGCCCAAAAGTCCAGTCTCACTCCCACCATGCCCCCTCAAACAGCACTGAATTTCTTTCCAGGCAACCAGTGAGCAAGGCTGAGAACTTGTCCCAGGTTATGAGACTCCCAGCTGAGAAAGAAAGTGGACTCACAGTTTCTTGGCTGTCTTAACAGAACCCGCAGTTGCATTCCACCTCCTTCAAAGGGTTTGTGGATTCTCTCAGCTTTCCCTGTATGTTCCTGTAGGAGTTCTTGGAGCAAGAGTTCACAGTGTGAGTCTCCACACACTGCTTTGTCTGTCCAGGTGGGAGCTGCAAGTTAGCCCTGCCTCCTATCTGCCACTTTTTCTGTATCACATACCTTTGCAATTTACTCCTTCTTCCACTCCTAGCTTCATTGTTTCATTTTTTACGTAAGTGTTATCAAGATATCATTCACATATCATCCAATTCACCCAGTTAGGGTATACAATTCATTACTCAAAGTTGAACACTTTTTCATGTGCTTACTGGCCATTCATACACCTTCTTTTATGAAATTATTATTCAAATCCATTGCTGATTTTAATTTGTTTGCCTTTTGTTATTGAGTTATTAATTCTTTCTATTTTCCAGATTTAGGCACCTTGCTATACATGTATGCAAATAGTTTTCCGTTTAATGATTTGCCTTTTGTTTCCTTAATAGTGATTTTGAAGAATAATAATTTGAAATTTTGATGATGTCTAATTTATCATTTTTTTCATTTATAATTTGTGATTTTGATGTACTATGTAAGAAATCTTTGCCTATCTCAAGGTCACAAAGATTTTCTCTTGTGAACAAAAAATTTTTCTTTGTGAAAATTTTGTCTAGAAATTTTATAGTTTTAGCCTTTACATTTAGTTCTATGACTGTTTTATGCTGTGTGTGATAAAAGTTGATGTTCATTTTTCCCCTCATATATATCCAGTAATTTCAACACCATATGTTGGAAAATTTTCCTTTTACCACTGAAATGTCTTTGTACCCTTACTAAAGTCAATTGATCACATGTGTGTGATCCATATCCGGACTCTGTATTCCATTCCATTTTTCTACATGTTTACTTTTATGCTAACACTACATTATCTTCAACTCTGTCGTTTTGTAATAATTCTTGATGTAAGGTATATAAGACCTCCAGCTGTGTTCTTACTTCAAGATTTATTTTACTATTTTAGGTTCATTGCATTTCCATATACCTTTTAAAATTAGCTTGTCAGTTTCTACAAAAAGATTGCTAGAACCTATAGATTAATTTGGAAAAAAGTAATATTTAATAGTCTTGTGTCCTGTACTCTATGAACATGGTAGATAGCTCCATTTATTTAGGTCTACTTTAATTTATCTTAGTAATGTTCTGTAATTTTCAGTAGATGCTGTTTCATTGCTATTGTTAAGGGTTTTTTTTTTTTTTTTTTTTTTTTTTTTTTTTTTTAAGATTTTATTTTCCTTTGTTTTTGCTAGCAAATAGAAACACAACTAATTATTTCGGTGTAAAGTATTATGCCCCAAACTCAAGTGGCTTAAAACAACAATGAGTACTTATCTCTTGCCATTTCTGTGAGTTTGATATTCAGGTGTAGCTTACTTGGTTTTGTTGTGGGTCTGTCATGAAGGTTCAGTCAAGATGTTGACTGGGCCTGGAGTCATCTGAAAGCTTGACTGGGGCTGCAGGGTCTGCTTCCAAGATGGCTCACTCATGTGTCTGGCAAGTTGATGGCGATTTGGATAGGAGGCCTCAATTTCTTTACATATGAACTTCTTCATAGAGCTGCTTGAGTGTTTTCATGACATTGTAGCTGGCTTCTCCCAGAACAAGTGATTCAAAAGAAAGCAAGGCAGAAGCTGTAGTGCCTCTTGTGATCTACACTCAGAAGTCACATGTCATTATCTCCACAATATCCAATTGGTCACACAGGTCAGCATTATTTTGTGTGGGAGGGAACCATACAAGGGCATGAATACCAGCAGATGAGGGTCACTGGGAACCATCTTGAAGGCTGGCTATTTGACTTGATGTGGTGATTTTTTTGTGTTTGTCCTGCATTTTTGATGCTTTTTGAACATGTAGGCTTATTATTTTTATCAATTTTAGAATATTTTCAACTATTATTTGTTTAAATTTTTTTTTCTACTTCTTCCTCTCTTATCTCTCAATCTGAGACTCCAATTACATGTACATGTATATGCTTGTCTGATATCTTACTAAGCTTTCATTCATTTTTTTCCAGTCTTCTTGCTCACTTTGCTTGATTTAGGATAGTTTCAATTGCTATATCTTCAATTTTACTGATCTTTTTTTTTTTACAGTGTCTAAGCTGCTGTTAAGTTCATTAACTGAATCTTTTTTCACTTCAGATATGTTATTTTTGAACTCTAGAACATTGTGTGGCTCCTTTTCATATATTCAACTTCTTTATTTATGTCCTTGCTTTCTCTTAAATTGCTGAGTTTTGATAGTAGTTCTTCTAAAGTCCTTGTCTGCTAATTGTACTTCTCAGCCACTTTTGTGTTTATTTCCACTCACTTATTTTTCTCATGATTAAGGGTCACATCTTGATACTTCTTGGCATATCTAACAATTTTTTATTGAATGTTAGATGTTAGGAATGTTACATTATTGACTGCTTGGATTTTGTTGTCTTAGAGTATTGATGTTTGCTTTGGCAGGCAGTTACTTGCATATCACTTTTATCCTTTTGAGGCTTGTTGTTAAGCTTTGTTAGGAGAGGTCTAGAGTAGCCTTACTGTAGAGCTAGTTTATTCCTATTACTAAGGCTTGGCTTTTCTGTAGTCTTTATTGAATACCTAGGTATTCAAATGGAGTCTTTACACTCCAAGGAATAACAAGTCGAATGTCATTCTGCCCTGAATGAGCTCAGCGAACTGTTCAGATAGAAAACCCTAGCAGTTGTTCTTTGCTTGGATTTGTGGAGTTCACTTACACATGTGCAGTTTTGGCTTTAGCCACTCAATGGGACTCTTATGCAGGTTTCTGGCATTCTTCCTTTGTGTGGCTCCTCCCTCTCTGGAATGCTGCCCTGTCATTTCCAGCTGCCTCAGCCTTTCTGAGCTCCTCTCTCTCCTCAATTCAGAGAAACTGCCAAGCTCTGCATGGGCCCCCTTTCCTGCCCTGAGGTTAGGAAATTGCTTCCAGGCTGCAAGTCATGCTTTCAGGGATCATAGACCTACACTGCTTCTTGTTTAATGCTGGAAAACAGACATTTTATATATTTCATTTAGTTTTCTAGTTGTTTATGGGTTATGGAGATAAGAGTGCAAAGACCATGCAATTACTATTCCTTCATGGAAGGAAGCAAAAGTCCTTTCCCCTCTTGATTTTAAAATACATGGCTACTTGGGGGGCTGAGGGGGGAGGATCCCTTGAGCCAGTGGTGGAGGTTGCAGTGAGCTGAGATCACACCACTACACTCCAGCCTGCGTGACAGAGTGAGACCCTGTCTCAAAAAAATAAATAAAATAATAAAATAAATGGGAAGAAGTATTAAAAGGAAAAGAAAACAATTCCAAATAATAAAATAGTATTAGCTAGAGTGTAAAACCAGGCCACATTAAGAAACTACTGGTTAAAATTCAGATTAGAACAATCTTTAGGAGTGTATTTTGGCAAAAAAAGAATAACAAACGCTTTAATCTTTTTTTTCTTTTTTCTTCTTTCTTTTTCTTTCTTCCTTCTGCAACCCCCTGGCCCACTTCTTCTTTCTACGCTACTTCTATCCACGAAGAAATACCTCGCTCACCCCCTATGCAGTCAAGTTTTAATTAAATAATGATAGTAATGAAGTGGTTACGTTGTCTGGGTAATTGTTGCATGCCAAGAAAATTTAGGACACAGACACACGCGAGGAGTTCAGGAGCAGAGGTTTAATAAATGAAAGAGAAGAAAAAGAGACAGCTCTCTCCATAGAGAGAGGTCTCCAAGGGAAAGGACCGGCTGGTGGTGAATGCACTGAATTTTATAGTCCACTTTGAGGAGGCAGTATCTGATTTACAGAGCGCTCAAAGATTGGTTCGATCAGGTAAGGTATTGAAGTTTACTTAGCTTGCTGGGAAGGCTGGTTGTCCCACCTTAATCTTATTAGGCAAACAGACTTTCTAGTTGATCTGCGCCATCTTGTCTGCCCTTACAGTACATGTGGCTGGCAAAGACAGGAAGATGGAGCCACTATCTTGAAAATGTCCAGGTCTTAGTTCCTTTTTTTGAGACAGAGTCTTGCTCTGTCGCCCAGGCTAGAGTGCAGTGGCGTAATCTTGGCTCACTGCAGGCTCCGCCTCCCGAGTTCACGCCATTCTCCTGCCTCAGCCTCCTGAGCAGCTGGGACTACAGGCACCTGCCACGGCGCCCGGCTAATTTTTTGTATTTTTGGTAGAGACAGGGTTTCAACGTGTTAGCCAGGATGGTTTCAATCTCCTGACCTTGTGATCCGCCCGTCTCGGCCTCCCAAAGTGCTGGGATTACAGGCGTGAGCCACCGCACCAGGCCTATTCCTTAGTTCCTGCCGGCATTCACTCAGGCAAGCTCCCAGCTTGCTCCTCTACGTCTGCAGCTCAACTTTACAGGCTGATCTTTGTTAGAAAATGATTTGGGGCTGCTTTTCATTAAAAAGAAAAGTTTTACCAGGGATTCCCATACCCTTGCTATCTGCCTAAGTGATTTCTTCTTAACTGCAGTATCGGTAAGGAAATTTTAAACCTAAAATAAAAAAAAAAGTTAACCAAAATATTCAACAGTATAAAACTGATTGAATAAATTTGTTCATGCATCTACATAATAGCATGCTATATGACTACAATGATCTTGGAAAATATAACTTAATGATATGGGAAAATGCTTTAATAATTTTAATGCTTTAGAAAATCAGATTATAAAAAAATTGTTCAGTTTAATCACAACAATAATTAATCTATTATAAGTATGATGTAGAGAATACAAAATATTAGTCCCTGTATGATGTAATTCTATAAATATTTTATTCTTTGTGCTTTTCTAGGTTTTCTGAACTTTCGACAACAAACAAAATTACTTTTAAATTTTAAAATATTTATTTTAAATGCTTCATTAGATTAGTTGACAGTTACATGATAGTTGGAATCTAGATAAATGGTGGTAAGAGAGCCAACATAGAGTAGTAGGTAAGAGTACAGGCTATGAAATCTGGATTTAAATTCTGTTGTACAGTTGGCTAGATGAATGATCTTGAATACATTTCATAACTTCTTGGAGCCTCTATTGTCTTATCTGCAAAACTGGTATAAAGATGCTGCTCACCTTTTTATGGTTCCTGTAAGAATTAAATGAAGTAATTCGTTTAAACTCTTAGCATGACAAGATTCTGTGAGTCTGAGTTAATGCACTGTAGTAATATGATTGTTTTTACTCCTAGTGACAACAACAACTACTACTATTACCAATAAAACAATGAGGATAGAGGACCTTATGAAGCATGGGTACATGATAAGATTAAGAGAAGAGGGTTGAAGGGGGAGCAAAAGGAAGATTGAAGCTTTACTAATGTCACAACTTTTCTTACTAGCATTGCTGAAAATAAAAACACAACAAAAACAACCTCAAACTGGGGAATGAGGAATTCTTTTCAAGATAATTGAGATATGCACTTAACTTTTAAGATTCTTAAGAGAGACAGAAATCACACCCCTGCTCAGTTTACAAAGAGGTTTTTTGAGTGGAAAATAACTCTTTAAGTGAGGAAATGAATTCTAGGACTTTCAGATACTATATACGATACAATACTGATGTACAATACAATACTGATAAGATGCTATATGACTGCTGTAGACGGAATGCTTGTACCCCTCCTCCCACATTCATATGTTGAAATCCTAATACTAATTAATATTAGTAGATGGGACTTTAGGAGGTAATTAGGTCATGAAGGTGAAGCCCTCATGAATGAGATTAGTATTCTTAAAAAAGAAGTCCCAAGAGATCGCTTGTCCTTTCTGTCATGTAATGTTATAGTGAAAAGATGGTTGTCTGGGAAGTGAGCCCTCACCAGACACTGAACCTGCAAGTACCTTAATCTTGAACTTCTCAGCCTCCAGAACTGCGAGAAATGCATTTCTGTTGTTTATAAGCCACCCAGTTATGGAATTTTGTTTCAGCAGTCTGAATGGACTAAGGCAATGACTTGATGGCTCAGTTTTGCTACCTGTCAACTAGGAAAAACATTTTGGTAGGCATTTAAATGAAATATATAAAATGAATACTTTACAAATATCTAAGAATTGAGCATTATTCTCCCCTTTCAGTGCTATCACCATGGGGCAAACCACCATCAGCTTTTGTATCACTGCTTCTTCCCTGTGCCCTTGAAGTCTGTTCTCTATACCAGCAGTCTCCCAACCATTTTGGCACCAAGGGCCAGTTTCATGGGAGACAATTTTTCCATGGACCGGGGTCGGGGAGATGGTTTTGGGGTGAGACTGTTCCACCTCAGATCATTAGGCATTAAATTCTCATAAGGAGGGTGCAACCTAGGTTCCTTGCATGAGCAGTTTATAATAGGGTTCATGCTCTTATGAGAATCTAATGCCACTGATAATCCTCCTGAAAGCAGAGCTCAGGCAGTAATGCTTGCTCGCCTGCCACTCACCTCCTGCTGTGCAGCCTGGTTCCTAACAGGCCACAGACTGGTACCAGTCCATGGTATGGGGGCTGGGGACCCCTACTCTACACAATACCAGGGTTGACACTTTTAAAATACAACTCAAGTCAAGTCAATGGCAGATAACTCTAGGCCAAGAGAAACACATGTGCAGCAGCAGAAGGGCACTGAGCAGCAAGGTGTCCTTGGGAAACTATAAGAGTTTGGGATTGGTAGAACTTTGTGTAAAGTTTGGGGACTGAGTTGAAGAGAGAGAGAGGGACCATATCTTGAGATTTCATATATGGTTGCCTGAGGTGTGTGTTACAGGCAATAAACAACTATTGAATAAATTTAAGCGGAGGAGTGACAATGTCAAATTAATATTTTAGAAAGATAATTCTGAAAATGCCAGGGACTATGGACTTGGTAAGGAGAACACTGGTGGGAGAAAAATGAGATTAGAGTTTGAACATTGAGGAGCTTATTGTCTAGGACAGTGGTGCACAGACTCTTTTGACCCTGACCCATGTAGGTGGGACAAACAATACCTTAACATACTTCAGGAATTTCAGTCTCTAGTACTAAATGAATTTAGAGAACAAAGACTCTGAACAGAACCAAGTTTTACTCAATAAGAGAAGAATGTGAGTTTAGAGGTTTAGACATACATATGATCATTTTGTAGCTTATTGGGAGATCTTTCATGGCCAACCAGCAGGCTTAACATCCCATATTGAGAATCAGTGGGTTGGAAAAGAGATAGTTATTATGTGGAAATCGAGGGGAAATGATAGATGTGAAAGTTATTCATGAGGTACAATTGAAAAGACCTGGAGATTAATTGATCTGGGATTTGAAGAAGAGGAAGGAGTCAAAGTTGACATCTATGTTTCTGGCTCTGGTGATCATGCATGACCAACAGAGATAGGAATTCAAGAGGAAAGTCAGATTTGGGGAGATGGGCTTTGTTTCAGACAGAAGTGTGAAGGTTTTTTTTTGCATCATCCCACTGAGGATATCTAGTCAACAATGGACTGAAGCATAGGGGAGATATTTGGGCTGGGTATGGTAAAATGGCACAGAATTTCTCACACACTGTGAGTGGTGTTGCCCCTAGAAGGGGCATTTTGAAATATATGAGTTGTTTTTTGTGGTCACAATGACTGGGTGTGGCCTTGCTGACATGTGTAAGAGGGGACCAAGATGCTAAATATTCTGAAATAAAAGGGCAGTCCTAAACAGTGAATTGTCCCACTCAAAATGCCAACCAATTATGTCGCTATTGGGAAACACTGGAGCCTTGGAAGGGAGAGGGTGCAGAGTGAGCAGAAAAGAGGCCACAGTTAGGACAGGAGAGGACCTAGGAACAGAAAGTGAGAAGATTGAGGAAGAATAGGCAACAAGTAGTGGCATAGAAGCCAAGGAAAGGAGAGTTTCAGGAAGACTCAGCAGTATCAAAGACAGAGAGGTTAAGAGGCCTAGTAGAGCAAGTCCTGAAATGTAAAGTAGATTGCGCCAGTGTCAGTGCTTTTCTATGGGAACTGAGCAGGGCAACAGTGAGGAAAGCTGCTGGCATGCTTTGGGCTATTTGCACTCACTCCCATAATTAAGAAGTGTTTTTTGATCAGAAATGAAAAGGATACTTTTTAAACTAAAATAAGAATTTGTGAATCTGCCTAGATAAATAGCAGTGACAAATGATTCTTTCATTTCTGTAATTAGCATACTGCTTGGAAGAGAGTTTTTAATGTATCTCAATAGTGCTACTTTTTATTTGTAACATCAGTATTTTATAAGAGAATGTCCTATTTTAGATGTAGTGGTCTAGTTACTTAATTACCACTTCATTTTTACAGATTGAGAAAGAGAGAATCAGAAAGTTTAACTCACCTATGAAGTTATGCATAGAATGCAAGAAATTTGAGCTATTAAATTCCTTATCTATGAATATTAGGTGCTTCCTCCCTCTGGTTGCTCCTTGCTTTGCTTAGAAAGAAAAGCTAAATTTGCTAAGGTATTCTGAGCTTATCTGCTATGGACAGAGTTCTGTCTGAAATTTCTTAATTTTGTTTGCATTTTTGTCATTCTTCCCTCCCTGCCTCCCTTCTTCCTTTCTTCCTTTTGCCCTCCTTTCCTGCCTCCTCTCCTTTCCTTTCCTCTCCTCTCTTTCTTTTCTTCCTTTGTTCCTTCCTTCCCTCTTTCCTTCTATTTTTCCTTTCTTCTTCACTTTCTCCCTTTATTCTTTCCACTATTTGTAATCAGAAAGAATTGAAACCAATTTCTGAAGATACGTGAAACATACAAAATAGCAGCTATAAAAGGCAAAATGAAAGAAGGAAAGGCAGGGGGCATTAAATAAAAAGGAGACATCTGTTGTTTTGAGGCAGTGAAATAAGGTGTTGAGAGGTAAAGTTGATGCTGAGGGGTGTTCCTAGTAATGAAGATAGAGCCAGGGATTTTTATGTTATACATGGGTTGTTGGTAACTTGGGGATTTTGAACACTACTGGTGCCTGGGAATGTCAAGACTGGAAGCCACAACTTTTGGATTCTTAAATCCTAACTTTCTGCCCTAGACTACATAGAACAGATGACACTGTGGAGCCCAAATCCCTTGCCTAAGGGAAAAGAGCAATTTGCAAGCTTCAGTGGCACCACCCAATGAAGGAATAAAAAAGAAGTAGGTGGGATGAGTAGGGATGGAATGTGCCCAGGAAAGGTGGGGCTCCCTGAGTGTCAGGGAAGGCCAGGATGAGCATGGAGTGTGTTGACTACAAGAACTGCAAGTTGTTCTTGGCAACCTTAAGCATCAGGAGGTCCCATGACAAGCCTGTGTTAAGGAGACAGGAAATTATCTAGAAGGCAATCCTCTTTGGGACAAGACAGAATATTTAGCAGGCTATGCAAGATGGGATGTGTGGAGAATACAGAGGTGTGGCTTAATAGTAAGGGGGGAAAGGAATTTAACACACAGGTCAAATAACATTCAGCTTGGGAGCAAAGGTCCTCTATCAAGAAGTGTTTACTGTCAGCAAGCTGTCTCATCAGAAGGCAAAACAGCACAAGTTGCAGAATTCTGGGGCATGTGGAATGCATGTTGCCAGAGTGACTGGTATGTGACAAATATGCATTTGGAGTCTTGGTATTCCATGAAGCTGCACTGTGTCCTTGCTAGTTTGTGGAATGCCGCAGGGTCATGAGCAGGTGGACGAGAGACACGCTTGCTTGCATCTCTGGCCTGAAGCTTGCTGCATACCACATCCCTTCAAACATTTTTAGATGGGCAGCAACTTTTTAGTTGTCTTTGTTTATCCAAGAATTTGTGAATTGCCAGAAAACGTTTGTTTATGTGAACTGGACACTGTCACTCGATTCTTAAGACAAGAACCAAAGGTTTATTGACAGGCTGCACAAGCTGTTGTCTGTGACATACTTCTCCACCTTCACATGGGCCCTCCTTCCTGGCATGCAAATATTTGGGTATGAATTAGTACGAAGAGAACCCAGGACCTGTGGACTCTTTCTTAAGGTTTGTAGAATATTGTGTTTTAGAGATTCATGCATTTGGGAGGGAATAGAGCTATGGGGTTAAATCTGTGGGCTCTGAAGTTGTCTGGATTTAAATTCTTGTGTGATCTCAGGCCTGAGATTCCTCACTTGTGAAATGGAGAACAGAAAATATCTGTTCTTATAGAGTGGCAATGAGGGTTTGGTAAAAGAGTACATGGAAAGTGTATTTTAAAAGTTCCTGGCCTACATGAAATATCCAATAAATGATAACTAGCATTGCTATGATTATGATGTTCAGAACTGAGGAAAGACCTGGCTCAAATGGCAAAGTCCCCAGTGCTAAGGTTCTGCCCATTTCCTGCTTGGACATCCTTGTCAATATGTTCCTGCCCGAGTCTTGCTCAATTTCTGCCTGGACTCTTCACCCTTCCCACAATTCTGTTTTGCTCCTGGCAAAATAGAAATGGAGGCAGAGATGTACCTTGGGCTTGGAAACAGTGAGTGACTAGTGCTGGCCTGGGCGCCTGGGGCCAGAGACTCAGCTCTTCTGTCCAAGGTGCTGAGTCATGAACAGTGGTTGCAGGCCCGACTGCACTGCTGGGACTTGGCGTGGCATCTGGGGAGGATTAGCAGATTATGATCAGAACAAGACACAAAGAAATTGCAACCAATGTTGATAAGCAATTTGGAAGGCACCCAAAGGAAGGAAAAACATGAAGGCAGACTGCAAAATCAAAGTGAGCGTGGGCAGACAGAGCATTTTAGGGGGCAGAGGCATAAATCATGCAACTCAGAGAGGGCAAATGTTTCCTTTTCTGTTATTGTTTCTTTGGGTGCTTAAAGGAAACTATGGATGGTAATTGGATTTTGACATTAACCAGATAAAAACATTTAAAATGATTCTCGTCCACGATGGCCGAATAGGGACAGCTCCAGGCTACAGCTCCCAGCGTGAGTGACACAGAAGACAGGTGATTTCTGCATTTCCAACTGAGGTACCAGGTTCATCTCACTGGGGTGTGTCGGACAGTGGGTACAGGACAGTGTGTGCAGCCCACTGAGCGAGAGCTGAAGCAGGGCGAGGCATCACATCACCTGGGAAGCACAAGGGGTAAGGGAATTCCCTTTCCTAGCCAAGAGAAACTGTGACACACAGCACCTGGAAAATCAGGTCACTCCCACCCTAATACTGTGCTTTTCCAAGGGTCTTAGCAAACAGCACACCAGGAGATTATATCCTGTGCCTGGCTCAGAGGGTCCCATGCCCATGGGGCCTCCCTCGTTGCTAGCACAGCAATCTAATATCTAACTGCAAGGCAGCAGTGAGGCTGGGGGAGGGTGCCCGCCATGGCTGAGACTTGAGTAAGTAAACGAAGTGGCCGGGAAGCTCAAGCTGGGTGGAGCCCACCTCTGCTCAAGGAGGCCTGCCTGCCTCTGTAGACTCCACCTCTGGGAACAGGGCATAGCCAAACAAAAGGCAGTAGAAACCTCTGCAGATTTAACAGTCCCTGTCTGACAGCTTTGAAGAGAGTAGTGGTTCTCCCAGCAAGGAGTTTGAGATCTGAGAAAGGACAGACTGTCTCCTCAAGTGGGTCCCTGACCCCTGAGTAGCCTAACTGGGAGGCACCCCCTATTAAGAGCAGACTGACACCTCACATGGCTGGATACCCCTCTGAGACGAAGCTTCCAGAGGAAAATCAGGCAGCAATATTTGCTGTTCAGCAATATTCACTCTTCTGCAGCCTCCGCTGCTGATACCCAGGCAAACAGTGTCTGGAGTGGACCTCGAGCAAACTCCAACAGACCTGCAGCTGAGGGTCCTCACTGTTAGAAGGAAAACTAACAAAGAGGAAGGACATCCACACCAAAACCCCATCTGTACGTCACCATCATCAAAGACCAAAGGTAGATAGAACCACAAAGATGGGGAAAACCCAGAGCAGAAAAACTGAAAATTCTAAAAATCAGAGGGCCTCTCCCCCTCCAAAGGAATGCAGCTCCTTGCCAACAACAGAACAAAGCTGGACAGAGAATGAGTTTGACGAGTTGAGAGAAGGCTTCAGACGATCAAACTTCTCCGAGCTAAAGGAAGAAGTTCGAACCCATTGCAAAGAAGTTAAAAACCTTGAAAAAAGATTGGATGAATGGCTAACTAGAATAACCAATGTAGAGTCCTTAAATGACCTGATAGAGGTGAAAACCATGGCACGAGATTACGTGACAAATGCACAGGCTTCAGTAACCGAATTGATCAGCTGGAAGAAAGGGTATCAGTGATTGAAGATCAAGTGGATGAAATGAAGCAAGAAGAGAAGTTTGGAGAAAAAATAGTAAAAAGAAATGAGCAAAGCCTCCAAGAAATATGGGACTACGTGAAAAGACCAAATCTATGTCTGATTGGGGTACCTGAAAGTGAGGGGGAGAATGGAACCAAATTGGAAAACACTCTGCAGGATATTATGCAGGAGAACTTCCCCAACCTAGCAAGGCAGGCCAACATTCAAATTCAGGAAATACAGAGAACGCCACAAAGATACTCCTCAAGAAGAGCAACTCCAAGACACATAATTGTCAGATTCACCAAAGTTGAAATGGAGAAAAAAGTGTTAAGCGCAGCCAGAGAGAAAGGTCAGGTTACCCACAAAGGGAAGCCCATCAGACTAACAGTGGATCTCTCAGCAGAAACTCTACAAGCCAGAAGAGAGTGGGGGCCAATATTCAACATTCTTAAAGAAAAGAATTTTAAACCCAGAATTTCATATTCAGCCAAACTAAGTTTCATAAGTGAAGGAGAAATAAAA
>NW_016809835.1:370553-380383 GCF_001698545.2 Rhinopithecus bieti | reverse complement strand
TCAAAGGATTATAAATCATGCTGCTATAAAGACACATGCACACATATGTTTATTGCGGCACTATTCACAATAGCAAAGACTTGGAATCAACCCAAATGTCCATCACTGACAGACTGGATTAAGAAAATGTGGCACATATACACCATGGAATACTATGCAGCCATAAAAAAGGATTTCATGTCCTTTTTAGGGACATGGATGCAACTGGAAACCATCATTCTCAGCAAACTATCACAAGAACAGAAAACCAAATACCACATGTTCTCACTCATAGGTGGGAAATGAACAATGAGAACACTTAGACACAGGAAGGGAAACATCACACACGGGGGCCTGTCGTGGGGTGGGGGGAGGAGGGTGAGAGAGCAGGAGATATACCTCATGTAAATGATGAGTTAATGGGTGCAGCACACCAACATGGCATATATATACATGTGTAACAAACCTGCACGTTGTGCACATGTACCCTAGAACTTAAAGTATAATGAAAAATTTAAAAAGAAAAACATTTGAAATGTATAGCAAAGGATCACTCATACATTGCGGGCAGAAATGTAAAATGGTATGGCCACTCTGGAAATGAGTATGGTAATTTCTTACAAAACTAAACATGCAACTACCATATGACTTAGCAAACTGTACTTTTGGGCATTTATGCCAGAATTATGAAAACTTATGTTCACACAAATACCTTTATAGGAGTATTCATAGCAGCTTTGTTTGTAACGGCCAAAAACTAGAAACAAGCCAAATGTCCTTCAATAGGTGAGCAGTTAAGCCAACGGTGGTATATTCATACCATGGAATACTACTTAGAAATATAAAAGAATGAATTACTGGCACACACAACAGCTAGATGAATCTCTAGAGAATTATGCTGCATAAAAAAACTAGTATCAAAAGATTACATACTTTATGATTATATATAGTATACACACATATGTTAATATACACATATAGTATATATTTATATATTATATATACATTGTACATAATATACATAGTATGTTATACACAAATGAACATATATAATGTTCATTTGTAATTCTGAAAATCTTAGGACCCTTAAGAATTATGCCAAATCTACTCAGCCTGGGCTCTATAAATGGAACAACAGAGCCTGGATGATAGTACATCTGTTTATATCATGGCTTACTGAATATTTTAAGCCTGCTGTTGAGAACTAATGCACAGAAAAAAGATTCCTTTCAAAATATTACTGCTCATTGACAATGCACCTGGTCACTCCAGGGCTCTGATGGAGAGGTACAGGAGATTAATGTTGTTTTCATGCCTGCTAACACAACATCCATTCTGCAGCCCATGGATCAAGGAGTAATTTTGACCTTCAAGTCTTATTATTTAAGAAATGTATTTTGTAAGGCTACAGCTGCCCTAGATAGTGATTCCTCTCATGGAGCTTGGAAAAGTAAATTGACAACGTTTTGGAAAGCATTCACCATTCTAGGTGCCATTAAGAACATTCATGATTTATGGGAGGAGGTCAAAATATCAACATTAACAGGAGTGTGAAAGAAATTGATTCCCACCCTCATGGATGACTCGGAGGGGTTCAAGACTTCAGTGGAAGAAGCAACTGCAGATTTGGTGGGAATATTTTAAAAAACAGAATTAGAAGTGGAGCCTGAAGATGTGACCATTACTACAATCTCATGATCAAACTTTAATGGAAGAGGAGTTGCTTCTTATGGGTCAGCAAAGAAAGTTGTTTCTTGGGATGGAATCTACTCCTGGTGAAGGTGATATAAATGTTGTTGAAATGACAAGAAAGAATTTTGAATATTCCATAAACTTCATTGATACAAGAGTGGCAGGGTTTGAAAGGATTGACTCCAGTTATGAAAGACGGTCTACTGTGGGAAAAATGCTATCAAACAGCACCACATGCTACAGAAAAATCTTTGTGAAAGGAAGAGTCCATCAATGTGGCAAACTACTTCATTGTCTTATTTTAAGAAATTACCACAGCCACCTTGATCTTTAGCAACCACCACCCTGATCAGTCAGCAGCCATTAACACTGAAGCAAGACCCTCCACCAGCAAAACAATGACAACTTGTGGAAGGCTGAGATGATTGTTAGCATATTTTAGCAATAAAGTATTTTAAAATCATGATGTTACATTGTTTTTTAGACATGATTGGACGCTTAATAGACTACAGTATACTATAAACATAACTTTTATTGCACTGGAAAATCAAAATATTTGTGTGATTCACTTTATTTATTGTGATATTTGTTTTATTGCGGTGGTCTGGAACAAAACCCACAATACCTGTGTATATATATTTTGTGTATGTGTGTGTGTACACACACACAGTTGACCCTTGAATAACACTGGTTTGAACTGTGTGGTTTCAATTATACACAGATTTACTTCTGTCTCCACCACCCCGAGACAGAAAGTTCAACCCCTCCTCCTCAGCCTATTCAGTGTGAAGAGGACAAGGATAAAGACCTTTATTTTGATCCACTTCCACTTAATTAATAGTAAATATATTTTCTCTTCCTTAATAACACTTTCTCTTCTCTAGCTTACTTTGTTGTAAGAATACAGTATGTAACACAGATAACATACAAAACATGTGTTTTAATTGATTATGTTGTTATGGGTAAGGCTTCTGGTCAACAGTAGACCATTAGTACTTAAAGTTTTGGGGAGTCAAAAGTTATAGGTAGAATTTTTTTTACTGTGTAGGGGGTTGATGCTCCTAACTCCCATGGTGTTCAAGGGTCAAGGGTTGTGTGTGTGTGTGTGTGTGTGTGTGTGTGTGTGTGTGTGTATTTACTGAAATAACAATTATAGAGATGGAAAACAGATTAGTGGTTGCTGGGGTGGGGAGAGAAGTGGTTGTGGCTATAAAGGAGTGTCATCAGGGAACCTTATGATGAAACTCTTCTATAGTGTGATTGTGGTGGTCACATGGGTCCACCCACATGATAAAAATCTCATTAAAGAAAATATATAAATGAGTGCAGGTAAAACTGGTGAAATCTGAATAAGATTGAAGTATTGTATCAAAGTTAATAGCCTAGTTGTGATATTAAACTCTAGTTATACAGGATGTTGCCATCAGGGGAAACTGGGTAAAGGGTATAGAGGATCTCTCTGTACTATTTTTTATAATCACATGTGAATCTACAATTTTCTTTAAAAGTTTTTTAAAATGTAGAGTAAGCCCTTGAGATGCCCCTTCTCCCTGGCATATTGACATCATAAATGGGATTTTGTAAAGAATATTCCATATTGGGATTTTTAAAGGGAAGTCTCTTTAAAAGAATACTTGGTACAATTCCTTGGTTGAGGAGGGGGAGCCCAGGCTGAGGGGAATTGCCAGCCCCTATAACACCTTGAAGGGCAAGATAAAGGATGCCTCCCACGGTTGGAGTGGTGAGTCAATGCAAGTTGCTGAGAAAAGCCATCTGGTACCTGATGGCTGACAACACTGCCAGGCTGGTCAGATAGGCCCAGAACTCTCAGGGATGGAGGGAGGTTTCAGCTTGAGGGAAAAAGAGGATGAACATCCCTGAGTGGGGTGTCTGGGAAAAGAGGTCTAAAACTGGACTATCAAAACGTTTGTATGCATACCAGTCACCTGCTAAAATGCACATTCTGATTCAGCAGGTCTCCAGTGCGACCCTATATTTCTAAAAAGCTTCTGGGTGAGGCCAGTCCTGCTAGGCCAGACACTGAGTCACGAGGGTCTAAATGAGCCACAGCCTTAAGAGTCAGGTTTGTCAAAGAAGTATATATGCAATACAAAGGAGGATGGGAGAACAGAGGGGAGAGACAGCACTTTGGAGGTAGATACCTTCCTCAGGGCAGTACAGCTGGGAGAAGTTTATTTGGCAACATCCTGCCCGGAGGCCCAAGCCAAATCAGCAGAGCAGGTGATTGTTGATGGAAGAGTTTTGACATGATTCCAAGAGCAGAAAGGACCTGGAATCAGAACAGGAAATAGAGATGCCTAATTCTCTAGGAAGAACAGGCTGCAAGAGAGAGCTGGGCTCAAGCCTGGGAAAAGAAGGAAGAAGAGTTTGTGAATTTCAGAGCTAAAGCCTAGAAGAGAGGCCTGGGATGTAGCCTGGGTGATTAGACACTGGAGGTGGGGCCCCTCAGGACAGTGTGATCCTTCAGCCCTGGACTGCTTCAGGGGCCATGTGAAATGGAACTTGTAGTTTCCCTCAACAGTGAAGAGCCTGTTGCTCAAGAAAGTTCCTCACACTGTAGTAGAAGGGGATGTGCTCAGAGGTGCTTTGTGACCTGGGCAGGAGGAGGACCAGGTGAGGAAGAGGACCTGAGGGGCAGGCATTAGGGAAAAGCTGGAGCGTGAAGGAGCCTCTGTGGAGTCAAGAACCACCCTGTCTCATACACTTCTCTCAGGGCTTATACTAAGTACCGTGAACATGCTTGTTAAATGGGTGTATGAATAAAGGAATTCCTACATTGTAGAAGTGAAAAGTTACCTGCCACTGATGGGCAATTCATTTGGGAAAGCTTTCTGTTCATGGCTGCCTTGGGGAATGTTAATTCCACTCATCCTGAATCTCACTCGTCACCAGGCTGGAGTGCAGTGGTGCGATCTCGGCTCACTGCAACCTCTGCCTGCCAGGTTCAAGCGATTCTCCTGCCTCAGCTTCCCGAGTAGCTGGGATTACAGTTGTGTGCCACCATGCCCAGCTAATTTTTGTATTTTTGTAGACGGGGTTTCACCATGTTGTCCAGGCTGGTCTCAAGTTCCCAACCTCAAGTAATCTGTTGGCCTTGTCCTCTCAAAGCTCTGGGATTACAGGTGAGCCACCACGCCTGGCCTTGAGTCTCCTTTTACTTCCATTGCCACTTTGAGTCGTTCCTGTATGTCATTTTTTTCTTTACTTAGGATCACCCATTGATATTTGTCTGGCTAGAAGCCACCCTATTGGTCTGTGCATTCTTTTTTCAGATTTCTATTCCAAACTTGGTGTCAACACTTACTTCTTCTGTTTTCTTAGCCTGGAGGTATTTAAATTTACCTAGGCAGTGTGATAAACTATTTAGAACTAAAGTATGCATGGGGGATCAAGGTTAATGTTTACCCCTTTATGATTGCATTTACCCAGGTACCTTCATGTGTTAACACAAAGAAATATCTTGTGATGGAGCTTTCAGAGACCATGAGAGGTGGGAGAGAGATTTAGATGTAATTAACTGAGAAGTCTTTTCCAGAGTTCTTCCAATCATATTTCCTCTGTCAAAATTAGTGCTTTTCCTAACTGGGACTCAGGCTTTCTAAGAGTTGAGAGGTCAGAGCAGGCCTAGTATCCCTTAGGCCTGTGTGGAGGTAGAGCTCAGCTCACCATTGGTCGTGCCCTCTTATCTGCAAATAGCCCGTGATGATTATTCTTGGCTCTTTTTGCTTGAGATCTCCAGAAGCTGTTTTGTTGACAGTGATTTTGCTAGAAATGGGTCAAGGGGCTAGATCCATGCTAAATATGCAAAATGGTCATTATCCAACTCATGCGTTTGTCCTCTTAAATTCACATTTGCCAGAAATCCATTCTTTCTTCAAAGCAACTATCGTGTGTCCATTCTTTCATCCAGCCTCTGCTGTTTGGGGACCACCTGAGATTGACATTGCTCTCTGAAAGGGAGAACGACGCTCCAGAATTCCCCTTGCATAGCACAGGCACTCAGATCGGTCAGATGTGAAGCTGCAGTCAAAAGGCAGATGGGGTCAGCGTGTCAAGTAGGTTCAAAGTCCCAGAATTCACAGAACATTGCCTTATTTTTACCATTGGTGGGAAGAGTTCTCATATTTCTTATTGACTCAAGATAGATTTGATATGGTTGCTTGGCCCTGAAGCCTATCCGCCCAACAACTGCAGAAGATCCAGAGATACACAGCCATCCATCAAATCTGACAGGCCTGCCTCCTACAGCAGCTGTATTGTTTATGAAATGAGTCACTTTCATAGCAAATCCAAAAGCAGACTTGTGCAGGATTCGACAGACGCATCCCACTTCATTCTTCCCATTCTCTCCCTTCATGTGCTCACTCAGTCCTGAGTAGCAGCCCTAACTTTGCTAAGGTGGAACTGAAAAACACAAAGCAGGGTTTTTTCTTGAACAAAATCATGACATTTGGCTTCCTAGCTTTAGAGAGTTCAACAAGCATGTGTCTTCCCTTTTTTCAACAGTGGCAAGTGGAGTGGAAAAAAGAAGTGGCTAAGAGTAGGGGTTGCCTGCCACATGCATACTCAAAGAAACAGGTTCCATTATTATTCCATTTATTGGCCACATGAAAAAGTGTCTAAAATCTTTTTTATAGCATCAGTTTCTCAAAGGAGGTCAAGCTTTGCCATTTTATGAACAGTAACAGAAAAATGGAAGCCAATGATTGGCTTTTGTTGATTGTAGGACTCTGAGAGGGAAGAAAAAACAAAGATTATCTTAAGAAATCCCAAAGGTTTGGGGTGAAAAAGTCATTTAATCTGGTTCACCATTATATGTAGACAGAATAGGCATAGAGAGAGAATTTGAGTGGCTCCAAAGCATTCAGTCCCTCGTATTTTTTAATGATAAAAAATGTTTTTGGAGTGAAGTCATACTTGACCATCATAACACCCTGTGACCAGTGGGCTGATGATGTTATCAGATGCTGAGCTCTGAACAACCTGATAGAACTTACCATTCAGGACATGGCACTTAAAGGGTAAGGGCCAACTAGGGATGGCATTCAAGAGAACACTTATTGAACACTCATTGTTTGCCGGTCACTTTGCTAGGCTTCAGGGCTACAGCAGTGAATGAGACACAATCTGTGCCTTTATTGAAGGTCAGTCTGGTGGGAGACACAGATATCTACCCGGACAAAAATATAGAATATGATAAACACTATAATGGAAGTGTTATTTGATGGTATTAAATGTGTCTAATGCAGGATATTGCAAAGCCACTCTTGAGAAAATAAAACCGATCACTTAAGGAGCCTGTGAAGTTTCTCAAGACTTGTAAATAAGTCAGACATATACAACACTTGGGGTAAGACACAGGGACAGAAAATGCCACCAGGAATCAGTGAAATTCCTGAGGAAAATATTTAAGAAACATAAAAGATAAAAAGCAAAAGACTTGTTACTTGATTACATAAGGATTTAAAATTTTGGCAGGGAAAAATTCATAAGCAAAGCTGAAACTTGGAAACATGGAGAAAATAGGCCACATTAAGAGAAGCATTCCTTCATATCTAAAGAGCACTTACAAAAGAGAAAATACAACAGCCTTATCAACTTATAGAAAGATGCTGAAACCACTGACAATTAAGCAAGTACAAATTGAAACAGAAGGAAGCAGGAGGTTGCCTTAGAGATCTGTCTGTTTCTGGCCTTGCTGGGAGGGGAGAGAGACACAGAGAAGAAACGCTGAACAGCAAGCAGGGGCACAGTTTAGCTCTAGGTGATCTTAAATCATTGCTCACCAGGTTTATGGTCAAATTCTAATTTCACAGCTATTCTGGGAATAGTAGTGCTAATTTGGAACAAGGAATGGAAACTCCCATCACCAGCTTAGGAATCTCAATCTCCCTTTGCTTCTTGTCATCATCGTAGGAACCACTGGTGGTGAGAGGGAGTATAGTTCTTCATATGACAGGTGGAGAAGGGGGTTTCTGTATTCAAGGCATTTCTAGAACACCTTGTATTCAGATAGAACACTCTGCTGAAGGATCTTAAAACTCGTAAGCCTCCCAATCTGGAGATGATTACATTCCTAGAATATGTTACCCAGTCTGGTTTTCTAAGCCCTATGAGAAGATTGTTTCCAGAAAAAGAGACATTTTTATTTTGTTTTGATTTTAGCCTTTCAAGTGGCCACCTAGAGTTGTAATAACTTTTGCTATTCCTGATATGTGTTGAATCGTGTCCCCCAAAATTCATATATTGAAGTCCCAACTCCTAGTACCTTGAACCCTGACTATTTTTGGAGATAGGGTCTTTGCAGAACTAATTAGGTTAAAATGAGGTCATGAGAGTCGGCCTTAATTCAATGTGACTGACTTATAAAAAGGGGAGAAATACAGGCACACAGGGAGAACCCCATGTGAACATGAGGCCAGACATTTACAAGCTAAGGAGACAGCCCTCGAAACAGATGCTTTCCTCACAGCCTTCAGAAGGAACCAACCTGTGATGCCTTGATTTTGGCTTTTAACTTACAGAACTGTGGGACAATCAATTTCTGTTGTTTAAGCCACCTAGTCTCCGGCAGTCCTAGCAAATGAGTTCAGTCCATATTCAGTAATTTTCTTCCACACCCATGTGTCTAGAGTAAAATTATATATAAATATGTATATATAAGGGTATATACTTATATATAACAAATATGTTTTTTATATATAATACATTCCTGGAATTTAGTTTGATATACAAAGAATAATAATGATAAAAATAATGATAAAATGCTTGCTTTGATTACTGTGGTGGGGAAAATCAAATGTTCAATTGTATTAAAACAAACTTTTCAAAATATATCTATTTAATATACAATATAAATATGTTTAATATACAATATAAATATTTAATATATAATATGTTTAATGTATATCTAAATATATTACATATAAATATATATATACTTATGTATAGAAAAATATATATATGAACTACTGGTGTACACTACCATGCCTGGTAAATTTTAAATTTTTTGTAGAGATAGGATCTTGCTATGTTGCCTATGCTGGTTTCAAAGTCCTGGCCTCAAGCAATCCTCTGGCTTCGGCTTCCCAAAGCGTTGGGATTATAGGTGTGAGTCATCATGCCAGGTCAATTTTTAAATTCTAACTCAAAAAATTATATCCTATATAAGTGTTTTCAGATATAGAAAATGATAGAGAGATGGTGAGGGTGTTTAACAAATATTTGCATAGTTCAATCACCCCTCTGGATGTCAGGCACCATGGTGTGTGCTGGAGACGCAATGGTGAACAAAGCAATGTGACTTCATGGAGCATACGTTCTTCATGGAGCCTATGGTCTGGCAGGAAAAATCAACCTCAACCCAACTGTAAGACAGTGTGATGAGAGCTTTATGTGACAGGGTATGTGTAGGCTTCTGTGGAAACAGAAGAGAGGGCCCTCAACTTGTTCTTGGGATCCAGAAACACTTCCCTGATTAGAAGTGACATCTAAGCTGAAGCTTGAATAATGAATCAGAATTTGCTGGAGAAGGGGGTGGAAAATTAATGAAAGACAGTGAGGGCAATGTTTCCAAGCAGAGGCAATGACTGGGCTGGTGCTTCCCATATACAGAGGGAAGAAAATGTGTCTTCCATTTTGGAGCTGAGGAAATAGCCCCAGGCTTATAAGGGAGCCAAGCAAAGCAGGTAGAGCTGTTCCAATGGAAAAAAATGCTCAGCTGCAATCCCTGTTCAGGCCACCTGGAGGTGTGGAGGTGGCCTTGACATTGTGGGTCACATCAGGAGCTAAATGCAGGAGAAATAATATTGGCTGCCTTAAACGGCCCCTCAGGCTCACTACCCAATCTTCCTGATCCAGCATTCTCATATCACACATTCACAGTCTGATTTGGGAGCTTCTAAAAATGTTTTGTAAGGGGGCCAACCAACAAAGAAAATCCCACTGAGCGCATGGAAGAATTGTTGGGGCTTGTCCCCTGATGGGAAAGGCCACTCCCTCCTCTTCCAAACCCTTCCAAGAACCTGAAAACTGAAAGGGCCTTTTATGTTTCTGATAAATGGTTTGGCAAACATTTTAGGTTTTGGAATCGTATCCTACCTGACTTGCCTTCCACTAATCGCCTCTTCCTCCCCCCC
>NW_016809835.1:330245-370197 GCF_001698545.2 Rhinopithecus bieti | reverse complement strand
CCCGCCGCCCCATCTAAATATGTTGTGTCTCCTGGCAACACAGCCTGAGCAATAAATGTGTCTTTGAAAGGTTAATGTTCTAGAGGTCGCTTCTGGGTCCTCGTCCGGGTTTTCCTTTTAACTAGTCCTGTGACTGGAAAAACATCACCTCTTATCCCTGAATCTCAGTTGCTGAGAGTGCAAACCAAGGGCAGGGGTGGGGGAGGCCTGGGGTAGGGTGGTGATCAACTGCTAAGATCTCTCCCAGCATGAATGCTGGGATTCTCCTATTCTTTCTGTTTCCAAAGGCACTTGAATTCATCCCCACACAAGCTAACCATGGCCTTGTCATTGTCAGAGGTCAGAGGAAGCGGCCTCTGGCGGTGTGGGGCATTCATGTGACTGCTGTGTTGTCGTCAGTGTATGTAGTAAAGATGGGAAAGCATGAGCCAGCAGAAACAAACTGCCTCCCTCTGCTCTTTACCTGCCACCGTCATCCATGTCAACCTTTCCCTTCCACCTTGCTCCCACCCGCTTCCACCCACAAATTCATCCAAAAACTTTTGGCTAGAGGAAAATCCAAGGCTTATTTCTTTAATGGTCAGAATTGTGATAGGTCAAGACTTTTAACTGTGTATTTAATTAGTCATCTGTATGCATGTAACTTAAAGGTGTTCAGCTGTGCCTTTTTATAGGATTAATAAAGCGGGTTGTAAATCACCTATGCAGCCTATAAAAGTATTTATAGCAGCTTTTCTCTCCCTTTGCCATTACAGAAGCTTTGTTTGAACTAGCTGAGGTTTGCATGGGGATAGTTCTACCCAGTTCTAGGAAGAAAGCGTTAAAAGTACCTTCCTGGCAAACTGCAACTCCATCATTAGGCAAGGCAAAATGTGCTGAAACGTTAAGCTGTAGCAAGGACGTTCCAAGGCATGATTGCCAACAGCAAGCCTTCTGTGTTAATGAAAATCAAAATACAAAAAAGCTAGTCAACTGCAAGCACAAAACTTAAGCCGAACTCAAGAAATATGATCAGAGCTGGCATTCCATGGCTGCTTGACTTCTATAAACCTTAACAGGTTTTGGCAAGCCCTTCTCCAAGCTCATGCATTTGCACTGGCTAAATACCTATTGGAACCACCTCGGCCTCCATTCCATAGTATCACTGAGTCTGCAAAGAAACAAGCCACCTTTTGTCTCATAGACATTCTGAGCTTTTGTGGGTAAAATGAACAGTTACCAGAACCCTTTCCTTTGTGTCAGCAGGAGGTTCATTTCTCACACCTTTTCTCCAGCCCTACCAGACAAAAGACCTCAGTTCTTAAAAGACAACTAGACCCATGTCTTCTCCCCAATATCATTTTTCTGTAAGTCTTGCCTGACTTGAATTCTTCTAACTGAATGCAAAAGAAAGTAGCACTGATGGCTGGGCGCGATGGCTCACACCTGTAATCCCAGCACTTTGGGAGACTGAGGCAGGCAGATCACCTGAGGTCAGGAGTTCAAGACCAGCCTGACCAACATGGAGAAACCCCGTCTCTACTAAAAATACAAAATTCACCTGGCGTGGTGGCTCATGCCTGTAATTCCAGCTACTCTGGAGACTGAGGCAGGAGAATCGCTTGAACCCAGGAGGCGGAGGTTGCGGTGAGCCCAGATTGTGCCATTGCACTCCAGCCTGGGCAACAAGAGTGAAACTCCGTCTCAAAAAAAAAAAAAAAAGAAAGCATCAATGAGGATCCTGCCACAGGAGTTGACCATAAGTTAAACACAGACATGCTTTATCGTTCCATATTTCTGGGCTAACCCTGGACAGAAGCAGCCATAGGTTTTGGTTTTGCAGACACAGGTTCTGAAAACTCACAATTCACATTTCTTCTTAAGAAGAATTTTGACTGTCTAGTGATCAGCAGCAACTCTGCCAAAAGAAAAAAATGAAACAGGAAATGTAAAATCACACCGCTGTCTGAAGCATAATCTGCATGAGGTTCACACACTGAAGGCACAGGACAAGCTGCCCTCTGCTCAGGATCAGGACTTCCATAAGTGGGTAGTGGTTTGCAGATTGCCCTGGCTATCAGAGGGTGAGGCACTTGGTTACTTCAGTGGCTTCTAAAGTTAATCAAACTTAGGGGCAGCTGGCTGGTGCTTTCCTATATAACTTGCATGTTGTGTATTTATTCAAGCGTAGAATGTAAAGGAGCAAGTATGCTAATGAGGGGAATAGCAGTGGGTCTTTCTTCCTGAAAATTGTCTCTGTGAGTTGGGTGCTATGGGAATTTGGGTCACCAATTTTGTGAAATGTTTCCAACCTTGAAGACTGGCTTGAGGGTCTCCAAATCTCAAATGCTTTGTTTCTTCTTCTAGCTTTTTTGCTTTTCTTTCTTCCTCTCTCCCTTTCTCTCCCCACACCCACTTCTTCTTTCTTTCCTTCTTTTCTTCCGTTTGGAAAAGACTTTCTTCTATTTGGGAAAATATGATGGATAACTGTCCTAATATCTGACTTTAAAATATCTGATTCAGGACCAATTCTTTGTAAGATGGGATCAAGTTTTATTTAGATGGAATACCTTCTAAAAGAAAATGTGTAAAAGAAATCTAGCTTTCCTTTTGGGTATGGTTAGGTATAACTAATAGACTATTTTATGCTTCCAGAAAAGACATTCTCTATTATATTGTTTACAGTTAGAGAACTATTCTCCTGTTTTTCTCTTAGGGAAATAGGTTAATGGAGAATAAAATATATTTTAAATTGAAATTGAGATCTTCTATCATTGAGTTTCTTTTGATAGCTACTGACTTTTAACAAATGTATTGAGGTGTAATTTACATATAATGAAATTCACCTACTTTAAGTGTACAATTCAATGATTTATTTTTTGGTAGATTGAGCTGTGCAACTTCACAATAACCCAGTTTTAAAATATTTCATCACCCCAATAAGATCCCTCCTGTTCATTTAGTTAATCCCTGTTCCTATCCCTAGCCCCAGGCAATGACTAATCCACTTTCTGTATCTGTAGATTTGCCTTTTCTGTACGTTTCATATAAATGGAATCATTCAGTATGTAGTCTTTTGTGTCTTGCTTCTTTCACTTAAAATAATGTTTTTGAGGTTCATTAATGTTGTAGCATGTGTCAACAATTCATTCTTTTTTATTGCTGAGCGTATTCTACTGTATGTATATACCACATTTTATTTATTCACACTTGGATTATGTTCACTTTTAGGCTATTATGAATCATGCTGCTATGAACATTTGTGTGCAAATCTTTGTGTGGACATGTCATTTCTCTTGGTTAGACACATAGGACTGAACTTGCTTTGTCATATGGTAAATTTATGTTTAACATTTAAGAAATTATCAAACTTTTTTCCAAAGCATTGATACTATTTTACATTCCCACCAGCACTGAAAAGGTTCCTAATTCTCCACAACCTGGACAACATTGGCTATTACGTCTTTTTTATTATGGACATTCTAGTGTGTATGATGTAAATCTCCTTATGCTTTTGATTTGCATTTCTCTAATAACTAATGATGTGGACCATCTTTTTTGTGTGGTTATTAGCTAGTCACTGACTTTTTTTTGGTAAAATGTTTATTCCTATCTTTAATCCTTTTTTAATTGGGTTGTCTTATTGAATTGTAAGATATTTTTGTATATTCAGGATACAGGTCCTTTATCAGGTATATAATTTGCAAATATTTTCTCCCAGCCTGTGGTGTGTCTTTTTATTTTCTTAATGATGTGTTTTGAAGCACGAAAGTATTGAATTTGATGAAGTCCAAAATAAAAGTTCTTTTCTTTTATGAGTCATGCTTTTGGTGGTGTATCTAGGAAATCTTTGCTTAACCTAAGGTTTTGAAGATTTTCTCCTAAAAGTTTTATATTTTAGCTTTTACATTTAGGTCTCTCATCCATTTTAAGGCAATTTTATGTATGACGTGAGGTCTGAGTTCACCTTTTTGCATGTGGAGATCCAATTTTCTCAGTATTGTTTGTTAAAAATACCGTTGTTTCTTCTGTTACATTTCCTTGACATCATTGCTGAAAATCAGCTGACCATAAATACAGGGGTTGATTTATCTTAATTTGATTCTATCTTTATATCTATCCTTATGCCAATGGTTACTACTGATTTTGATTATTCTGATATTCTGATTGTCTAAAGAGAATCAGTGCAAATGGGCTCAAGGCATTGAACTGTATTTTTTAAAAACAATTCCTCCCCACAAACAGAAATGGAAAAAATGTGGTATTCTAAGAAATTATTTGCGTGAAAGGAGAACCCTGTTTGTGGGGCTATGATGGCTGTCATACAGAGAAGCCCTGCTGTATAAAGTGAAAGACCAAAGAAAATGGGAGACTTGTATTAAACAAGGGAGCGCTTGCGGGAGGGGAATGGAATGTGGGAGAACTGAGCCAGGTGGTCAGTTAGGGAAAATATCTATCTCCCTTACCTGTCAAAGAATGTCAACTTGGAACTTATTTAGTAAGAACCTCTAATTTTTTAAATGAAAAAGTCTCTAAAAGATTGTGATTTATACAGAAAAAAAAAAAAATACACTCCTTGTTTTCCTAGGGGAAGAAAAGGCAAAACAAAGCTACTTTGATAAAGGAGACTGGCTTCTAGCTTTCCTGTCTTCTCACTCTTTCCATTCTTTCTCTAATTTATAATATGTCAGGGATCTGTCATTTTGCCCTAGATACAGACAGAACCAGCCTCTATGATTCTTTCTAAAATGGATATAGTATCAACAACACAATTGCTATTTAAAATGACAACAATATAGGAAACCTGATTTCTGACATGATTTAGCACAACATGCAAAGGATAGGGAAGACATCTAGACATTACTGAAGTCCCTTGAGATGTTTCCTGAAAGGTCCCCTTTACCAATTTATGTGTTGTAGAATATGAGTACTGAGATTGCTTCCTCAAAGGGAGTACTGTATTTTTAACTTCTCAGAGACAAATAAGAGGAGAAGCTCATGCAAGAAATATAAGCTGACTATATCGAATAAAAGTGCTTTTTCTGAAATCCTGTTGAGAAGATGTGGCCATAACTCCTAATGTACTTTGCCTGGAGTAGCCTGGGATCCCTGGGACCTCTTGAAGGATAAAAATGAGCTATAATTACTTTGGGAGCCTTCCTTATTTGTGGGTGAAATGAATTCCACATTGTCAAACACTGTAATCCAAGTCCCTTTCTCACTCTACTAGGTTAAGTAAAAATAATATGACCTCTAGAGTCAGGAACATATTACAATGAGCATGTGACAACACATTGGTACCGGGTGATGTTCAATAATTTTGGCTTCTCTATCAACCGACCACTCTCCATCTTCCACTCCCTGAAGAAGGGTATTTCAGTAGAACTAGGACATGGGACAGGTAAGTTCTGATGAATGGCAAAGGAGACATGAACAGGGTGGAGTGCACAGCACTTATGCAAAAGCTTCAGATCTCAACATGTGAAAATGAGTTGACCTTTCAGAATGGTAACCCATATGGATTTCATATTAAATTTCCTTCCACATAACCAAGCTATACCAACTATCACCCTGAGTACTGAACAGGGATTTGGTGGATCTCAGCTGAGTACTACTGTCCTGAATCTGACTCACATGCCAATCAAACAAGAAGTCCTTTCCTCCCCTTATACCATACCACCAAGACAGGTGCTGGAAGACAGGCAGAAACCCCAAGCCCAGGGCTGGCACAGGACAAAAGATGGGGGAACCTACGTCTCCATACCCATTTACCTGCTTTAGACACTCCCTCTTTTTGTTTTCCTCTTGCTTGCTGCCCCTACAGCCCTGCAGTGGCTGCTTTTTCACTTAGGGTCTCCTTCTAGATCTGTGCACTCAGAAAACACCTTCCTCATTGCTACCTCTTCTTCAAAACAAACCCATCCACCTGTTCTAATGGGCTCTCCAAGGAGAAGGCAGCAAGCCACTCATGCAGGCTGCTAAGGACCGACTGTGTTAAGGATTCTAATGGGCAAGTCTTTAAATCACTACAGAAGTGATTTTAGTTGACAGAAGCTTGTTGGACAAGGATTTAGAGGCTAAAAAGGGCTTTCAAAATCACACAGCTTTGTGGCCTGGAACCCCCTCCACCTACACGCCATAGCCTCTCTGTCTCTCCTTGCAGAAGCCCAGAGAAGCCAGGCTGGCCCAGGCCACACACATGGGGGAACAATCCTGACGCCTTCTTAGCCTTGTTCTGCACAATTAATTGAGGTTATTGCAGTGAGATTCTTGTCTGATTGTGAAAAAAATCATCCCAAGCTGGCCTCAGATGCTTTGGTGAGTCATTGCCATGCCATGGGGCTCTTGTCAGTCCTGGACACACAGTGACAACAACTGCCACTGGCTGCCTTCTGCTCTGTGGCTCAGATACTTTGTTCAGACCATGCTGTGCCCCCAGCTTGGCTTCTGTTCCATGGAAACTGTGAAGTGCTCATTGTGCTGGGGCTGGTTGGGACTCAGGAAAGCTGTGCAGGATGAGAGCTGTGTGGGATGAGAGCTGTGCTGGAGGTTAGGCTGCTTGCAGGATCTAGGGAGAAGGAGTGGAGCTGCTGTCAGACCCCAGGTCCTGGTGGGGCTTCCCAGCCCTTTCCTTACTCCAGGGATCCAAGAAAGGACTTGAGGGAAGAGTTGGTTGTGGAAAAAATATACAGAGGAGCCCTGTGGCGACACAAGGCATGATGGGGTGGATGGGCAGGGATGGGGTAAGGCCAAGGAAGTCTGAGTAGACCAGCCAAACTCATTACCAGCAATTTCTGGAAACAAACAAACAAAAAAAACATTTAGCAACTATCATGAAAAGACTCAAATAACTTTTGAAAATAGTGTGCTTTCCCCCTGATTATAAAACATCCATGTTTGCTGTAGCAAATGTAGAAAACACAAAATCACCAATGAAAAGACAAAATTAACCAAACAGGGATAACTGCTGTTAATCTGTTAACATTTGGTATGCATTTTCTGAGCTCTTTTTTCCTTATACATATAGAAATCATATATGTGTATATGCATACTGTTTTAACTAAAGGAGGAATCACATTTTATTACATCCTGCCTTTTCCACTCAGCATTATATATTTTTCTATGACGTGATTTTAATTGCTGAACATTATTCCATCTTTTTCCTGTACCACAATTTACTCAATCAAACACCTATTGTTGGACATTTACATTGTCTCTAATTTTTCCTAATTATACATTTTGCACATAAGTCTTTGCTCACCTTCATAATTATAATCCTTAAAATACATTTCTAGAGAGGAATATGCACATTAAATTTTTATACATACTGTCTATTTTCTTCCAAAAAGACTGTTCTAATTTATATTTCCACCAGCAGTATATGAAATGTGTCTTTGTCCTTGAAGCCTAACACTGGGTAGACTCTATATTTGTGAATCTTTGTCAAGGTAAGAAACACAAAGTTCTATCTCTTTATTTTAACGATCTTTTTCCTTATTAATGTGATTTGGCATATTGCCATTAAGTGGGGTCTTTCTAATTTTAATTGTTCTAGAAGAGCTATTTATATATTGGAATCTCTTCTTTTTGTTTTGTATAATGCAAATATATTTCTAATTTGTCTTTTCCTTTTACCTTTGTTTTATAATTATTTGAATGTCATACAGTCAAATGTATTGATCTTTTTACTTTAGAGTGTAGATACTTGATGCTATTTAGGAAGATTGTTTCCATCATGGGATATAATGGTCATTTTTTTTGCCTAAAATTTAGAAATAATATTTTAATTTTACAGGTAACTCTTTAATCCATTTATACTTTGGGGATGCATGGTCTAAAGTAGGAAATTTTACTTCCTTCATCTTCCCCCAGAGGTTAATCTATTTTCCAGTATCATTTATTGAATAATAGAGTCATCCTTCATCGATATAAAATGCTACCTTGTTAATATATTAAGTACTTATGCATGAAGGCTATTTCTGGATGCTTTATATAATTTAATTGATCTATCTGTACAATTCTGAAGCAATACTACATGACTTTAATGATCATAGATTTATCCTACCCTTATATTTATGTATCCTTTTTTCCCTCTCAATGTCAGTTTGTTAGTGCTTGCTTCTCTCTTAGTGAATCCTTTTTCTCTTTATTTTGGTATTTTAGCTTTCTTTATAGTGTGTTCAGAGAATTCTTAGCATACATTCCCTTTCCCCTTTATTTAAAAATACATTTAATATTATAAATTTATTTCTGATTACAACATCGCTTCCATACTATAGATTTTAAAATATAATATCCTAATTATTATTGTTTCCTAAGTATTCTTTAATTATAGTTTTGACTTTTTCTTTGTCCCAAGAGGTATCTTTACAAGCACCTTTGGATAATCAAATAGTAGTTTGAAATTTTTATACTTTTATTATTCAAACAAAATGTAAGATACCTTGCTTGGAAAACTTATTGCTGTTTTCTCTGTGATGTAAAGGATGTCAATGATCTGTCAATGGGGTCCAGAAGTCAGATGATATAAGATGAGCCATATCAGTTATATTTATCAAATTCTCTTTCTCCTTATTTGCTTTTTTGCCCCAATCTGTCAAAAATTTATTAAAGTTTTTCCCAACTATTGTTCTTCTGTACAATCTTTCATATGTTCTAGGCTTTTGCTTTATGTATTTTGATGCTGTGTTATTCTGTTACTGACATGTTACTGTATCTAAGAAAAATATCACCAGTAATGGGACGAATTATGTACCATCTGATAAGATGCAGTCAGAGCATCAATTCTGTGTTGTTTCTGCCAAAATATATAATCTGATATAATCGTGAGGAAATACCAGATGAACCTTAAGTTGGGGATATTCTGTAAAATAATTTGCTTGTAATCTTAAGATCACAACCCTTAAAGTCACTAAGGTCAAGGAAAGACTGAGAAATTATGCCAGACTGATAGGGATTAAAAGACATGACAATTAATCTAACACACCATCCTGAATTGGATCCTTTTACCATTAAGAACACTATTGGGACAATTGGTGAACCTTGAATGGGGTCTGTGGATTAGATGGTAGTAATGCATCAACATGCATGCCTCCATGTTGATGTTGGTATTGTGGTTATGTAGGAAAATATTCTTTTTTTTGTAGAAAGTACAAACTAAAGTATTTGGGGGTGGTGGTACATCAGGTCAGCAACTTACTCCCAAAAGGTTTAGGGAAAAAAGAGTTCTTGCTACTTTTGAAGCTTTCCTATATGTTTGAAATTATTTAAAAAATATTAAATTAACATGAATAAATTCTGAGTCACCTGGACCTCCTCCTTAGCGCAAATCTTGCCATATAGTTTGTCTTTATTGCCATTGGTGCCAATTAGCATCACTATAAGTGGTGGTGTTTGGCTTTTGAATGTGTTAGTAAACATATTTGAGTGCTCTGTGTCCAGAGGGGCTCAGCTAGCAATCTAAGCAGTGAAGTAGTGCGAAATTGGGAGAATTGGGGAGAGGGAGCAGCAAGGGCTTGTAACAGAACTTCCTGGAGACACTCAGAGCAAGGAAATATTGACAGTCCCAAGGTTGTAGTTGGAGGCTGAAATATGGTCCACAATGGAATAGAATGAATTCTGCAGAAAGAAGTGACCCCTTTGCCTCATTTTTTTTTTCAGGGGTGAGACAAAATGTGCCATGAGTGATGGCCTTTGGTGATCTACAGACGTTCCTGGTTCTAGCAATCATTTGTGTAGGGAGGTAAGAAGGCAAGTCGTTGCCAGGAGACTTAGATTCTTGTCTTACCCCTTCTGCAAACCAGCTGTGTGACACTGAGACAGTCTCTTAAGTTCACAATAACTGGATTTCCTGTTCCATAAATTAAGAGGCTGGCATCTTAGGTTCCTTCCAAGCTTCAAGTTATAATTTTGACACCACTGAGTGTGGATGTTTTAAGAACCTGAAGGAAAGAGAGATCCATTTGATTTGGAGCTGGTAGAAAAGCCATCAAGGAGTAGCTGGGAGAGGAAACAGGCGCCTCGGGGGAAGACTTTGAGAAAAGTCTGCGGGTAGGAGTGAGAGGTAGAGACAGTGGAGAATAAAAGCCCGGGGCTGGGGAAGGCGTGGTGGGGTAGAGGGTGGTTCCACATCTTTCACCCACATGAACTCCAGTCCGTGAAGATCCTGGCACAAGTTTCTGCTTTTAAGGTTGTTCTGTGGATGAAACTCCCGAAAGCTGTCAGTACCATTAGGAAATGATTAGCTATTAAATGCCAAATCCGCTGTCTTACAGTATAATTACTCATTAGTGTTTTAAGGGGATGTTATGCTTGTTGTTTTCTTAAACTAGTAGGCAGACAAGAGGAGAGCAAAGGGAAATGGAAAGAAAGAAGAACTCTAAAAATTAATTCGGCATTGCCGTATGAAATGTCAGAGGCCACAGTTGGGCCTTGTGGGTGCTCTGTTTTCTCCCTGTCTCTGAGAAAAGGTCTGGGTATGGTCCACGTGGAAGAACAGAAAGCAAAAGAAACAGGGACTCTGAATGGTGGAATGACCCAGGGGAGCACAGTGGCCCACATACCTCTCATTCCAGTGACCCCAATACCACAGACCCACAGCCATGCGCACCCCCTCCCTGGAGAGGCAACAACTGAGCAGTGGTGAATGGAGAATTTCCAAGGGGTAACCAGACCTGCCTGGGACAAGGAGCTCTGCATGCTATGGGGGTGCCCTGGCTTTGTCTCTTGGTGACAAAGAGGTGCGATACCTCCTGGCTCAGCCTGGAGAAGCTGGGCAGGGAGGAATCTGTCCCATGGGGCGAAAATCAGGCTTGGCTGGCCCTGTGGCTGGGAAATTCTCTTCATTTATCTAAAGAAAATAAAAATGTGGGCAGCCTGTCTATTTGTGAAAGGCAGACAAACGCAGCCCAGAGGAGAGAAGAGCCTGTACCCGATGGCTAAGTGGAGCGTGGAGCCCTGGCAAGGAGGAGAGAGAAATGCAGCCTGGGCTGGAGGCCATGGGTGGCCTGCCTGGTGGGAACATCATTATTCCGCCCCCTCTCCTGCTTTCTGTGGCTGGGAACACAAAGAGAAAGAGGGTGGGGTGGGAGGGCTTGGCCTCTCTCCCTGCAGAGGTCGGTCCATTGGCCTCAAATGATTATTGTGTTTAATGAATTGCAGCTTGTAAAAGGCTTTGAAGCTAGAAGGCAAGGCCTGAACGCTGAGGATTCTTTTTCTTAAATCATTTTATTCTATGACTCGAAAAACAAAATCCCGCTTGAGCAGAGAGCAACAGTCAAGGCTGCCAAACTCCACTTGCGGTAACTTTTTTTTTTTTTTAAACAGCAGTTAAAAAAAATATGTGGACTGCAAAATGTGTACAAGCCAAAGCACAAAAAGACAATGGACATGACATTTAGGCAGGAAGTGGGGGAAATGCAAAAGAGGCTTCCCCTGGAGCGGTAACAATTAGCCCCATTAGCTTGTGCATAACCCATAAATGTAACATACAGGGAAATGGTGGGAGCGAATCACTGCCATGCCCCTGGGAACATCTCTCTAGGCTGGAACCATCTTACTAACTGGACGTAAAAAGATCATATGGTGTGTGTCTTTCAGTGGCAATTAACCTCAATTATTATCCTATAGTCCATAAAAAGAGCTGCATGGAACAGGGTCCGTGAGGGATCCGTATCTAGGTCTGGTCTCTACTCACAGTTCTCCAAGAGAGTGACTGTGTTTGGGACATTTTCAGACATGCCGTAAATCCTAACTGGCATTGGTTGCTCCCAGCGATAAAAGGAAGAGTAGCAGGTGTGCCTCCCAACCAAACCTTTATTGCCTGGGCATGTGACAGCATTTTGTGGCACCTCAGTAATGAGCCAGAGAAAAGGAAGGAAAGGGAGATGAATTTGCCAGCGTTATTCCAAGTGTCTTGAAGGAGTGTTGAGCCCAGCTTTTCGATTCATACAGATCCTTTCTCTGAAGAACCCCTTCCTGATATTGTCACTAACCCATCTCTGTGGTTTTATTTTGAAATTTTTAAAGATATGTCATATTTGTATTTTCCCTTATTAGCATAAAATCAGCATTTCTGCAGACATCAGAATAGTTGCATGCTTGTTCCTTGGAAACATTTAAAACATTTTTGTTCTTCCTCCAGTGTCTTGCTGTTCTCCTCTCCCCTCTCCTTTTCTCCTTCCCCTCCTTACTCTCTGTTCACTTCCTCCTCCTCCTCCCCATTCCCTACTTCCTCTTTCCCCAACTCCTTCTCCCTCCCCCCCTCCTTTCTCTCTGCTTTTGGCAATTTATTTTTCTAATTCTTTTATACATATCTGAGCTTTTTACCATTTACATAATTTCATGCTTATTTGCACTTCCTTTTCCCATTCATTGTTAACAAGACTAAAGAAATACTCCATTTGAGTTACATTTGTCCACATCCCTATACTTTATCATCTTGATCAGGTGTCCCTGAATATCTCTGTTAATAGTGTGTTCATGGACAGGCATTTGTTGCCTATTCTCCTTTCCTACCCTTCTTTAGATTGTACTCTGATCTACTCTAAAACTTTTTATGTGTTTCTCATTACTTCTCAAATCTGTCTTCATTTAAACATATTTCCTTGTGGCTAATGGTTTTTTTATGTTTTTATTTTTTATTTTTTTGGTTAATGGGTTTAAAGGCCCTGGTTCTATAATCCATGTAAATGCCTTTGTTATTTTTCCATCATACACCCTTTCTTAGTTTTCCTTTCTAAGTTGCTTATCTTTCTCCTCCACTTTGCCATCTTTGCCATGTGCCTTTCCAAAAAGGTCATATACCATAAAAGAAAAGTAATTCTGGGTTCCAACCTTGACTCAATTAGATCTGAAGCAAATTACATAACCTCTTAGCCTCAGCCTCCTCAAGTATGAAACGGAAATTACAAAGCCAAGTTATTGGAGGTGTTATGATGATTAAATTGAATAGCATAGCTGAAGCCCCTAACTCAGTGCCTGGTATATTATAGGTATATTCAACCACAAATGTTAGGTTCCCTTTACTGTTTTAGGCCAACCCTGTTTGTTTTATAATTTCTTCTTTTTTTTTTTTTTTTGAGACGGAGTCTCGCTCTGTCGCCCGGGCTGGAGTGCAGTGGCCGGATCTCAGCTCATTGCAAGCTCTGCCTCCCGGGTTCACGTCATTCTCCTGGTTCAGCCTCCCGAGTAGCTGGGACTACAGGCGCCCGCCACCTCGTCCGGCTAGTTTTTTGTATTTTTTAGTAGAGACGGGGTTTCACCATGTTAGCCAGGATGGTCTCAATCTCCTGACCTCGTGATCCGCCCGTTTCGGCCTCCCAAAGTGCTGGGATTACAGGCTTGAGCCACCGTGCCCAGCTATAATTTCTTAATAAGAAATGACTTTCTATGAGTCTTTCAATATAGACAGGTAGAACCTGAAGCCTCGTTTCCCATTTTTGTTATCTTCTGACTTTTCAGTATTGAAACAAAAAATTTCTTGGTCTATCAGTAAAGTAGGCTTTGGTCACTTCCAACTTCCTCTTTGAGGAGCACAGCTCCTCACAATAGCTTCATAAGGGCTTTGGAGGCATGAGAACCCTTGTGTTATAGAGGCTCAGGCAAACCACAGATGTCTGCTCCAGCACTGGGTGTGGTTGTACCCCATTCTGAAAGTCCTCACGGTCCCAAGTGAATGGGAAAGAAGAGAGGAGTGGCTGTTTAAGGTCCAAGACATGGCTATTACTAAGGGAAGAAGAGTGGGGAAGAGGAGTCTTGTTAGCTCCTTGCCCAGTGTAATCAAAGTGCCGGTTGTATCTATTTCAGGTATAGTCATGTGCCGCATAATGACATTCAGTCAATGACAGACTGCATATAGGAGGTGGTCCTATAAGGTGATAATGGAGCTGAAAAATTCGTACTACTGAATGACATCATAGCCATTGTAACATCATAGCACAACCCATCACCTTTTCTATGTTTAGGTATGTTTATTTAGAATTGTATTAGTCTGTTTTCATGATGCTGACAAAGACAAACCCGAGACGGAAGAAAAAGAGGTTTTAATTGGATTTATGGTTCCACATCGCTGGGGAGGCCTCAGAATCATGGCGGGAGGCAAAAGCAATTTCTTACATGGCAGCAGCAAGAGAAAAATGAGAAGGATGTAAAGGTGGAAACCCCCGATAAACCCATCAAATCTCTTGAGACGTATTCACTATTACGAGAAGAGTATGGGGAAAACCACCCCTATGATTCAAATTATCTCTCACGTGTTCCTCCCACAACATGTTGGAATGATGGAAGTCCAATTCAAGATAGGATTAGGGTGGGGACACAGAGCCAAGCTATATCAGATACACAAATACTTACCATTGTGTTACAATTGCCTGTAGTATTCTGTACAGTAACATGGTATAGAGATATGTAACAACAGGCTCTACCATATAGCCTGGGTGTGTAGTAGGCTAGGATTTTGTAGATTCCCTCTGTGATGTTCACATGGTGACGAAATCACCTAACGAGGCATTTCTCCAAATGTATCCCTATCATTAAGTGACACATGACTCGATTTCATTTTATTGCATTGCATCACCTTTACTACTGAATCAACCAATTGTTAGCTAATCCACAAGAAAATTGTGAGCAATAACATAAGACAGGGAGAGACAGAGAAAGAGAGAGACACACCCTCACAGAGAAAGAAAAACTCAAACTCAGGTAGTGAGGTTGTAGCTGTTTTGGTGGCTAAGTTCACTGTAGGGTTGAAATGGTAGGGCCAGGGTTTCTCAAAAGACACAGAAATGCAAAGTATTCTAAATTCTGAGAACCTGCCCTAGGACTGTGATGGTGGAGAGAACCACCCCAGTAAGATCAAGTCCTGCCCACACAAAGGAGGCATTCACTTTAAGTGGAGAGCCACAATTAAGGATGTGTGTCTTGGATGTTCTGGGCCGCTGTAGAGGAGTTTTATCTAAACTGGGACATTGTTACACAAGAAATACAGATCTCTAACGCTCCATTTTTTCTGTTTTCCTACCTGGCTTGGGCACATCGGTCAGTGTTCTCAGATTCTCTTTTAGGAAGTAGGGAAGGGAGGAGTCAGAATAGTGTTCTGTATTTGAAGTTCTTCCTTGAATAAGTAGCCTTTTAAGAGTGTGATTGTGGGTGATCATACTGAGGCATGAGAGCAATGGTTCTCAGAGTTTGAGCCCCTGATCTACAGAATCAGAAATTCTCGGGTGGGGCCCAGCAATCCTTGTTTCGACAAGTCCCGTAGGTGATTCTGATGCAGGCTTCAGTTTGAGAGCCACTGAATTAGAGCACAAGGTTTGAGAATACAGACTATGTTACCTGGTTTCTAATGTCAGCTCTGCAATTTACTAATTGTGTGACATCACAGGGCTGTTAAAAGTAGTAAATGAGAAAATCCCTGTAAACAGGATTTTAACAACATCAGAATCATAGCTGGCACTCAATAGATGGTACTTATAAACTTGGGGGAGGAAGTGAGCTGTGGGTCTGCTTGATGACAGACTTGCTAAAGGAATTTCTTATTTTTGCATTTCAAACTTCTGTCCGCCTTGTTGAAGGTCCTGGGTTCTGAATGACCTTGTCTTCCTTGTATCTCACTACTATCGACGAAGTGTGGAAACTGTTGTTTTGTGGGGACCCTGCTAGTGTATAGAATGACCCCCATGAGAGCAGTGAAAACAGGCTGGCTGACACCAGAGCTGCACCTTATTTTGTTTTTTGAAACTGGGTGGAGGGATCAGGAGTTACCCAGTTTTTTTTCCCCTTTGGTGACAATGTTCTTCCTGAACCATGAGGAGTAATGAAGAGAGAAATACCAACATTTTTGTGGTTCAGCTGACATTAAAATGGGAAAAAGCACATCACCGGAATTAGAATGTCCTGTTCATTAGTCACTCTTTCTTCTAAAATTAAAATGTCTCTGAAAGCAGGAAAAGAACAAGCCCTCAATGACTTCATAACTCATTATTTCCAAGGAATATACTTAATTCCCAGCAGAGATGAATCTGGAATCGATTTTCCATTTCTGTCAGCCATTGAATGGCAGCCTCATGGATCCTTCTGAAGGAGAATGTATACTTTTTGTGGGATTGGCAGGGGCTGATGAAGAGAACTGGTTGCTGTTGTCGGTGACCTTGTGGGCAGCTGCTGAAGATCCATTTTCTGTTGCAAGCCATTCTGAGCCTTTCAGAAACCAAGAAGGAGGTACTCAGTCAGGCTTTTTCATTGTAAGGCTTTTCTGTCTGTGCACATGACCACTCTTACAGCTGAAATCCCTCATTTGGGCCATTAGAAAAAAGTGTGCCAAGTTAGTACTGCTGCAAAGGGGTGCGAGGGAAGAGAACTAGAGCCTTCATTAACACTAAAATAGTCAGAAAGAGGGTCAGTCTGATGCTTTCTGCAATATCCTTTGCCTCCCCATTCCCCAGACCTCTAAGCTTGAAGTTAACCAGAGCTGTAGCTGAACTATAAACTTTCAGAGGGCCCCTCCCCCGTGCCAGGGGTTATACCCATTCCTTAAGCAAATGGTGTGGTTCAGTATTCTTCTCTGTGGTTAGAACAGAAACAAATTTCTGGACACGGTTCAAATATCTCATACTATGACAAGCTGGGTCAATACTGGACACCTATGTGAGTAATATAGCCATTATCACCCCCCAAAGTCAGCAAACTCAGAATGTAGATCATCACAGAATGCAGCAGTAACAAATTCACCCCCAACCTCAGTGAAATGTCTGCTGATTTTCAAATACAGTTTTCATGTTGAATTTACAGTTACCAGCTGTGCAAACATAAGATGATAGGAATGGAAATCATGAATGAACCACACCTCAGAAAATGTATACTAAATTTAGCATTTTGTAACTTAATTCCCCATAAATATGCTCACATTCATTTTTATGGCATTAATTAAATTTAAATTATGCTTGAGGCAAATTATTTGTTCAAGGCAAAAAACAAATCATGATTATACGATGCAACGTAGCTGAATGATGAGTAAATCTATATTTCCTTAGATATATTAACAACCTTAATAAATTGCATTTAAATAGCAGTTTTACATATAACACTCTAATTTGAGCCATTGTTTAGCAGCATTCTCTCCCTAGGATGATAGTGTAAGTTTCTAGGGACCTGGTCAGGAGACTGTTTCCCCATGGGCACCTTGCTGACTTATGTCTTTGTAATAGGATGAATAATAGCCTCCCAAAGACATTAGGTCCTAATCCTTGGAACCTGTGAATAGGAAACCAGGCTCTTGGGGGCAGAATATGTGAGTTCAAATTTTATCTCTACCACTGCAAGCCATGTAACCTTGGGAATAACTTCTTGGGTTTCAGTATCCTCACATAAAAAATGAGAATTATAATAGTTCTTATCTCACAGTGTTTTTGTAAGGATGCTCTGAGATATGCATGTATGTAGTATAATATCTCCCACTAAGAAAAGGCACAGATAAGGATGTCCTCTGTCAGTAGTTCATGTTGGAACTTGTCGGAAGCTCCAGCTAATGCAATAAGACAAGAAAAGGAAATAAAAGATACACAGATTAGGAAAGAAGATATAAAACTGTCTCAGTTCTCCGATGACATGGTTTTGTATGTAGAAAATCAGAAAGAATTGACAAAAACAAAACAAAACAAAACCTCCTGCAACTAATAAGCAATTAGAGCAAGATTGCAGAGTGGTCAATCTCTCTTCTATATACCAGCAATGAACAAGTTAAATTTGAAATTAAAAACATACCATTTATATTAGCACTCCCCGAAATGAAATAGATATAAATATAATAAAATACATACAATATCTATATGAGGGAAAATACAAAATTCTGATGAAAGAAACCAAAGAACAACTAAATAAATGGAGAGATAGTTCATGTTCATGGGTAGGAAGATACAATATTGTCAAGTATTAGTTCTTCCCAACTTGATTCATAGATTCAGCAAAATCCTAGCAAATTTTTTTGTGGACATTGACAAACTGATACTAAAGTGTATATGGAGAAGCAAAACACCAAGAATAGCCAACACAATATTGAAGTTTAGAAGAACAAAATCAGAGGACTGACATTATCTAATTTCCGAATTACCTTATTTCAAGCCTTACTATAAAGCTACAGTAATGAAGACAGAGTAGTAGTAGTGAAACAAACAAACAAACAAACAAAAAACAGATAAATAGATTAATGGCACAGAATAAAGAACACAGAAATAGACGCACATAAATATTGTCAACTGGCTGGGCACAGTGGCTCACACCTATGATCCCAACACTTTGGGAGGCTGAGGTGGGTGGATCACCTTAAATCAGGAGTTCAAGACCAGCCTGACCAGCACGGTAAAATCTTGTCTCTACTAAAAAAAACACAAAAAGTTAGCCAGGCTTGGTGGTGGGCACCTGTAGTCCCAGCTACTTAGGAGGCTAAGGCAGGAGTATTGCTTGAGCCCGGGAGGCAGAGGTTGCAGTGAGTTAAGATCGCGCCATTGTACTCCAGCCTGGGCAACAACAGCAAAACTCCATCTCAAAAAAAAAAAAAAAAAAAAAAAAAAATTGTCAACCGATCTTTTACAAAGGAGCAAAGGCAATACAATGGAGAAGACAGTCTTTCAACAAAGGTGCTGGAATAACTGGACAGCCATGCAAAATGGATCATACACCTAAACATAAAATACACAATTATGAAGCTCCTAGAAGATAACATAGGAGAAAATCTGACGACCTTGGTTTTGGCAATGACTTTTTAGATACAACACTGAAGGCACTGCCCATGAAAGAAACAACTGATACTCCATTAAAATTAAAAGCTTTTGCTCTGCAAATACAAAAGAATAAGAAGACAAACCATGACTAGGAAAAAATATTGCAAAATATGTATTAGATAAAGGACTGTTATCTAAAATATACAAAGCTTATAGCACAATGTTTGACCCAGTTAGTGCTCACTAAATGTTAGCTATTACTATTAGATGACTATCGCTAGTTCGTATTTCTTCAGAGTCCCTTCATTTCCATCACTTTTCATCATCTAATTTTTTGTTAGTAGCAGTTGGTTTATGCTAGTTAAGTATTTCTCAGTCAAATCTTGATAGTCGGCTGGCAGATTTCATCAAGAGTTTATTGAGTTCATCTTCCAGACAAGCCTTGATGACACAGAGGAAATGTGTTTGCTGAACCTGGGGTCATGCTACAGGGCCCTGAAGGCCATCTGCTGTTGGGCATATTGGAGGTAGGAGCAAGAAGAGCCAGCAGCTTACAGGCTCACTTCACTCTATTGCCTCCTCAGTGAGAAAAGTGGGTGGGGTTCATGACAGTAGGTGCAACCCTCAGGGAGTAGACACGGCTCTGCCCTCTCTGGCTATGTAGAGTGGGCTGTGGAGAACCGACTAAACCAAACTTGGAAACAGTACAGTTCTAGGGAAACACCTCCTTTCCCTGTCCACTCCCATATCTGGAAGAGTTGGCTTTACAAAGTCTAAATTTCTCTCTCTCTGAAGTTCTGGGGCCCATCTTTTAGAAGCGGTTCCCTCTTGGGGAAGACCTCTGGAGAATCCCCTCTCTCCTTGACTATCAAGTGCTGTAGGTGCCACCATCCACACTGCTATGGGACTCACAGAGGCAGGGACGCTGCACAGGAGCTTCTAGGTGAAGTTTGTGTGGAGTTTGCTTCACAGTAAAGAGTGAGTTGTATGTGAGTCCAGGGTGGTAGTAATGGTGGCCCTGAGAGTGTGTAATGTAATGCATCCTCCACCATCGTCCCCACCCCAACATCTCTCTAGTTCTCCCCTCTGGGCCACCTCCTGCTTGAGTAGCAAGCTTCCTTCAGCCCCTATCAAATGAATTAAAGGATAGCTTTAGAGGAATTATAAAACGTCATAAATGGAGATTAGAGGTTTTTGTTTTTTGTTTTTTTTTGGTTGTGGGGATAGTTGAATAGAGTCTTTATTAACATTAATTTCACCTGCTTCTTTATTTTAAAATTCCAGGGTACATGTGTAGGATATACAGGTTTGTTACATAAGTAAATGTGTGCCATGGTGGTTTTTGTGAAGATTAGAGTTTTAGAGTTTGGGTTTCTCTCTTATTGTTGGGACTATTTAATTGCTTATTAAACACCCATGAGGTGTTGGCAGCATATGGAAGATGTAGGGAGGTTTCCTGGTCAGTGGATTTATATTCATATCAAAAATGACAGAACAGCTGGGCGCAGTGCCTCATGCCTGTAACCCCAGCACTTTGGGAGGCTGAGGCAGGCAGATAACCTGAGGTCAGGAGTTCAAGACCAGCCTGGCCAGCATGGTGAAACCCCATCTCTACTAAAAATACAAAAATTAGCTGGGCGTGGTGGCATGCGCCCATAATCCAGCTTCTAGGGAGGCTGAGGCAGGAGAATTGCCTCTAGGGAGGCTGAGGCAGAAGAATTGCTTGAACCCAGGAGGCGGAGGTTGTAGTGAGCCAAGGTCGCACCACTGCACTCCAGCCTGGGTGACAGAGCAAGACTGTCTCAAAAAAAAAAAAAAAAAAAAAAAAAAAAAAAAAAAAATGCAGAGCTGAAAAAAAAAAAGACAATGCAGAGCTGTAACAAAGAGACGCGTCAGGTAGGGTTAGACAAACCTTCCCGGTGAGTTTTTAAGAGCATTTCATTTCTGTTCCTCTAATCCGTCAGCCTTACATCAGTAAGAATGAGGAGCAGGTAAAAGTTAGCAGTGGAGTATTGCATTATATCATCTCTGAACATGTGGAGCATAATGAAGGCTTTCAAAGAGCAGGAAGAGAGAATAGTTTGACAAACCAAATTAAGAGCATGTGCAAGTAAAAGTAATAATGACTGAGAAAAATAAAGTGAAAGAATGAAGAAAAACAAAACTTAAGTATTACTGAGTTTATTGGGGAAAGATGGGAATTGGGTGCCCAGTCCTTCACTTGAGGGTTTTAGACTTTTTGAAGAGGAGGATGAGTCTATGAAAACACAACTAAAAACACAGAGACGTCTGTGTGTGTGTGTGTGTGTGTGTGTGTGTGTTTTAAAGGGACAGAAGCCACCATAATATGGGAAGCTGCTCAAACATGGCAATCCCTGTTCTATCTTCTGCTATTAGCTGAGTGCCTCTATGATAAACCTGTATCGGTTAGAATTAGCATTGGCTGCAAGTAACAAAGGCCCCAGTTCTAGTAGCTTAAACAAGTTAGTTTATTTTTCTGTTGTGTGCAAGTCGAAGGTGGGCAGTCCAGGATTGAAATAACAACTCTGCCTCACAAAGTCCTCAGAGACTTGGGCTCTTCAACTTGCTGCTCTGCTATCTTTAGAGCAAGACCTTTGTCATCCAATATGGTGGTTAGAGCTCAAGTCATCACATCCAAGTTACCAGCAATATAATGAAGGAAGGGATGGAGAGGAAAGGGGCAAAGGATATGCTTCAGCTTTCTTTTAGGAAAGTTATTGAACCTGCATGACACTCCCCTCTATTTCCCAGTGGTCAGAAATTAGTGATATGGACACATCTAGTTGCAAAGAAAACCAAGAAACATGGCCATGAGCCCAGCTAGAAATTTGGGTTCCATTACTGTGAAAGAAGGTGATAAAATTGCCATTGTAATTTCCTAAATCTTAGCTTTCAATAGAAGAATGTGTCAACAATGCATACTGGTATAGCCTTCTTAAGTATCAAAGTAAGACTGCCATTATATGCAATGTAAAAAGATGTGACTACTTACAATTTCAGGTTGGTAATTAAAGAATCCAGCTTCCTTCCATGATTCTGATAAGTCTGAACAGCTCTTCTCAAGGGTGACCTAATAGTTACTGAGTTTCCCCTACAAATTGGAATCAGAGACAGGCATAACTGGATTGAAATCCTGGCTCTCCCATTTACTAGCTGTGTGACTGAGCAGAGCAATTAAGCTCTCCAAGCCTCAATTTGATCCCCACAATGAGCATGACATCTATGCCTAAGGATACTGTTAGGACTAGACAGCAATACATATGTGAAATACTTGGCATGTAAGTATAGTTAATACAATTAATAAGAACTTTCTTCTGTTCCCTTCTCTTTTAATATATATTATCCTTTCTCATTTGGAAGCTGCTTTTCTGCTCGCTGATTAGGTCTTTCCAAGAAGTCTTTTTCTTTCTGGTGTGGATCTTTATCACCCAATTCACATAAAGGGGTAGTACCAGCATACCCAAGGTATACCACCAACTATAGCAATTGTCATGCTGACATCAAAAACAGGAAATTCACTATAACCAGGAAAACATTCTATGGACTAGTGTTCAACAAGAAACATGCAAAACATACACAGCTATATCAAAGACTTTAATATACATGCAAATGAGCAGAGGCATAAGCATTTATATTTTTATAAGCAACAGATCGTCATAGCTGAACCTTAAATTTCCTGGAAGAGCTGAAGCAAATATGGTCTCTAAACTAGTTGCACACTGCAGACTTCAGGAGGTCTAGATGGACAGAGGACCAGCCGTCAGGCGCCCAGCCTGGCCCCCATGATTTCTCTCGTCTCTTGCCCTTGCTAACATTCCATTTTTGTTTCTCATCAGTCATGAGGTTCACTAGGAGGAGTATATTTATACTTACTGCAGTTGTTTTCTAGGGCTGCCATAAAAACGTACCATAAACTAGGTGGCTTAAAACAGTAGACATTTATTCTCTCACAGTTCTGGAATCTGTAAGTCTGAAATCAAGATGTCATCAGGGCTATGTTCCCTCTGAGAAACCCTGAGTGGGATCCTTCCTTGCTGCTGCCTGCCTTCTGGTGTCACTGGCAATCCTTGGTGTTCCTTGGCTTGTAGTTGCATCCCTTTAGTCTTTGCCTCCACTGTAATGTGATGTTTTCCCTGCCTGTTTGTCTTCTCCCCTCCTTATAAAAAGACCAGTCATACTGGTTTAGGCCCTACCCGAATAACTTTATCTTAACTTGATTACATCTACAAAGGCTCTAATTCCAAGTAAGATCACATTCCCAGGTATGGGGGTTTAGGACTTCAACATATCTTTCTAAGGAGCACAGTTCAATTCAAAACACTTATAGAATTTTGTGAAATTAAAAAGAAACTAAAACAAATTCAAGGTTAACCTTATGCAGATTTCACTCTTAATTGCTTCCTGATAATCTTGATTAGTGAAAAGAATGGAGTGGAGTCATATGCTGCTGACACTGGAAAAGTCAGGACTCTGAGTTTTGGGAGTGTCTTGAATGTGAATGTCACTATTATTATATAGGCCCCCCAAAATGAAAGGTTTTCCTCCTGCTTAGGGGTGAAGCTGAGTTGTTCAAGGGAAGGAAGAGATGGCCAGGTAGTTGTACAGGTGTTCAGAGTCAGGAAGTAGATTGTGCTAGGTTAACATGAGAATATGTGTATGTGCTTAGGAGTGATGGTGTATGTGTGCATGAATGACTGTGTATAAGCTGTGTGTGTGTATGTGTGTGTGACTGTGTACATATGCAGTGAACTAGCATGTGTGAAGTTTCTGGGAGAAGGAAATAACGAGAACATTGAGATGTTAACAGCAGTTAGGAGGTGGGTGGGGAGAAAAGACTATCACAGGGGCAAAGCATCTAACCACACAAAGCTAGAATGTGACTTTCTGGTGAAAGGGAACACAGAAGATTCTACAAAATTAGAAATCTACAAGTCTGTGCCAAGTCTATATCCGGTTGCCTTATGCTTCCCTTCCTTCATTATTTAGCATGAGTGGCTATAGGCCAGATCCAATTGTAGTTTTTGCCTCTGACTTTTTTTTTTAATGAGAAACAAACACTAGTATTTTTTATTTTGTCATATGTAGAAAACTATATCTCTTCTTCCCCCTTTCTTGATTCTGCTCTAATATAAGAACCACCAAACAGATTGAGATCAATCTTGCCAAGAAAGTTTTACTATAAAGATGAAAATGCACAGAGGAATGTTTTAGTCTGAAAATGTAAGGTAGTTAGATATCTACCAAAAGTAGAAATCAGAAATTTTAATGCATGGACACATTTTGTTGTAATTATTTTATTTGCTATTAACAATGAATCTCAAGCTGTTGAGCAACCAAAAACCTGTTTGGGGACTTAGTACCAGTGAATGAGCCACTATCTTTACCTGTTCACTTATTCCCAAAGTGCTTTGGTGTCACATTCAAAGAGTTTGACTGTAATGAAATAATGCAAAAGAACAAGATAGAATGAAAAGTGAAACTAGCTTTGAAGCTATTTTTTCTGGAAAAAAATTGTAAGAATTCCCAAGAACGTGGTACACCAAAGGGAGATGAATTCCCTGCAGTCTTGCTGTTAAATAAATATGAATCAGAATATGATGCCCTGCACGTGGAAGACAGTAAGTAAGAAGTTGTTAATAGTGATGGTGGTGGGAGTAGCAACTTCAGATCTGGAATAACTTGAACTCAAAAGAATATTTGTGTGGTAGATTTGATTTTCCAAAGGTGGCCACAATTATATGGCCATCACAAAAATATCTCTTTCCACATAATGTTCTTACAATGTGACACTGACCCACCTTTATTGAGAGGTTGGGTCTATGTTTTCTTCTTCTCAGCCTAAGCAGAACTTTGTAACTGTCTTGGCCAATGGCAGATGGAAGAAATGATGCTGCATGACTGCAAAAGTGATGAAATGCAATATGGCTAGGTGATGGAATGCAATATGGCTACAATTTGGTTGTCTCTCTGTCTTATCCTCTCTCCTTTTCTCTCTCCCTTTCTTCTCTCTCTCCTTTCTTCTCCCTCTCTCCCCTTTTCTCTCTCTTCTGTTTCTCTTTCTTTCTCCCTTTCTCAATGCTTGTCCTTGGAGCCCAACTACAATGATCTGAGGAAGGCTAGGCCACAAGGCGAGGCCATGGGTGGGTGTTTCAGCTGGCAGTGCTAACTAGGCCCCCAAATGACAGCAAGCATCAGTGGCCGCACATGTGATTAAATGAGCCTTCAGATAATTCCAGCCCTTCCAGCCCTCAACTTGCAAGTCTTCCAGCTGAAGACTCAGGTCCAGTGCCGTGTCTGAATTTCTTACTGAAGGAACTTATTTTTGTTTAAGCCATTAACTTTTGGGGGTTATTTGCTATGCAGCAATGGCTTACCTCCTGGGAGGATTTGGGGATGCACCAGATTCCCTCATCCAGGTAGGCAAGAGCTCCCGCTTCTTGTAGAGATATCTTGCTGGAATGATGCAAGAGGTCTCTGTCCTGGTGCTCCTTCTTGACCCAGGTCCCATCATTGCCAGGCTCAGCCACCGTCTTCAAACTGAGGCATCTTAGATATGGTTAGACTTCCATAGTCCACTATCGAAATCATTTTTGGTAAGTCACATAGTTTACTTATTTTGAATTTTTGATCATCATGTTGAATAAATAAGTGCTCCTTGACCTGTAATGTGCATACAAATCACCTGGGGTCTTGTTAAAATGTAAGTTCTGCTTTAATAGCTTTGGGGTGGGGTCTGAGATCCTGCTTTTCTAATTCCCAGGTGATGCTGAAGCTACAAGTCTGTGAACCACACTTAGATTATCATAGGTGTAGAAGATTGTATGGACATAGCAAAATTTTGCATAACTCATCCCCAAGGAAGGAAACCAGGGATAGCACTTAATGTCATTGAGCATCTACAATGTGATAAGAATCTTCCTTAAGTATTTCATATATATCACTGTAGTCCTCAGAATACTCCTCCAAAATAAATACAATTTATTTGCCTCACTTTATAAAGAAACTAAGGTTCACAGAGTTTAGGTAAATGGAAAAGCCAGGACTCAAACCCAGGACTCACTACGAAATTGTGTCCTTGCCACTATACATTCATCTTTTATGATTCCTAAGCCTGGGATTGGTTCTTCTAGTTATAATTTCTCTTTGAATGAAGAGATGCCTCTGTAACAGTGCTGCCCAATAAACTTTATGCAGCAACAGAAATGTTCTCAATTTATCGTGTCCAATATGGTAGCTACATGTGGCCCTGAGAATTGAAGTATGGCTAGTGTGACTGCAGAACTAAATTTTAAGTTTTATTTAATTTTAATTAAAAATGTAAATAGCCATCTATGGCTAGTGGCTGGGACAAGTGGCTGATTTCTGGTGGCTACAGAAATCCTATATAGGACAGCATAGCTTCATAGAAAGAATCCCCCAAAAAAACTGGGACATTAGGTTTGAAAGGTGCCTTGGATTTTGGGACATTAGGTTTGAAAGGTGCCTTGGATTTTCACTGTGGAATCTGTGCCATGGCTCTCCCGCACAGTCAGCATCTTGAGTTGTGCAGAGTTCTCATCTTAGATTGTGTACAGTTGTCATCCACAATCTTTCCTTTCCTCTGCTTCCCTTTCCTGTATTACACAGCATCAAACAACTTCTTCCTTTCGGATTTACGTCAACTAAACAGAAGTCCTAACCATGGTGCAAGTAATGGAGATACAAAGAGGAACAAATTCCAATTCAGGAAGAACCCCTAAGAGACTGAAATAGCAAGTGAAAACCACTCTTCCATTCATTGTGGGTTTGGAGAAATGAATGAAAAAGATCTCTTCAGATGCGTCCCCTTCCTGTTGGGAATTTTAACAATTAGAACACTTTTGACTACAAGTAGAAGAAACTCTGGCTTGACTTAAACAATAAAGACGTGTATTATTTCAGGTAATTGAAAATCCAGGAGTGGAGTGGACTTCAGAGTTAGTTGATTCAATTGCTCAGCAATATCTTAAAAGACCTATCCTCTTACTATCTTTCCTTTCTCTCACTTTTAATGTTGGCTTCATCCTTATGCTGGTAGCAAGATGGCTGCAGAAGTTCTGGAAATATACCAGACATGGCAGTGCTGCAGAGGAAGGAGGGAGAATATGCCTTTCTGCAGGTATTTCTTGGAAGAGAGGCAAGTTTCTCCAAAAGTACTCAGATGATTTCCCCTCACGTGTCTCTGGCTGGAATTGGGTCACATGACCATTCCTGAACAAAAAGACAAAGAAAATAAGACTTTTCTTATACCCAGCCACTCCTGGGGCTGGGAGTAAGGTCAGCTTTTTGCAGGTACATGGGCTGTGTTAAACAGTGGGGGAATACCTGAATAAAATTGGGGTTCTGTTAGAAGGAAAGAAAGAAGGAGATACCCAGTGTATACCCCAGGACTAAACCCCAAAGGGTGTTTGGGATGGGGGAGCTGTGAAACATTCAGTTTGGTAAAAGCAACCTGGAGGTTATCAGGATTAGTGGCCTCCTTCTAGTAGCATGGCCGTATGTGGCTCTAAGTCTCTAGGGAAGTCCCACATTCAGCTCAGTGCCACGCCCAGTGTATTTTGGGACTCAGAGTGTTGTTGGACTCCTGCTGATGGGCCTGCTGTGGCATCCCCAATTCCTCATGGCCTGGGCAGGGCACACAGACACCCAGAGGTTCCCACATGCCCTGGCAAGAGGTCAAAGAGGGGCTGCACAGTCCAGTGGACCACCACAGAGTTTGGAGTAGAATGTCATGAGTCTTCTTCCTCTCTCTAGGAATATTCCCAGCTCCTTTGTCTTTTCTACAGCCTGGAGCTGAACTTTGCCCATCCCCATGAAGACTCCACTGTGTCAGGAGACTACTTTTGCCCAAACCTGAGTCCTTGCTTTTTGCCCCATTTGGAAAACACCCATCTGGCATGGCCAGTACCTTCAGGGCTTCACCCCAGCCCTCTGTGCAGAATCAAAGGCCTAGGTACAATTTGGCTTTGGTATTTTTTTCTCCACTTCTGTAAAAACATCTAACGAAACCATGGCAAACATCCATCAGCATCAAATCTCTCTCCTGTTAATAGACATTCTGAGTCGCATTCTTTATTTTGCTTTTCTTTAACTGAACTCGAACTATTCCTGCACTCTCAGAGTTAAGTGTCCACGGTGGCCAATACTGCACCTGTGCCACCTCACTTCTTCTGCCTCCTGGTGATAGTCATTACTTTCCTATTGAAACAAGAAAGCACCCAGCCAGGACCCCATCTCCGTGTATTCAGGCAGGAACTACTTACCCTGGCTGGGAAGTCCCTCCTCCCATGCACATTGGAAATCCCCAGGGCTGAACCTCCGCAGCAGCCTTTCCTGAATTGCTGTGTAGCTTCCTCAGACTTCCTGCCTGCCCCGCCCCACCTCCCGCCGCCATCCTTTCTCCTCAAAGCCTTGTTTCTGCAGTCACCTTTTCTGTCATTATTCACGTCATACCTCACATTCCTCCCGAGTTTCCTGAATTCAGTGGTAAGGGGTGTGCTCTCAGCTTCACCTTCTGTGTCCCTCAACCCCACTCATCTCTGCCTATCAGATGCCCCTCCCACCAACAGATCCCATTCCTAAGAGTGCTGCCTCACCACTCCCTTGGGCGTCCTTCCCCCTTCCTTGGTTCCACATCCCCTGTAACACAATAGACCAATCCGTTTAGAAAAATCTTGACTGAGCTCTGATGGATGACCCAGGTCAAAGTTTCCAAAGGCCAGTCTACCCATTAGATTCTGATCTGTATCAGAACTACCTGGGGAGTTTCTGAAAAAGGCACGTGCAGCCGGGTGCAGTGGCTCACACCTGTAATCCCAGCAGTTTGGGAGGCTGAGGCGGGCGGGTCACTTGAGGTCAGGAGTTTGAGACCAGCCTGGCCAACATGGTAAAACCCCATCTCTACTAAAAATTCAAAAATTAGCCAGGCATGGTGGCACACACCTGTAATCCCAGTACTAAGGAGGCTGAAGCAGGAGAATCGCTTGAACCTGGGAGGCAGAGAGGTTGCAGTGAGCTGAGATTGTACTACCGCATTCCAGCCTGAGCGACAGAGCAAGACTCCATCTCAATAAAAAAAAAAAAAAAAAAAAAAGGCAGACTCCTGGGCCCATGTTCTGACTACTGAATTAAAGCCTAGGGGAAGAGGTGGGGAGAGAGTCTAAGTTTGTTTTAGTACACTTCTCAGGCGATCCTGCTGATCCAGGTGTGGGACGCAGTGGCTGGGTGCCTCTCAAGTTCTCATGTAGCCACTGGTTCCATATGGCTGTCTGAATTCCCATGTTGAAAGCATTCATGTCATGGAGGGTTAAGTTGGGAACCAAGGCCTCCTTCAGGCTCTGGGCTAATACAGTTCCCTGGGGAAACAGAGTGGGAGAGGAGATTCACCTGCAAGTCAGACCACAGGTCCACATACTCTTCACTGCCATTTAGTGGGGTCAGCAATAAGGTGCTGCAGACATTTGTGTTTGTTTATTTGAGGGCTAAGTGTTTAGGGATGTAGGTTAATGATAATGCCTAGAATGGTGTCATGGGTTAGACAGTTGAGGAAGCATTAACTTAATTATCATCATCAACAAACAGCCATTGAGTGTACCTTGTATAGGACGCTGGGGCTTAGTAATAGAGACTCAAAAATAATTAAACACCTTCACCTGGAATCACTTACAAGGTAGCTGGGAAAGATCGCACAGGCTTCTAAAGATGTGCTGACGTTGTTATTTTCTAAGAAAAATTGGAATTTAGTTGTTTTGGCTTATTTTCTCTTAACTCATTCACTCCAGAGTTTCTATGGGGCTGTGATATACCAGGCACTGTGCTGAGCCAAGGGTAGGGAGAGTGGTAAGAATACAGAAATGAGAGGACATGGGCCTCTGTAACAGAGAGAGATACATTACACACAATATGATCAGGGCCAGACAGAGAAACCTACTAATTCCTGTGGGAGCACAGAGAAGTGAGCTCTTTGACGGTGAAGTTCAGGAAATGGGTTGTTTGGATCTGCCCAAGAATAAACTATAATACGTACTAGTGCATGCACTATAATATGTACTATATAATACGTCAGCTATAATTTGTACTAGCGACTGCACCAGGCACTTTGAATATGTTACCTCACTTAATATAATCTAATTTCTCATTCCCAGACCCTCATTAGGTATGCATTATTACCATAGTTTTACATGTTACATAGATTCTCCCTTGATGGTAGGTGATGCTTGATGTTGAGAGTAGACAAAATACCATCCCTGCAACACCCAAGCAACTATTTGCATACACTGATTTGCAGAGGAGGCCGTGAAGTGCTGAGATGTAAGAAGGACTTAAACTCAGGTGGGAACAATGAACTCTCAGGTGGGAACAGTTGGAGAGCCCTTAGGAGGAAACCTGCCAAAAGGGAAACAGGTGTCTGGCCCACTGAGTTGACTCAGTTAAAGTTTGACCAAGGTGTAAGGCTTAGGGAGTACGTGGGGTTTTTGCATACAGGTGTACTCGGTATTTATAATCAACCACAATCTGGAGAAAAAGAAAAGCTGCAAAACTTTGAAGCTCAATAAGCATTGTTTGGAGGCAATCCTTCACAGACCGAAAGATGAGAGCTTTCTATTTTGTTTCTAAAAGAACTGTTAAGAAACAGTGATGATATTGCCCAAAGGCCTGAGCATGGAGGAACCAGATGGCGACAAGGATGGTAGTAGAATTTTCTCCTGACTGGCAGACAGTTGCTCTAACTGGCAATGAAAGTCAATTGCTTTCAGGTGACTGAAATAATGGTAGCAGTAACAATAAGGGCAAGATCCCAGACTCCAAGTGAACTTTGTGGATCAGCTGGGTCTGGACTTAAGAGTCTGTTCAACAATCTCCCTTAGAAGTTCCCAACAATAGTTGCAGAGGGAGAATCTGTTAGAAACAACAACAACAACAGCAACAAACTAAATAGCCCCTAAACTGATTCGGAGAGGGACAGGGTAAAGGCAATCAAGTCAGAGATTTATGTTAAGTGCCTAGATTTTTACTCCCAGCAACATGGAGCTTGAGCTCTTCGGACTCCATACAGATGAGAAAACTGAAAGTTATTGTTCAAGGCCAAAGAACCAGGAAAAAGCAGAGCCAGTATTCAAACCCAGATTCTTCTGTCTACAAATTTATTCCTCTTGTGAGATGATATTTGAATCGAGGCTTTATAATTGGATAGGGGGCTAAAGGCAGTTCATTCCAGAGATAGCGGCAACTAAGCTTGTAAAGGCAGAAAGGATGAAAAGAGCAGGGCGAGGCCACGCAATTTGTAATTCAGTGAGGCTGATGATGGGTTGCGTAGAGGGAATTTCAACAGATGAGCCTGATAAGGCAGTTTAGTGGTAGCCCTGTGTGTCTGCTAAGGCAGAGCTTCTAGTCCTTTCTTAACCTACTCTCCCATCTTTTGACAAACACACAAATCTCTTTCCTCCTTTACAGTTATTTGAAATAACAAATGCAGTGAGTATTTTGACCAAAAAAAATCTCAGCAATGAAAAATTTTACATGTGAATTTTCAAATTGCTATATTCTTGAATCCATTGAGTGTTTTCTATCTCAGCTGTCTGGAGGTAGAGCTGTCCGTCAGTCAAGGAGATGAGGAAGAGACCATCACACTTCTGTGAAGGCAGTGAGGAAGGTGAAGGAATGGAGTCAAGAGCCCTTTCAGAGGAAGAGCTGATGAGGGTCTCATAGGAGAGAACAATTAGATTTCTAAGCTACCTTGATCTTGAGGACATTTGCTTTGAATCAGAAAGCTGCAATATTCTAACCCTACGTGCACTGAGGGTCTGTTTCTCAGTTCAGGAATCAATCAAAGAAGCGAATTCAATCTAAGTTCAATCATAGAAGCGAATTTTAGTCCTGACAAATACTTTGCCATTCACAACATCCCTAGGTGTTTTGTGTCAAAATGAGGGAATCTATGACTTTAATGATTTCTCCTGCAAAGCAAATGGACTCTTGCCCAGATGCATATTGATTACTATAATAACTGCTGACGATTGTTGGGCTTTTATTGTATGCTAGATGCTGTACAAAGTACTTTCTATGTATCATCTCAATAATCCTTGCAATAACTCCACGAGTTAAGTGTCATTATTATCATCCTCATTTACAGATAAGGGAACAGAGGCTCAGAAAGAAGGGATCTGCATAAGGTCACACAGCTAGTAAGTGGTAGCATTGCAATTAGAACTCAGGTCTGTCTAATATCAGTCACTGAGTGCATGAGGAATCACTCAAAAGAGAATTCAGGGACCTGTAGAGTGAGCTGGAATGTGGTTGTGTCCTCATCTATACCTTGGGCAGGAGATCCAGGCAGCATCAAAGAGTAAATACCCCCTGGGGTTAGGGTGCATCATTCCTACAGGGAGACTCTTACCCTCTGATGAAGGTGGCCTCTTCAGATTTTTTTTTTTTTTTTTGGAGATGGAGTCTCGCTCTGTCACATAGGCTGGAGTGCAGTGTCGTGATTTCGGCTCACTGCAATCTCCACCTCCTGGGTTCAAGCAATTCTCCTGCCTACGCCTCCTGACTAGCTGGGACTACAGATGTGTGCCACCACACCCAGCTAATTTTTTGTATTTTTAGTAGAAACGGGGTTTCACTATATTAGCCAGGATGGTCTTGATCTCCTGACCTCATGATCTGCCCGCCCTGGCCTCCCAAAGTCCTGGGGTTGCAGGCATGAGACACTGCACCCGGTCTCTTCAGTTCTTTGACTTAGAACAGATAAAGCAACATTCATTTCCCATTTTCAAAAGCTTCCCCCGAATGCTGTTCAACTGAGGTCCAGATGGTATATGGAATAGATCTAGGTGTTTGCTGGCCAAAAAGCGAATTCCTGAATTGTAGGGCTTGTCCCCAGGCTTGATAGTAGAGATGCTGGGAAGGCCAGGACAATGCCAGAAACAGAGTCTCAAAGGAAAACAGAGATAATTGTCCACTGAGACCTCTGACTCACTGTCCCCAGCCATTAAATGACCTTTACCTTACCTGGGGTATACATGTCCTTTTTTTTTTCAAGTGATATCTTAAACGTAACTGTGAAAAAAGTACATACTCTTCTAAAATTCAGAAGTTATAAAATCCTTGACCAACTTTTAAACATTTAACTTTCAAAGTTTTGCAACTTTGGCTGCAAGTATGAAAGAAACAAGTTATAAATGGCACTTAAACACAAATAACATTCTTTTCTCACAACAGATATGGACTTTAGTCTTGCTAATGATAGGACGGAAGTTTACCTTGTCATCTATGGCATCCTTTGTTATTTGTCATAGATTCTGGGGAAAAAAGCACATCATGTATGCTTGTCTTAAACTTAGAAAATGTAGTTGCTTAAAATTTAATAAATATTTTTCTGAAAACCACTTGCAGATTATTTCTAACAGAGTTACAACCTAAGTTACTGAGGTTTAGAAGTGTACAAAGACGTCACGAATGCCCTTGGCTATTGCCTCTCTTTATTCTCCATGTATTTGACACCTAAGTCCAGACCAGACAAATCCCAGCTGTAATCCGATGATGATCAACCTCAGAATTGTGGTATATGGCTCTACAAGTTAAAAAGAAAAGAGCCATTACTGAAACAGCTGAAATGTGTTACCACTTAACTGGCAGAAACTGAATAGTATAATGGTGGAACAATGAATCCACGCTTCTTTGGAAGAGGAGACTAAGTATGAATGGAACAATCTATAAATGTGGGAGGGAAGTAAACAGCGAGCCTCCCAGGGTTAACTGCAATGCCAGTACTATAATTTTCCCAAGTTGGAAAAAAATGGACATAGTTTTGCACCACCCAAAATGAAGTCAGACCAAGCCCATCATATTTTAAATATGTGGTGATGCTTTGCCTCTGAAGAAGATGTAAGAAAGAATAGTTCTGCTTGCAAGCTCGGTCTAATGCTGGCCTTGACAGCTCCTGTGGGCTTCTATGTGACTACTGTGAGTAAATAACGGAACAACATTCTCACGCAAGGCCTGCTAATTCTGCAGCCTTCTGAGATCCATAAGTCACTGCAAAAACCAGAGTTTGTGCTTATATGCACTAGGAGATCTCGAAGTCCAGCAAGAAGCTTGAAAACCCTTCACGCTGGAATTCTTCATCTAACTAACACCAAGAGTCTTTGTTCCGTTTGCATTTAGGGTGTTGTATTGTGTTTTGGTTGGTTGGTTGTGTCTTCCAGTTACATTTTAAAGAAGGGATGGGGCAATAGAGTATTTGCATAGATTTGTAGGAAAAAGGTTGACACCTACCTCTGTCTTTCACCTGAATCTAGCTGTATCATGTTGAGTTTCCAAAGAGATCTCATCAATTATTGGGGGTGGAGGGAGCAGACAGAATTAGTAATTGACTTCTCTTTCTCTCGATGATGGTATAGGAATAAGTGCTAATAGCCAAGGTAAAGGGCCAGCTTCTCTCCTCCACAAGTGGTATTCTCCAAGGTGTTCAGACTTTTCACTGTAATGAGGGAAGGGAGTGGAATTAATTGTGCATCCCTCTTTTGCTAACCTCTAAGACTGCTGTTATCTCTCATTGCCATGCTCACCACTCCCCAGTCCTATGGGGAGCCCACTTTCATTAATATGCCCTTTGCAAAGTGAACTCTGGGTCAATGAGAGTAAATCAAATGGAGGAAAAAGACTAGAAAGAACAAAAAAGAAGTGGGCCTTCACTTTAGCAGTGGTCACACTTCAACTTGAAAACAGATGGAAAGAAATATAGACTGTGGTTACCACAAATAGAGAATGCATAAAATTGCATTCGTTAAATTAGGTACACATTTTTACCATGACATACTTGTAGCCTTCCAAATGATTCTCTTTACTTAGACGCTATGGAAGGAAAAGATTTTTTTTTTTTGTAAATTTCTTCTTTTCCCAGATAATGTCTGCAGAACCACAAATGTGGAAAAGGTGGATATTTCTCAGTAACTGCCTGCTGACTTGTTTGCTTCTCCTAATTGTAAGCTCCTTGAGGGAGGCAATGGGTTTAACCACTGCTGAATACCCAGTGTGCATGGGAAATGCTCAGATAGTTAATGAGTGAGCGAATGAATGAATTAGCAGCAAGGAGGATTGAAGAGATAAGAATTGAGTGCTATAACAACAAATGCACTAAGTAAGCCGTAAGTTTTATTACTACATGTATCCATAATGGTGACATGCAGGTAAAAGAAATACTCTTTTTACGGTTTACAGTTGAAGTTCAGTTTTAGGAGTGAGGGATGACAAGAAGAAGTAAGGGTCAAAGTGTTCAGTGAAGCTGACAATATCAAGGACTGATGAGCAAAAGTAATTAGTAGTTAGTGGCAGTAGTTAGTAGTTTTTAGGGACTCAAAATAGTCATTTGCAAGGAGGGCTAAAAAACATCAGCTAGGAAGTATCAGATTCTCTTCTGCCCCGTCTCTTTATGACACCACCACTTTCTTTAAGGAAGTCAGACATCCGTAGGCATTACACTAACCCTTAAAGCTGTTGATTTGGCAAGTCACTTCCCTGGGATCAATCATTTATTCCTTCAGTAACTTTTCTTCTATCTAGTATAGGGCATTATACTAGGTGGAATAGAAAAATTGTAGCACAGTCAGGTGCGGTGGCTCATGCCTGTAATTCCAGCAGTTTGGGAGGCCGAGGTGGGTGGATCATGAGGTCAAGAGATTGAGACCATCCTGGCCAACATGGTAAAACCCTGTCTCTACTGAAAATACAAAACTTAGCTGTGTGTGGTGGTGGGCGCCTGTAGTCCCAGCTACTGGGGAGGCTGAGGCAAGAGAATCACTTGACCCCGGGACGTGGAGGTTTCAGTGAGCTGAGATCCCTCCACTGCAGAGCAAGATTCTGTCTCAAAAACAAACAAACAAACAAAAAAAAAAAAAAAAAAAAAAAGAAAAGAAAAGTTGTAGCACACAGTTCTTATCTTTAAGTTACTTATAACCCAATTGCAGAGAAAAAATATAAAAGCACTCAAAAAACTAAGGTAAAAAATCGTGGAAATAACAATACGAAAAAGATGTCAGAAGGCAACATGTGATCACAAACCTGAAGAAAGGGTCTACCCTGTCTGTCTTTTGAGAAATATCACATCCCGTCCTGATATACAGGATTACGGTATAAGTCACGTTCCTAGGGCATAAACCTGCCTGCCTGGCCAAAGTTGAATGGACCCAGGGTGGCACCTTACCAAGCTTGGCCAATCAGATCCTCCCATAGGAACTTGGAATTTGTGTAAGTTCCAGTTTGGTTTGGTTTGGTTTTCCTCCTCTATAAAATAGATGTAAATATTGGTAGTGACCATTTTCTACCATGACAAAGCAAAGAAGGTCAGTTGCAGAAAGGAAAAAAAAAAATGCATCAAATGTGAAGCGAGAAGCAAAGATAGGAGAAGAAAAGAAGAGACTCTCTGGTTCCCTAATGGGCTCTAGTCCCTAGGTTCAGTAGTTCTGAGATTCAGTTTTCTCCCTGTCTTTGAGGTGCATGAGACATTACTGCATCCGTACAAGAGCGCACTTCTGCTTGCTTCTGAAGAAAGCAATTTCATATTTTACAAGTTGAGTTGACATTATTGACTTGACAGGCCTGTGTTATTGGAAATCCAGGAAATTCCTGGTCCAAGTTGAGGATACTTTCCTAATATCCCTTTCCCCTGTCATGTGTGTACTAGCACCTCCTATCTCATGTCATCCCAGAGGCTGGGTCCTTCCAAAACCCCTTAGTGCCCTCTCTTTCCACTTCCAGAGTACCAGTGCTTCAAAGATTTTATTTTGTGGAATCCTTATAATAAGTTCCTATGAGGTAGATTCTGTTATCTCCATTTCACAGATAAATCTGACACAAAAAGAAATGGGACAATTTTCCCAACATCACATGTCTAATAAGTGGTAGAGCCATGATATGAACTGAGTCAGGGTGATTCCTGAATGCATACTCCTAACCACTAAACTATCCTCCCTCTTTTTTTATTTTTTATTCTTCTGCTAGTATACTACAAGAAACATTACATAGGATGATCTTTTCTTTAACATGTTACAATCTTTCTGTTTCTGCTATTCCATGTACTGTTTGTTTGTTTGAGGTGGAGTCTTGCTCTCTCCCAGGCTGGAGTGCCGTGGGGCAATCTTGGCTCACTGCAACCTCCACCTCCCATGTTCAAGTGATTCTCCTGCCTCAGCCTCCCGAGTAGCTGGGATTACAGGCATGCACCACTGCGCCCAGTTAATTTTATATTTTAGTAGAGAGGGGTTTCACCATGTTGGCCAGACTGGTTTTGAACTGCTGGCCTCAAGTGATTTGCCCACCTCAGCCTCCCGAAGTGCTGAGATTACAGGCATGAGCCACCATGCCTGGCCTCCATGTACTGTTAATTAAGGTATAAACCTGATCGCAGAGACTAGGGAAATGCTCACCAGTTCCTTTCATCTTGCTAGGCACACTGGAAATCTAAATTTCCTACCCTTCCTTGCAGTTAGGTTGGAGATATTTGCTGGGTACTGGCCAAAGAAATGGGGACAAAATGTGATATATGCTACTTCCAAGTCTCACGTAAGTTTCTCTAGGTGATTTTCTTTGGTCTTTCTTCTCCTTCCTTGTAGATAAGGAGTTCATATGCTGGAATGATAGTGACACAGGCTATAAGGAGCCTCGATCCCTGAGTCATCGTATGTAGGAGAACTACTCAAGAGAGTCATCCATCCTTCATAGACAGTGGCATGAGTGGGAATTAAACATTGATTACGTTAAGCCATTGCAATTTGGGGTTGTTTGTTATAGAAGTATTCATTTTCCCTTATTGACCCACCTACTGAATTCCAAAAATTGGGTAAGCACTGGTAGCAGCCAATAAAGTAGGCACTTGGGTAGACATACAAAGATTACTTTTTATAGAAGCTTGATCCTTTACAAAATCTGGTTTGTGTGATCAATGAGAGTGCTGACAATATTCTCAACAGACACTTGGCCTAGTGCTTCTTAGTTATTAAGAAGACAGTTCCATGGGAGTCTTTGCTATAGCTGTTGGAGTAGATCTTTCTTTTGCTCCTCAGAGTGTTCCTTGGGTTGTAGGATCAGCTTCTTGCTTATGTAGGGACAGGGACTTTAGTCAGAGGGTCAGGGAGTTAATTTCCAAACGGGATGCTCAGGGGCCCAGCTCCAACTTACATGGAGTCTGCATTTAGTTGCTTTTTGATAGCAACTGAACAGGATAGAAGTGCGTGTGTGTGTGTGTGTGTGTGTGTGTGTGTGTGTGTGTTTAACTTACATACATTGTGGCCATTCAGCCTTTCTGAGCCCATCATTGCAAGGGCTTTCTCTATTCCTACAAGGTAGAAAGAGAACTCACATTACCCAAATGGAAAACTTCTAGCTTGAGTGAATAAAGGAAGATGTAACCAAGTGGATTTGATTAAGGATGAACCCCTATTTTTGCAGCTCCACTGGTGGGGCTGTGGAATAAAACCTAAGTTTCTTCATGCTGGGAAATTCAAATTAGAAGCTGATAAGTTAGGGAAATCGCATAAAATATGCAGTGAAAGTTGTTTAATGTTAATCTCATCATTAAGTCAAGGATGAAGGTTTATTTCAAATGAAATTTATCATGAACTTAGGAAAACCTCTATATGGTTTTAGTAAATCACCATCTTTCAAATAAACCTCCTGACTTTCCCAGTGCAAAAAGTTAACTGCATGGCCACCTTAAGAGAAAGAAAGACATAGGGCTAAGATTCATCCTTTTGTTGCATTTCTACAATTGAAATTAAATGACCCAAGGATACTCACCATTCCTTCAAAATGCCTTGGGCTTCCAAGAGACTACTGCTTTAAAATTAAAGGTCATGAGTTTTGGAGATGTCATGCTCTAAATAATCTGTAGCTGTTGTTGTTTTAGTATTATTATCCATTCAACTAGTCTTTCTGGAGTACCTCAATATTCTAAGCACTATCTAAGTGAGACAAAACTGCTATTTACTATCTAATGGAATAATTATTTATTTACAGTTTGCTGCTACTGCCACTAGAACAATGGAATCCAGAGTCTAGCACATAGTAGGAGTTCAGTAAATGCTTGTTGAATAAAAGTACAAGCTCCTATGAAATCTGAGTAATCTTATGGGAGCAGTAGCAACAATATTGCCTCTGCTTTATCTTAGTCTTTGTCCCTATGAACAGGATTCACTTTCCCACTTTGAAAGAGGAAATAAATTGTTTCTACAGGCAGCCAATACTTCTTGAGTGCCTATTTTGTGGTGGAGACAGTGCTAGATATACTGCCTGGGAGACACTCACGCTCTGACCTCTGGCTTCCAACAGTGGCATAGTGGCTGGCCTTTGCTTTACTGACTTGAGTAGATAGATAATTCTCAGATAAGTACTAATGCCTCTGAAAATATCTCCTTTCTTTCACACTCAGTTATTCCAAGAAGGCAAAGAGGGAGACAGTTGATGGTTATGAATTCAGGGCCATTATAACCCTGATTTACTTAAGAGCACATGGAATGAAACAAATCAAGTGTTAACCAACATTTTCTTTGAAATGAGTTTGGGTCAGATTAGCTTAGAGGAGGGCATCATTAGGGGGAGAAGAGCCATTCATCACTGTCTGCATTAATCCATGTTGAATATCTTAATGTTTAATTATTTTTAATCTTTTGGAAATAAAGAACTGCCCCAGGGTGTTTTCTTTACTCTCTCCCTCCTACAGAGCAGCCTGCTTTGGGAGCTGAAGATTTTCTATGTATTCTTTGAACTGGATCCAAATTCATTACAGATACACTGTGAAGTGGACATAGACGATGAAACTGGTGGGTGGGGGCGGGTGTGTGGAGGAAAAAAAAAAAAGCTACCACAAGTAGCCAGGGCTAGTTTGAAAAGTTGAAAGGTGATCTTTGACCTTCTCATGACTCATAAAGCACTTTATGACTCCTACCCCTTAGTCAAGAATTTTCAAGCTCAACAAAAGAGCTTTTAGCTGAATTGCCATTTGTTAACCTAGCTTCACAAGGACTACTTATTTAAGTTTCTGTGTTGACCAAGTGAAGTTCTGTACTTTTGACTACCTTATAGTTTACCATCTTGATTGATTTCATGTCGATTTTCTAGGCCATGTTATTTTTCCAGCCATAGAATTGGATGGGTGAGGAAAAGACCAGGTGTCTTATTTAGCCATATGGATATAATAGAAAAAAAGGAAAAGGGGTAGGGGT
>NW_016809835.1:316199-329830 GCF_001698545.2 Rhinopithecus bieti | reverse complement strand
TGGGGGGGGGGTGGGGAAGAGAGAGAGAGAGAGAGAGAGAGAGAGAGAAGAATTTGCAATTAAGAGACATCCAGAGTTGCAAACCCCAAGAAGGCAAACTAAGGGTATTCCTATAGTAGAAGTTTCCTGGGCTAAATACCCTGGGCCTATTCCTAGAACTTTCTAAAACTTTCGCAGCTCCAATTTCTGACTTTGTCTTAAAACTGATAAAGGGTATCAATTATTTCATTCACTACCATTGACATGTCCATTTACCTTCTGGGGAAGGAACTACTGGAGGCCACAATGGGATTCAAATGTAGTTCAAAAGGCCTGTGACCAAGTTAATTGGACTAAGCTATGAAGGGCCGTAGTCACTAGAAATATCCTTGGATTTTTCTTTCTTTCTTTTTTTTTAATACCTTGTCTCATGTCTTCTGAGCTCTATTTCCTAGGCCACAAAACAAGATTGGTTTATTTGCCTCTTTGAAAGGCTCATGAAGTCACATTAAAGAATTATACCCAGTCTGTTTTTAATAGACTTTGGCAGGGGTTGTGTGGTAGATTAAAGATGGCCACAAATTCAACATTCCTTCAGTGAGAGGTAGAGTCTTTGTCCCCCCAGCCTTGAATCTGGACATGCTCTATGACTGTTTGACCAATGGAATTAATTGGAAGTGACATTGTGCCAGTTTTTGTGGTAAGTAGTTATATGGCAATAGAGAAATAGAATATGTTGGTTGGTTTCAACCAACATATTCATCTGGATATGGTCATATATAAGGAACTCTTATAGTTGTGAGAAATGGATCTCCTATTTAGCAAAAATCTGCTATGTTCCAGAAATTGTACCCAGTTTGGAGAATATGGCTGTTCATATATGGCTCCTGTTTGCAAGAAATTCACAGTCTAATGGAAAGAATAGACGTGTACATGAAACTTCAAGATTTAAACTAACGATGCTACAAAGGGCCATAGCAGTAATTCTCAAATATCAGTGTGTGTAAGAATCAACTAAGGAGTGGGTTAGAAATGGAATACCCCAGGGCCATATGTCCAAAGACTCTGACTTAGCAAATCTGTGATGGAGTGCAGGCTTAACAAGATCACCCAGATTATTCTAAAGAATAGGACTAAGAACAACATTTTAAGAAACACTTGCTGTGGGAACACTAGCTTGGAATGACTCCCTGGGACTGTGTGGAGAGGCCTCCAGAGAGCTCCACAGTTCCACAAGGCTTTGAAAGAAGAGTAGGAGCTCCCAAATTCAGGCTTCTGACATGTTGTCATTGGTATAAGATGACAAATGCTAAAGGACTTCCCTAACCAAAAATACTTCCCTTGTGAATCCTGCTATAGTGTTTAACACTCCTACATTATTTAATCTTTGAGAAGGCTTTGTAGGACTCTGCAAAATGGTAAATATGATCTGCAAAGGGTAACACAGTAGGCCATTTTTAGTGACTAATGCATTAGCCCAAATTTACTTCTTTTATGTTCCAAATAATCATATTTATTTAACTATCTGCTAGCTCTTGTGTACTGTAAGTGCTCCACATACTTTTTTTCTGATTGAATAAATACTTGTTGTGGGTTCAGAAAGTATGAACCATGGGTGCTTAAAGGCATAGGCTATTTTATAGAAAGACGTTCCAGTGAATTGTAAGGAAATTCTCCTTTCAAAGCACAAATCGGTTCCTGGGTAGAGAGTGACTACCTCCTCTTAAAGAAACAAATACTGTCTGTGTTCAGAGCATGTTTAGCACTGGAGGTGGTGGTGAGGAACATACAGTGGGATTAGGCATGGTGCATTCAAGGAGGTTGAAATCTAATTAATCAAAATTAACAAACTCAGAGAAAATTACAATGTGTACATAATTGCATGTGAAGTAACGTGGCAGCTATTTAAAGTAGTGTAGGAGTTCAGCAGAAGAGTCAGTTTTCTCGTGCCAAGGAAGGCTCCTTAGAAGTTTAAGACAAAAAAGAACTTGGCCCTCCTATGCAATATGTTCAGTGTGTTCCAGATGCAGCCAAAGAATGTCCATAGATTCTGTGAAAGAATACAAAGAACCTAGAGGAAGACTATCTCGTAGAGAAGATAATTAAGCAAAATCACTGTCTAGGTTATAAAGGAAGATGATTGTACTGACTCCTCAGATGTTACTAAAGCCAAAGGCTTTGGGACTATCATGGTCAAGAAGAATTATTTTATTTATGTTGATTACCTAGTTTTTTTGTCCTTCCTGTTTCTGGAAAGGGGTTTGAAGCTCCATAGCATCATTAATCCCGTCTCTAGGGAGCTGATAGACTTTCTAAAATGTGGATCTGAAGCTGCGTCCATCAGACGCTCACATGCCTTCACCTGGCATATGGGGATTCCACAGGCCAGCCCCTCTGTCTCTCCAGGCTGCTCTCTTGCTGCTGCTGCTGTTTACGTCCCTGGCTCTGGCCACATAGTTGTTTTCTAAAGCTCTTTTCCCTATAGGCTTTCTCAGCCCACAATGTCTTCCACTTCTATCTATATCAGACTTTTACCTGTGCTAGAATCAGCTCAAGTATCAAATCTCTAATTACACATTTGTGTTTAGCTTCCAGAAAGAATAAATTTATTGCATGCTTCATTGTGTCCTCACTTCCCTTACAAAAACTCAATATGCCAGGTCTGTTTGTTTGTCTCTGCAGGTTCATTCTTCACCCTTCTACGTCCTCCTTTGTGCCCCAGGAGGCTGGTCCATATGGACTTTTGGCTGTCTTGTTCTCCAGCTCCCAGTGGGGTTCGGCTAATGTGAAATACCAGCAGGAGTTCATAAAGGAGGAGGAGAGAGTTATGGTATTTATTTCCTGGCTGTCTCCCCTCCTTTCTAGTTGCTTTGGTTTGTCTAGATCTTTATACCAGGAGCTACAATTGCTTTTAGGCAGCCCTCTATAGCTGCCTGCTTTTGTTCTAGTATATCCTCCCCTCCTTGTATTCTTGGGCCTCTGGTGGTAGCAGCAGTTCTCAGTTGCTGCTAGCCCTTACTTCACTGCCCTTGTTTCCTGAAACCCTGGACATGCCTTTCTGAAGAGTTACTGATTTGTTTCATGAATTGCTCAATATGAGTGGACCATCCACGTCCTAGAAGACTGACTGATACACTTAGTTTGCAGAGTAGATCAAGAATTTTTTGTAATGTTTATAGTCTGATAATTTTGTGTCTTTCTTCCAAGATGCTCTCTGCACTGCTTCTGTGAGCTGTCAAATGGGTAGACCAAGGCCAATGATAACACCAGAAAGCATTATTCCAAACCCCCCACCACTGTACCTCAGATGGGGTGTTTGAATGCCAATCACCAAGTCCACAGAGACAAATCTAATCAATCGGATCAGGAAACCTCTAACATTAGAACTTCAGTAGCTGGGTGTCCCTCAGGCTTATTAGCAGAGGATGAAACATTTATAAGGCAAATGTGGCAGCAAATGTAGAGAAGCAATCCTGGTCGTCCAATCCCACCACAGGATAAGAAGGCAGCAGTTCAATTAAATAACAGGCATTTAGATTAATTATCTATGGCAAACCAAATCACAAATTAGATGCTCAATAAATGCTTGTAAAATGGAATATAATCAGATTATTGCTTGAGCCATAAGCTCTGTGGAGCACTGACTTGAAAGCAGAATTGAATTCCTGTTTGAACCAGCCAGAGTTTCTGAAGGCACCATGTCCTTCTTTGGAGGTTGGTGGAGTGCCCCAAGTGGGGAATGCCATGTAATGGTCTCTTAATTGCAAATTGCAGGAGAGCAACTCAACGTAAATTACAGTCATCCCCCAGTATCCATGGGAGATTGGTTCCAGAAATCCAGCAGATACCAAAATCCATGGATGCTCAAGTCCCAAATAGCATAGTATTTGCATGTAACCTAACCACATCCTCCTATATACTTTAAATCATCCCTAGATTACATGTAACACCTAATACAATGTAAATCCTATGTAAATAGTTGTTCTACTATATTGTTTAGGGAACAATGACCAAAAGATGTCTGTACATGTTAAGTACAGATGCAATTTTTTCCCCCAAATATTTTCTTATTTTATTTTTGAAATGGAGCCTCACCCTGTTGCCCAGGCTGGAGTGCAGTGGCATGACCTCAGCTCACTTCAACTTCTGCCTCCTGGGTTCAAGCGATTCTCGTGCCTCAGCCTCCCGAGTAGATGGGACTACAGGTGTGTGACACCATGCCTGGCTAATTTTTGTATTTTTAGTAGAGACAGGGGTTTACCAGGTTGGCCAGGCTGGTTTCGAACTCCTGACCTCAGTTGATCTGCCTGCCTCACCCTCCCAAAGTGCTGGGATTACCTCCCCAAATGTTTTCTATCTGCAGTTGGTTGAATCCATGAATGCAGAACCCACAGATATGGAGGACCAACTGTATTTGCTAAATGATAACGGCGACCACACAGAAACTGCAGTGTGTGGAAAATTACATGTCTGAGCTGGAGACAGTTGAATATTTAGAGGTCAAGATCAATGAGGAATCCCTCTGGCTTTCCTCTCCCACAAATCCCCAGATTAACGCAGGCACATGCATCTGAGCCTCTAGGCTGGGGGGTCTGGAGAGGCAGGCACCGTAGAGAAGGAGTTTTTCATGAGTGATGCTTGTGGATGAAAGAAAAACCCCTGACTGGTGTGCCCAGGGGCTAAGATCTGAACTCCTGGCCTGAAAGAGGGGCTCTGTTGAAAGAACAGTAGGCCTCCCTATGCTAAATTTGGCCAGTGGGATTTTTTCAATTTGCACCTGGTGTTGGGCTGGAGTTCATGAAAATCCACAAAAAGCAATGTTTCCGAGTCGAATGACGAAAGGGGAAAAAAAGCTGAACGGTAGTCCTTTAGAATCATGAAAAGCACTGATTCAGTTTGTGAACGGAGACTTAAGTCTTTGCTAGGGAGAATGTTTCTAGGCCAGTCTCGGAGGTCTGGACTCTGTTCTCCACAAACATGCGCAATGGAGTATTTGCTATCACCTGGTGGGTTAGCCTTTCAAAGGTGAGTTGAGATGCTCAAAGCCACCCAGTGGGAGCCAAAAAGTCTATCCTTTTCTAACTAGGAGCCTTGCTCATATCTCCGTTGCAGAAGGTTTTTTCCACCCCACTAAATATTTAAAATTCATATTCAGTGACAGCCCTTTCTTTACTAAGGTGAAGCTTTTGGTATTTTCAAAACCCACTTATTTTCAAAAGGCTAGTCTTTTATAAAACATGCATTTATTTCATCTAAAAACTTACCTTTTAGTAGTATGAAAATAATAAATGCTCATTATACAAATTTCAAATGGCAGTAAAGAGAACAATGCAGAAATACAAAGTCATCCTTAATTTTACTCCAGAAACAACCACTGTCAAAAGATTGGAGGATATTCTTCCAGACTTTATTTTTCCATGCATTTAGCAATATACAAGGCATGCATCTTAAAAATCATAATACAGCAAAGTTAAAATTGCACAGTGAGTTCTCTGTACTTATGCACAGGAATAAATTGCTTTTCTGATAAGCATGGATGACCTAATTGGTCTCATTCTTGGCATGTTGCTAATTTTTGAGACATTTAGAAAACTTTCAAATGACTTGTCCTAAAAATATTTGGCAGGATGTATATTAGAAAACTATGGAGTGAAGTGGTCAGGGTGAGGTAGAGTGATTCAGTTTATGATTTTCAGTTTATTCTAGGGCTGGGTCCACATTAATGAGGGAGAAAGATGGTACTGTTAATCCAAATGATGTGAAAAAAGCTTCACTATGTTTTATTTAAATGCTCTGTAAAGTTTTACAGAAAGGGTTGTTCTGATGTTGCACGCTCCTTGCTTGTTGCCTTGTCAGGCGAGGCTGCTGAACCCATCAGTCATCATTTTAATTTCTTTTTGTTGTTGTTGTTCTTTTAATTTTGTCAGATTTTACAGATGAATTTTCTACTTTTTTTTTTTTTGAGACAGTCTCACTCTGTCGGCCAGGCTGGGATGCAGTGGCATGATCTTGGCTCACTGCAACTTGCACCTCCCAGGTTCAAGCCATTCTCCTCATTTTCCTGCCTCAGCAGTAGTAGCTGAGATTACAGGTGTGCACCACCATGCCTGGCTAATTTTTGTATTAGTAGAGATGGGGTTTTGCCATGTTGGCCAGGCTCATCTTGAACTCCTGGACTGAAGAAATCTGCCTGCCTCAGCCTTCCTAAGTGCTGGGATTACAGGCGTAAGTCACTGCACCTGGCCCATTTTCTGCTTGTGTATATGATTTTAATTTCTATTAAAATGCTCATTTGCTCCCATATTGACTAGTCTCAGCCTCAGCCTTGTTTCTTTGGGGCCCTTCTTAAAGGTGCTTGAATTCTTCATGTGCTTGGCTAAGGCTGTGCTTCAAAGTTATGATAATTTGTGAAGTTGATGGATGCAAAAACTTTAGAAATGTACACTGGACTTTCCACTGCCTTTATGAAGATTAGAAATTTTTTAACGTAGAAAGGTAATGATAATGAAAAAAACTGGAGCTCTGACCATGTGCCACACATTGTATTAAGTGCTTTTTGTGCCTTATTGAATTCTCCATTGTTCTTATGCAGTAACTACATTTATTATTGCTAGTCTAAAGATGTGTAAACAGAGGCTGTGTATTAGTCCATTTTCACGCTGCTGATAAAGACATACCTGAGACTGGGCAATTTACAAAAGAAAGAGGCTTATTGGACTTACAGTTCCACATGGCTGGATAGACCTCACAGTCATGGCAGAAGTCAAGGAGGAGCAAGTCACATCTTACGTGGATAGCAGCAGGCAAAGAGAGAGCTTGTGCAGGGAAACTCCTGTTTTTAAAACCATCAGATCTCATGAGATCCATTCACTATCTCGAGAATAGCATGGAACAGACCCACTCCCATGATTCAATCATCTCCCACCAGGTCTGTCCCATAACACATGGGAATTATGGGAGCTACAAGATCAGATTTGGGTGGGAACACAGAGCCAAACTGTATCATTCTCCTCTGTCCCCTCTCAAATCTCGTATCTTCACATTTCAAAACCAATCATGCCTTCCCAACAGTCCCTCGAAGTCTCAATTCATTCCAGCATTAACTCAAAAGTCCACAGTCCAAAGTCTCATCAGAGACAAGGCAAGTCCCTTCTGCCTATGAGCCTGTAAAGTCAAAAGCAAGTTAGTTACTTCCTAGATACAATGTGGGTACAGTCCTTGGGTAAATACAGCCATTCCAAATGGGAGAAATTGGACAAAACAAAGGGCTACAGGCCTGATGCAAGTCCAAAAATCCAGCAGGGCAGTCAAATCTTAAAGGTCCAAAATGATCTCCTTTGACTCCATGTCTCAAATCCAGATCACGCTGATGCAAGAGTTGGGTTCCCATGGTCTTGGGCAGCTCTGCCCTGTGGCTTTGCAGGGTACAGCCTCCCTCCCGGCTGCCTTCACAGGCTGGGTTGATTGTCTGTGGCTTTTCCAGGCACATGGTGCAAGCTGTCAGTGGGTCTCCCATTCTGGGATCTGGAGGATGGTGGCCCTGTTCTCACAGATCCACTAGGCGGTGCCCCAGTAGGGATTCTACGTGGGGGTTCTGACATTTCCCTTCTGCACTGCACCTTCTCCATGAGGGTCCTGCCCCTGCAGCAAACTTCTACCTGGGCATCCAGGCACTTCCATACATCTTCTGAAATCTAGGCAGAGGCTCCCAAACCCCAATCCTTGACTTCTGTGTACTCACAGGCTCAACACCATGTGGAAGCTGTCAAGGCTTGGGTCGTGCACCCTCTGAAGCCATGGCCCAAGCTCTACAGTGGCCCCTTTTAGCCACAGCTAGAGCGACTGGGAAGCAGGGCACCAAGTCCCTAGGTTGCACATAGCACGGAGATCCTGGGCCTGGCCCATGAAACTACTTTTTCCTCCTAGGCCTCCAGGCCTGTGTTGGGCAGGGGGGCTGCCATGAAGTCCTCTGATATGGCTTGGAGATATTTTCTCCATTGTCTTGGGGATTAACATTTGGCTCTTCATTGCTTTTGCAAATTCCTGCAGGCTGCTTGGATTTCTTCTCAGAAAATGGGATTTTCCTTTCTATTGCATTGTCAGGCTGGAAATTTTCTAAAATTTTATGCCCTGTTTCCCTTATAAAACTAAATACCTTTAACAGCACCCCAGTCACCTCTTGAATGCTTTGCTGCTTATAAATTTCTTCTGACTGATACCCTAAATCATCTCTCTCAAGTTCAAAGTTCCACAAATCTCTAGGGCAGGGGGAAAATGCCACCAATCTCTTTGCTAAAACATAACAAGAGCCATCTTTGCTCCAGTTCCAACAAGTTCCTCATCTCCATCTGAGACCACCTCAGCCTGGACCTTATTGTTCATATCATTATCAACATTTTTGTCAAAGTCATTCAACAAGTATCTAGGAAGTTCCAAACTTTCCCACATTTTCTTGTCTTCTTCTGAGCCCTCAAAACTCTTCCAACTTCTGCCTGTTACCCAGTTTCAAAGTCGCTTCCACATTTTTGGTTATCTTATCAGCAGTGCCCCACTCTACTGGTACCAATTTACTGAATTAGTCTTTTTCATGCTGCTGATACATAGCGGGGACTGGGCAATTTACAAAAGAAAGAGGTTTATTGGACTTATAGTTCCACATGGCTGGGGAGGCCTCATAATCATGGTGGAAGACAAGGAGGAGCAAGTCACATCTTACGTGGATGGCAGCAAGCAAAGAGAGCTTATGCAGGAAAACTCCTGTTTTTAAAACTGTCAGATCTCATAAGACCAATTCACTATTATGAGAACAGCATAGGAAAGACCTACTCCCATGATTCAATCATCTCCCACTGGGTCCATCCCACAGCACATGGGAATTATGGGAGCTACAAGATCAGATCTGGGTGGAGACACAGAGCCAAACCATATCACTCAGAGAGGTTAAATCACTTGCCCAAGGTCACCTATCAGGCAGCTTGCAGAGTCTAGATTTAAACCTAGGCTAGAGCCTTAACCACTGTGTGTTACCTTATTGTTATGAGGCATTTCTCCTTTGTTTAACCCTGTGATGCCATTTCAGGCTATGTGTAGAGGATCTCAACCCTGGATGCACATCAGACTCACTGGGGATCTTGGAAAATATACCAGTTCCAAGCCCACCCCTTAGAGATTCTGATTTGAGACTGAACACGAAAATAAAAGTTAACAAAAGTTAACAAAATTAACAAAAGTTAAATGGAGACCAGAGTTGGTCTTCAAATAAGTGATTCTAAAGCACAGGCAAACTCTGGATTAGAAATACATTGTTCTGGGAGATGGACACATAAACTCTGAGAGTTTCATAGCTTTTCCTTATCTTGTTTTACTTACTTTGGATACTCATGACACATCTCCCTTTGACACACCTGTTTCAAGAATCAGTTCCTATATGAAATTTTCTAATCACTCCCTTCTTATATTCCCTAAGCAATTTCATATTTAGTTTCGCCCAGATACTGCTGCAGTAAATGCCTTGTAGCTAGATTTTGATTGATTTATGCAGCTGCATCATCCGACCCAGTTAATCTGTATAGTCTTTAAGGGAAGAACTATGTCTTCTACAACTTCTGTCTTCCTTAAACTTTACCCTCCATGGTGCTGGGAGTGCAGATATACAAAAAAATTCTGGCTGAGTTAGTGGCAAAAAACTTCTGTGGATTTTGAACCTGTGAGAGGGTGTGCAAGGGGCAAGAAGAAAAATAAGTCAAGTATGGCAGTCTTGTTGTTATAATCACATTTTATTTACATCATACTTGTTGAGCATCACCTAAGTGGTAATCTTGTTTAGTTTGCTGCGGATGCCAGACAGTCCTTGCTGTCATGTTGCTTATATTCTAGTGAGAGGGACATTGATTTCTCACATAAATAAATGTATAACCAAGTCATTTCAGATACTATAAGGGTCTGGAAGGAAACATAAGAAGTTAATGTGGAAGAGAGTGACTGGGAGGAAAAGGGACTTCAGGAAAGTTGGGGAAGGCCTTGCTGAGGGAAGGAGTGTTTGAGACTGAAATCAGAGGAATCTCTGTGAGAATTCTGGAGAACATTCTAGGCAGAAGCCCTGGAAGTAGGCATAAGATCTCCGTCTGTGTGTCAGGTAGGGAAAACATACTCAACAAGGAGACAGTGAGGGATCCAGAGACAAAGGGTGTGTTGAATTCTGTAGGCCTTGTAAGTCACAATAAGAAGTATGGATCTCATTATGAGCATGAGCTTTTGAAAACGGCATGTACCCAATTGCAAATCACAGTCAATTGTCGATGCAAATGCAAATGCATATAGGCTGCCCTAATTATTTCATGCATTTGGATGGGGGCCTTAAGACAATTCTGATAGTGACTCTAGGGTAGAGAAAGGTGCAGTGTATTGGGTTCTACTTGTTCTAACAAAACATGTCCCTTGATGCAGCATCCAATGCCTGAGGGACAGATGTTTTTTCTAACTATGCTGAAAGAGGGGAAAGGCAAACCCCAATTTAATGTTTCTCATTTTACTCTGGTAGTAACTTGGCACTAGTAAAGTTGTGGCTTATTGTAGTGTTTAATAATATCAGTTGACTATAACTCAGCTTTCTTTTTCACACATCAGTGTGAAACTCATAAGTAGCAGAAACAATTTTGATAGCTACATGGTGTATTAGTTTTCTATTGCTGCATAACAAACTCCCACTAGTGTAGCAGCTTAAAATAATACACACTTATTACCTCACGGATTCTGTGAGTCAGAAGTCCCTGTACCACTTAGCTGAGTCCCCAGCTCAGGGTCTCACAAGGTCACAATCAGTGTCTCAAGGCTTCACTAGGGAAGAATCTGCTTCCGAGATCACTCAAGTTGTTGGCAAACTCATCTCCTTGCAGTTGTAGGACTGAGGGCTCCAGTTACTTGCTAGCTCTCAGCTAAAGGCCACCCTCAGACCTAGAAGGTTCCCTCAGCCCCTTAACCTGTGGGCCAGTCGGCTAGCTAGATGGTGTCTCAGGTAATGCAACACCATCATGGAAGTGACAACCCATCACCTTTGCCATATTCTACTGGGTTGGAAGCAGCTATCAGGTCCCACTCATACTTAAAGGAAGGGGCTTACACCAGGGTGTGAATGCCAAGAGGCAGGAATCATGGGGCCAGCTTACAGTCTGTCTATACTTGCTTTTATTAAAGAAAAGATATTTGTCTTTAGGCCGGGCGTGGTGGCTCAAGCCTGTAATCCCAGCACTTTGGGAGGCCAAGACGGGCGGATCACGAGGTCAGGAGATCGAGACCATCCTGGCTAACACGGTGAAACCCTGTCTCTACTAAAAAATACAAAAAACTAGCCGGGCACGGTGGCGGGCGCCTGTAGTCCCAGCTACTCGGGAGGCTGAGGCAGGAGAATGGCGTGAACCTGGGAGGCGGAGCTTGCAGTGAGCTGAGATCTGGCCACTGCACTCCAGCCTGGGCAACAGAGCAAGACTCCGTCTCAAAAAAAGAAAAGAAAAGAAAAGAAAAGATATTTGTCTTTGGAAGTTACAGTCTACTAATGTAATAAAATTCAGTGGTTGCTGATAAGCAGGTCTCATACATTTTTCTTTTATGCATTTACTTTGCTCTCCATGGATGTCTTCTGGAGGTAGAGAGGGAGGCGCTTCTTTTAAAACACTAGTTGAAAACTGTTTTTTAAACTCACAAATAACTGCACCATTGTTAGTTTTGACAGCAGTCCCAAGGCTACTTCCTATCTTTTTCAGGTAAGATCATGCCATTCTGTAGTATATAGTCAAAATAAATCTACTGAATTTTCCAACCTACCTTTCTAGGAGACAAGCCTGCCCCTGGAATATTTGCAGAGTGGATGTCCTATACACACATACACAAAGTGATCTGTCATCTTTCAGAAGAAAGCCAATATTATAAAAATTACCAAAAAAGAAAAAAATGAATCACAAAAATATAACATGAGTATGGCATGATATCCATATCTCTTGTAAACCAAAAAGCACCTGAGACAAGTCTCAATCAATTTAGAAGTTTATTTTCCTAAGGTTAAGGACATGCCCAAGGACAGCCTCAGGAGGTCCTGACAACAGGTGCCCAAGGTGGTTGGACTACAGCTTGGTTTTATACACTTTAGGGAGACATAAGACAATCAATACATGTAAGAAATGCATTGGTTTGATCTGGAAAGGTGGGACAACCCAAAGGGTGGGGTGGGGTGCTTCTGGGTCACAGGTGGATTCAAAGGTTTTCTGATTGGCAATTGGTCAAAATAATTTATCTAAAGACCTGGAATCAATATAATGGAGTGTCTGGGTTAAGATACGGGGTTGTGGAGACCCAAGTTCTTATTATGCAGATGAAGCCTCCAGGTAGCTCTTTCAGAGAGAATAGATTACAAATGCTTTTTTTTTTTTTTTAAATCAGTCTTACAGAGTCTATTCTGTCCATTGTAAGGTCTCTGTTTTTTTTTTTGTTTGTTTGTTTGTTTTTTTTTGAGACGGAGTCTCACTCTGTCGCAAGGGCTGGAGTGCAGTGGCCGGATCTCAGCTCACTGCAAGCTCCGCCTCCCGGGTTCCCGCCATTCTCCTGCCTCAGCCTCCCGAGTAGCTGGGACTACAGGCGCCCGCCACCTCGCCCGGCTAGTTTTTTGTATTTTTTAGTAGAGACGGGGTTTCACAGTGTTAGCCAGGATGGTCTTGATCTCTTGACCTCGTGATCCGCCCGTCTCGGCCTCCCAAAGTGCTGGGATTACAGGCTTGAGCCACCGCGCCTGGCCAAGGTCTCTGTTTTAATGTTAATGCTGGTCAGCCGTGTCTGAATTCCAAAGAGAGAAAGCTATAATGAGGCATGTCCTACCACCCATTCCCATCATGACCCGAATTCATGTTTTGGGTTTACTTTAGGATGCCCGTGGCTGACAGGAGGGGTCTATTCAGTTGGTTGGGGGGCTTAGAATTTTATTTTTGATTTACACCTTTTAGCAAAGGTTTGTCTTTAATTGTCACTCTTTGCCTACCCAGTATTTGAGTGGTTCCTGTTGATTCTGGAGACTTCAGCCCTCAAGATATTAGATCCAAAGTGTAGTATCGTCAGGTCAAAAGCAGTGAGTAGTGGCAGCCAAGATTCCCCATGACTGCCGTAGTCCACTCCTTCCCAGTTCCCCACTCCATTACCTCTACCCATTCCTTGATATGGACAGTAGATGTTTTTTCCATCTTATGTAAAGAGTTATGTAAACTGGGCTCCAGGACAAGACACATCGACACTCTTCAATTACATTGCTGCTCCCAAACCTCTTCCATTTAGAATACCTGGGACTGCTTCCATTTCAGGTTGATATCAACTAACAGACATTTGGAAACATATCTTTTTCTTCACCTCTGAGAATTCCAAGAGAAAAAATAACATTTAAAACCCTGGCCGGGCGCGGTGGCTCAAGCCTGTAATCCCAGCACTTTGGGAGGCCGAGACGGGCGGATCACGAGGTCAGGAGATCGAGACCATCCTGGCTAACACGGTGAAACCCCATCTCTACTAAAAATACAAAAACTAGCCGGGCGAGGTGGCGGGTGCCTGTAGTCCCAGCTACTCAGGAGGCTGAGGCAGGAGAATGGCGTAAACCCGGGAGGCGGAGCTTGCAGTGA
>NW_016809835.1:292512-315911 GCF_001698545.2 Rhinopithecus bieti | reverse complement strand
TCAAAAATAAATAAATAAATAAATAAATAAATAAATAAATAAATAAATAAATAAAAGTAAAAATAAATAAAACCCTGTCTAAAGGAAAGATGTGGGCTAGCTTCTTCTCAGGCTCGGACAACCAGTTTGGTTTGTTCTTTAGGGGTGGCTGCTGCCAATCTCTCAGGGTTTCCTGGGTCAGAGAAACAGAATTTGGAACCTGTAAGTGTTGACTAAGACAAATACCACATATTTGATCAGCTAAGTATTAATAAATCAGAAATTTGTGGCTTAAATTCCCTTTGAAATATACACACACACAGGTTAAGGAGAGAAAGCATTTGGCAGAACACATCAGAGGAGTTGCCAGCCATATAATTCTTGAAAAAGAGCCAGATAAAGTTTGCCAAACCTAAAAGTAGTTAGATTTGCTCATCTATATATTAAAGAAACATTAAGGTCTTTACCTATTGACCTGTACCTACTAAAGAAAAGGGAATTTCAGAGTTGAAACTAACATTTCTTCCAAAAAAAAAAAAAAACCTTCCCCGACTAATCATTGCTGAGATCTCAATGTGTAATATTGAATATCTAATGCATGATACCTAATAACACACCAGTGTGGAGTTTGCAAATACATAAAGGTTGTTTTAAAGAAGGCAAGGACAAGTTAGCCTCATTAGGTCAAGCAAATATAAGAGCAAGTAATGGCCTCTGGTCAAAGTAGGCAAGAGGTAGATAGAATATTAGAAAAGATGGTATTATGTAATAAGCAAGGCCATAACTGTGTCAGAATATAAAATGGCATGCCAGAGGTAGAAAGTATGATATAGATACAGTCTTGAAGTTCTCAGAAGAAAAGAGGTATTCAAATGATGGTGATGACGATGGTGGTGGTGATTGTTTATGTGTTTATTATTATTGTTACAGCTACCATTTATTACATTCCTAGCATGAGTTTAAAACTGGGTTAGGTTTGGTGCTAAGCCCTTTGCATATAGCATTTTTAAGCCTTCGCAGAGCCCTTCAACATAATTATTCAGTTTATGTGATGAATTCCATAAAATTACTAAACAGAACCTAAAAGACCTGTTGTTGTCCATCTGAATCTTAGGCCCCTATGAAAAGTAGAAGGTCTGATACTTAGAAGTCCTCACAGATTCCCAACCATTCGAACATAGTGCCATGCTCAATTTGACCCAAAATGATTATATGAAGCTTATCATAGAACCCAGTAGTAACTATGAGGGATGGGTGGCCCGGTCTGTGTTCAAATTTGCTAAAAAAGATGCAAATAGCATTTCTTCAAGTTAATGGACCAACTGGGGTTCTTGGATTGACCCAACCAGGCAATTCTACACTTATAACATGCAAGATAACATTTATCAAGAGCTTATCATATGCCAGATACCGTTCTATAATAGTACTCTATATATAGTAACTCATTTAATCTTCGCTACAACCCCAAGATAGAGGTTTTAGTCAATAGTGACTAATACTTTGAAATAGTATTAGAGTAGGCTAACTTCTATAACAAAAGTCCCCAAAATCTTAGTGCCTTCCTACAAGAAAAGATTTATTTCTTGCTTACATCGCAGTAAATCTGATGATAGGAAGACAAATGTTCACGCCATATTTCAGGGAGGCAGCAACAGCTTCAGGGTCCTAAATCTTCCTCTCCTGGGTCTTCTACAACTGGCCAGCAGACAATGAGAGGAGAGAAAAGGCATGGAAAATCTTGTGGGAAGTTTTAGGGGTCAAACTAGTACTAATGTAGCTAGCCATGTCTGCCCCCATCCCAGTGGGCAGAGCTAGTCACATGATCCCACATAGATGCAGAGAAAGAATGGGAAATATGATTTTCCATTGTTTCAGGAAAGAAAAGAACCAGGAGAGTAGGCACAAACAATGTTTCTGCAACAGATAGATACTACTATTATCCATGCCCTATAATGGAGGAAATTAAGGGACCGCTATACAAGATCACACAGTCTGATACCCAGTATCACCCAATCAAGAAGTAGGGTAGGGATTCAAGCAACAAGCAATCTTACCCTTAGCCTATGCTTATACCATGACTACTGCTCCTCAGCTATAATTCAGGGAGAAAAACATTATTCTCAAGTCATCATTATTTGGTTTGATAGTTTCATCCCAAATCTAGCCCAAAACTGTCATTTTTATGGTTGCTTAAGTATGTCACTTACAGAGTCCCAATCGCAGAGTATAGGAAAGCCTGCTATTTAAACAAAACAAGATTCTCAACTTTGCAGAAACATTGTACATTAGTCCTCTACTCCCACCTTCTGTATTCATTCCTAATTTCAGGCCCACCCTCCTACTTACTAACTACCACTACCACCCCTAAAAGAAAAGAAGAAGAAAGAAAAGTCCTGATAAATCTTTTCCAGTATTTAAGAAGGTCAAGGGGAGCTTAGTGAGTTAATATCTGCCCGCACCTCGATTTAAGCAGACATTTGGCTTCTTTCTTACAATGGATGGCTGAGAATATCAAACCGTGAGCTGTGACTGAGTCTAACCCAGCTTTCAGCCTTGTGCTCAATAGCAGGATGCCCCATTACTTTCCTTACCCACAACTGCTATGTCTCATGTGTCCAAAGACATTTGAAACCAATCACTGAGACTCCCCTGTGTTGCTTTTCCCTGAAGTCTTACAGACAACTCAGACTGGCCTGGTCAGACCCTTGGAAAGCTTCAGAAGCCCGGCTGTCAGACGTGTATACATGTCAACACACCACCTGTTCTAGCAGGAAACCCACTTTGTTTTCTATTTCTTCCTCCCTTGGGAAATGTGCCTGTATCTGGCATCCATCCCCACTGATCCTGCATCACACACCTAGACAAAAAAGTCATTTCATTTCTCAAGCCATTTCTCCCACTTTTGTGAAAATTTACTTGAGTTCTCTCTCAACAGGCATGTTGAACTCCTACGTCTTCCTCCTCTTTATGTATTCAAAACTATTCTTGCTCCATTTTCTTCATGCTTCCCCCAATTTGTTTCTGTTTGGAGTCTTAATTCCATCTCTTCTTACTACCTTTGATTATGTAAAAGAACCCTTCTTAAGTAACCCAAAATGTTTTCATTTGTATCAGCTACTAATCTTAATTGTTTTTACTGCTGTTCTGGAATCTACTGTCATTTCTCTTTAGACAAGTTTGACTATTTGCTTTTTTCACTCCTTTAATAGCACATACTAAGGTATAAATAGCATGAGTGGGTAAACATGACAATATTAAAATATGGTCTTATGCTATCGATCTGTATTTTAAGAAACATTGCTTTCTGGATCTTTAAAAGATCAATGGATTTTCACTTTTTCCAAAGTTCTACCACCTCTGTTGTTTCAAACATAATTTCTCTGAAGTATGAAACGAAATGAGTTTCAAGGAGGTTGCTTCACTAGAGTGTAGGCAGGTCAGATGGATTTTCTTCTTCCTACAGAATCATCCTGTGATATTGAAAAAGTGAAGCTGGAGGAAAAAGTATATTTAAGGAAAGATATTATGGGACCGGAAGCTTAGAGAATTTAACTTTACTTCTGTGACTCAGATGCCTCCCATTTTAAGCAAGTCATCTGAACACTGTGTACTTTGGTCTCTTGCCTCTTTATAAAAAGGAAACCAATAAAAATATAGCACCCAAAATATAGGCCCCTGACAAATTTCCAATAATGGCTCATTAAAATTCTCTTCAAAGTGCTGTAGGTGAAAAATTAATGAACTTACCCAGCAGGTTTTTTTCCTAGAAATTGATACTTTGTAAACATTGCATGCCTTCCTCCTTCTATCTCCTCCTGCCAAACTTTCGGCTGGTTCTTCTTTGTGGAACACCCTTCCCATGAGCAGTACTTGAATTTGTGATTCATGGGGCATGAAAATTGTAGTGAAAAGCATGGGAAAACAGGGTATAATGAGATTTGTGGTACACACTCTTGATCATGACATGAATTTTCTTGTCCATGCCTCTCTGTCTTTTCTACAACACTGTGACACGTGTCAGTACTCTTACAAGTTGTCTTGATTCTTTCAAGGTCAAGTTGAACATGTTGGCTCAAATCCTGGCTCCATTTTTGATGAGTGATATGATTTTCAGCAAGATCTATAACCTCTCTGGGACTTGGTGTCCTCATAAGTGAAGAACTCATTGGGAACTGTGAGAATTAAATGAGAAAAAGCCCGAGAAGCACATAGTGCCTGGCGTATGGTTAGCACACAACAGTTTGCTCTCCATAAACTCAGTGGAGGATATTTTAAAATATTAAATCAGTTTTTCTTATTCTTCCTTTCAAGAAATTCCCTGACAAATCCTATTTACCTGGATTCCTTTTTAAAGTTGGTTGCCACAGGGAAAGAGATGGTGGGCACAATAACCTTGAAAGCCAAGCTTTTGAAAAAGATAAGAATCTTCTACATAGTAAAACTTCCCTTTACTTAATAAGAGTCAAGTCTGATATACCGCATTAATAGAATAAGGATAAAATCACATGATCACCTCAGTAGAAGCAGAAAAAGCATTTGACAAACTTCAATACACTTTCATGATAAAAACACTCAACAAAATGGATATAGAAGGAATATACCATAACATAATAAAGACCATGTATCATAAGCCCACAGCTAACATCATACTCAGTAGTGAAAAACTGAAAACAATTTCCTTTAAGATCAGGAACAAGGGAAAGATGCCCACTCTTGCCACTTATATTCAACATAATTCTGGAAGTCCTATCTAGAACAATCAGGTAAGGAAAAGAAATAAAAGAAACCTAAATTGGAAAGGCATAAGTAAAAATCTCTCTGCTTTACACATGACCCATAAATCTTATTTTCTTTTTTTATTTTTTTTTATTATACTTTAAGGTGCTAGAGGTAACAATGTCGCATAACGTGCAAGGTTTGTTGAACATAGGTAGTAGGCGTTATGCCAGTTGGTGTGCTGCACCAAATCAACTCGTCACCACAACATGAACATTCAAGTTCATCATTTAATATCCTTGTATAGACGATCCCCAAATAAGCCACGCCCTACCCCTCCTCATTTCATCCCTCCCCCCTAACTCCCATGATACGGCCGCCCAGTGCGTGATGTTCCCCTTCCCGAGTCAAGTTGATCTTCATCTTGTTACAGTTTCCCACCTCCTGAGCTGAGAAACATGACGGCTGTTTGTGAGTTTACATGTACTTATGTGGAAGTTTTTGTCTAAGAATCGATGGTTTCTCAGCTCGCACCCATGTCCCCTACAACAAGGACCCGCAAACTCACTCACTTATTCTTATGGCTGCGACTCAAGATATTCCCATGGTGTATTTGTACCGACATTCTTCCTTAATCCAGGTCTGTCACACGAAATGGAACGATTTGGGTTTGAGTCCAAGTCTTGCTATTGGAATAGTGCCGCAAAAAATACACCTACGTGGCTCACACTGGTCTTCTGTACATAGACATAACTCTTGTAACCTCCTTTCCTGGTACTATATTCCGCAGATACGTTGGGAGGCCTGGTCTATGGACATCTAGTTCTAGATCCTTGAGGAAATTGCCATACTGCTTTCCATAATGGTTTGCGAACCACTTACTTTACAAAGTAGCCCACCAAACAGTGATAAAATGTAGATCCTATTTCTCACCCACAAATCGGCTCTCCAACACCTGTTGTTTCCTGACTTCTCTTAATGATTGGCCATTCTAACTGGTGTCGACGACTGGTATCTCATTGTGGGTTATATGATTTGCATTTCTCGTGATGGCGAGTGATGAATAGGAGCATTTTTTTCATGTGTCTGTTGGCTGATGAATTCATCCTCTTTTGAGAAATGTTCGGATTCATTACCTCCCTTCTGCCCACTTTTTGATGCCGGGATTGTAATATGTTATCTTTCTCCGTAATTTTGCGTTTGAGTTCCCTTTGTAGATTCTGGATAGCTAGCACCATTTGGACATGACATAATTCCTATCTATATGTAAAAACGTATCAAGCAACTCCAAAAAAAAATACAAAAATACTCTTCTAGAGTTAACTTTTAAAGCTAAAAAATGAATTCAGTAAAGTTGCAGGACACGAAATCAAAGTACAAAAATCAACTGTGTTTCTGTACACTAACAGTGAACTATTTTAAAAAGAAATTTTAAAAATTCCATTTACGGTAGCACAAAAAAGAATAAAATACTTAGGAATAAACTTAACCAAAGAGGTGAAAGACTTCTGCACTGAAAACTTTAAAACATTGATGAAAGAAAGACACAAATAAATGAAAAGACATTCTATGTTCAAGGATAATAAGAGTTAATATTGTTAAAATACTCATACTACCTAAACTAATCTGCACATTCAATGCTATCCCTATCAATATCCCAGTGAAATTTTTTGCAGATACAGAAAAAATGATTCTAAAATTCATATGGAATCACAAAAGACCCAATAGCCAAAGTGATTTAGAAAAAGAAGAACAAAGCTGTGGCCATCACACTTCCTGATTCAAAATATATTACAAAGGTATGGTAACTAAAATAGTATGGCACTACCATAAAGATAGATATAAAGACCAATGGAACAGAATAGAGAGCCCAGAAAAAACTCACACACGTAGTCAAACTAATCTTTGACACGGGTGTCAAGATTACACAATGGAGAAAGTACAGTCTCTTCAATCTAGACTTAAAGACTAAAATATAAGACCTGAAATTATAAATATCCTAGAAGAAATATAGGAGAAAATTTTGACATGGGTCTTGGCAATAATTTCTGGGAGATGGTTTCAAAAATACAGGAAAAAAAAAGCAAAAGCAGACAAGATGAACTACATAAAACTAAAAAGCATCTGCACAGCAGAGGGAGCAACAGAATAAAAAGGAAACCTATGGAATAAGAGAAAGTGTTTGCAAACTGTAAATCTGTTAAAGGACTAATATCTAAAATTAGATAAGAAATTTGCACAATTCAATAGCAAAACACAACGACCCTATTTAAAAATGGCAAAGGACCTGAATAGATATTTCTCAAAAGAAGGCATAAAAATGGCCAATAGGAATAAGAAAAGGTGCTCAATGTCACTAATCATCAGATAAATGCAAATCAAAACCACAGTTTGATATCACCTCACATCTGTTAGATAGCTAGTATCAAAAAGTCAAAAGACAACAAGTGTTGGTGAGAATGTGGAGAAAAGGGAACTCTTGTACACTATTAGTAGGAATGTAAATTAGTACAGCTATTATAGAAAACAGTATGGAGATTTCTCAAAAAATTAAAAATAGAAATACCATATGCTCCAGCAATTCCACTTGTGGGTATATATCCAAAGGAAATGAAATCACTATGTTGAAATATATATGTACTCCCATGTTGATTGCAGCATTATCACAATAGCCAAGATATGGAATCAACCTGAAGTGGCCATCAACAGATGAATGAATAAAGAAAATGTGGTATATATATGCAATGTAATACTATTCAGCCTTTAAAAAAGAAAGAAATCTTATTATTTGCTACAGTGTGGATGGATCTGGAGGACATTATACTAAGTGAAATAAGCCAAGCACAGAAAGACAAATAATGCAGGATCTCACTTACATGTGGAATCTTGAAAAGGTCAAACTCAGAAGCAGAGAGTAGAATGGTGGTTGCCAGGGGCTGGGGGTGGGAAAGGGAGAATATGGAGAGATGTTGGTCAGAGGGTACAAAGTTTCAGTTAGACAGGATGAATAAGTTCTGGGGATCTATTTTACAGCATGTTAACTATAGTTAATGGTCATATGTTGTATACTTGAAAATTGCTGTAGATCTTAAATGTTCTTACCACAAAAAATGATAAGTAGTGAAGTGGTAGATATGTTAACTAGCTTGATTTAATAATTTCACAATGTTTACATATATAAAAACAACATGTTGTATACCATAAAAATATATAATTTTATTTGTAATTATACTTCAATAGAGCTTGTGGGGGATGGGGGAGAAGAGTCAAGCCTGCTAGATTAGAACTCCAGAGCTTTATTTGTAAACTGTAGTAAAAAGGGGAAGGAGGATGTGATGTAAGAAAAAATTTTGCTTGGCTGAAAGGGAAAGTAAAAAAGCCCTTCAGATTCCAAAGAGAGGAACCCAGGAAAGAGAAGAAAGAGAAGCAAGATGTTAGAATTGAGGAACATAACTTCATTGTCTGGATCAAAATCCCTGGGGGAATAAAGTTTTGAGAAACTCTGAGGGGAGGTTGACATATTCCAAACATTTTAACATAAATATTATAATATGGGTTCCCTTTAGGGGAGCTTCCTGTTTTCTTCCTGGCATGGGAGCAATATGGTGCCCCCCAGGAGGGAGTTTAGAAAGGAGGTAGCCTTTGTGGCCTGGACAGACATTCAGGGTCCTCTTGCTCCTCAATAAAGGAATCAAGAAGTACCAGAGGGTGCTGGACCAGAGAGGGGCAGAGAACAGTCTAAGAGGGGAGATGAGAAGGTCATTTCATGATGCCGGGTTTTCAGGACAGGAGAATATGACAGAAACTATAAACTTCTACCCCAAATGCCAGGGCAAATGAGACGAGCTGCATCACATTGGAGACAAGTGAAAGCAACAGAGGCAAGAGCCAAAGAGGTCTGAACAGTTCAAGGAACAGCAGAAACAGAGTAACCCTGAGTGACAATGTGAAAATGTTAACTTTTCTTTGCTGTCTTTGGAAATGAAGAGCTCCCAAACAAGATGAAATGTGAAAGAGAAAATCTATGTTTACTTTTGTGCATCTGAATATAATATCTAAGTTGTTGACCTTTCTCAGAAATAATTGAGAATGGCCTCATATCAAAGCTTACTTTTAGTTTGTTCATTTGAAAGGGGTAGAGGTATTTTGCTTAAGACATCTAACTAGCTCACATAGCTGTGGTGAATGGAGAAAGCTATTTTTTAAAGTAAATTTTGAAGCCCTATAGGATAAAAGTGGGAATCTATTTTTTTTTTTTTTAATATGAGAGCGGATCACCTAAAGGCATTCACCAAAATACACATACATATAGACACACTATGTCACAGCAGCCACTTAACTATAGAAGTAGTTCTGAATAAAGTTTATGAGCCCTAATCAGATGTACCTCAGTGTTTACTGCCTTAAGCACTTTCTGTTTGGGGCTGAAGTAATCTGACTAAAAGTATACCTACCAATCAACACCTTTCTGTTGTTTCTAGCTGCATGGATGCTAAGGGTAGTCTCCAAATATACTTCAAAGAGCCCACAGTTCTCCAGGACACTAATTCACACCAGTATTGTGTAAAGCAGAAGAGATGTGTACCACAGTTACCAACGATGTCAACAAACTCAAGGTGTTAGCATGTGAAATGAGGTTGTTATTTTGATGATAGTGATTATATCAACTGTTCCTCCTTACAATCACAGGGTACTTTCAGATCATGGACACTAAAATTACCAACCAGTAATTTGGAGATCAAATTCACAGCAACCATTCAAAGTAAATTGGGTCATTTCAATTCGGTGGCATTAGGCAATAGAAAGAATGTGAAGTTCTCAAACTGGTATGAGGACTGCAGTTCAAGCTTGTTGCAGTTCTAGACAGATGGCTCTTTCAGGCATTGTTCAACTAAGGGGTCATTTCTGCTGTTGTCAGACTGGAAATCCCCAAAACACATACCTTAGAATCTGTAGGCTGCCGTCTTAGTATATTTCAGTAACTCAAAAGCCTTCACTATTGTGAAATTCTTTACTTTGTAACCCAAGTTCTCCAACCTCCTGAGGAGCCACTATGTCCTTGAAAGTCCATCAATCTTAGTCCAAGTCTCCATTTTGGATACAAGAAGTCCTGCATCCTGCTCAAGTATTTCTAAGCATCCCAGTACGGTTTACATTCCTGGTGGTTGCTTATTGTGTCAGTTAGAAATTAGGTCCAGCTGCATGTAACAGAAGCTCAACTGCTGTGGTTTAACCAAACAGGAGGAGGGGTGATTTTCTCACGTACTCAAAGTCTGGACGTGAGCAGTACAAGGGCTCTGTAAAGTCTTAGGTGCTCCATGCCCTATCAACATTTTTTCCCTCTATCCTTAACATGTGACTTTTTGCCTCATGCATGAGTACCCAGCAGTGTCTGCCACTCTTCTCAGCTCTCATCCTAAACCACTCCCCACTGGCCATGTCTGGTCATCTCCTAGCTATGAGATAGGAAAAATCTAAAACTAGATCTCAGACATGAATACCCCAGTAGTGGCTTTGCCTCTTTCTGGCAGGAGTAGCCTCATGGGTACCTTATTCCTGATCCTCCACTCCAATACCATATTGCTGAGATCATGGGTTTTTTTCTTTATTCGTTAAATTAATTAATAAATACTTTTTGATCATTTTCTATGCATTAAGTACTGTTTTAGATATTGGGGATATGAAAGAAATCAAGATCTCAAGACCCTTACCTTACATGGAACTCACATTCTAATGGACGTAACTGGATTTCAGCCCCCAATTATCCCCTTAGCAGGTACCTTTTGCAGGGCACTCCCTGCACCACTGTTTATGGTGACCGTGGTCATTCCCCAGAGACCAAGGTTCTAGTCTTCTGTCTCTCTCTCCATTAGAAGTTTAAAAACTCAGGCAACAAATATTATTTTTGCAGAAATAAACACAATGACCTATTCCAAGTCTTTTATTGTCAAACAGTATGTTTATCATCTCAGTCTGAAGCCCCTGCCTTAGGTATTTCCATTTGTCCAGTGTTTCCCCAAGAAGAATGTTTTTACTTTCTTACTGCATGAGAGGCTTTGCTAAACACAAATTTCAGTTTTCACCTTTACAGCCACAAAGAGTTCAGAAAATTTGGCACCCAGTGTATTTCAGCATCTGCATAAGCCTATGTATAATAGAGATTCCTCAAAGAGCAACTCATGCCCATTGATGGTTAGTGACTTAATTTCCCTGCACATTTCAACTGAAGGTCTATGTGCATTCTGAAGCCCCTTTATAAAACGTAAATTAAGTGTTTGCTTGAATCTAGCTGATCTTTTGCATTAAGCCTCTACTTTTGTTAGCGAAAGGGGATAACAAAAATCTCAGTTCTGGGAAGGCCTTTCTCTGTTTCTCTTTCTGAGTCAGTACCCCCATGTATACAGGGGATATGACGACACCAGAGTGATTCCCAAAGGTATTTGAAGTGCATGAGGTCTTCAAGGTTCTATGTACAGGTGATCATGGGTAATGTGGTTGAATCTATGAGTTTCTAAACTTCCCAACATAATGTCCTTACCAAACTGCCTCATCTCCAGCTGCCATACTCTGTCTTGTGTTCTCTGCTCCAGCTAAGCATGGAATTTTCCTTCTTCACCTCAAAACCTTCCCTCAGGTACTTCCTCCTGCTCTCTGCCAAGCCAGTTCTTCAAACCATTCCTCAGACTATTCCTCCTTCTTAAACTCGCCACACACCACACCATGCTACCTGTTGTTATTCTGTTCTCCCTGACTCTCCCTCAGCACTTGTATATGGCTATGTCCAACTACCCATCCCTCTGCCTTTCACTGATGCCAGTTCTGGTTCTTCATGAAATGATAAACTCACGAAAGAGGCATTAGGGTCCTCTACGTCCTCAGGAACTCCCCACTATATATTGTGTTACTCCTTGCTCAAAATAGACCATCTGTAAATAGGGGCACTGTAGGTTTAAGACAAAACTTCTCATCAGCATGCTCAGTTTTCTAGGCAGTTTACATTTGAGACTGCAAAGCAGTGGGCGTGTAACTGCTTCCAACCTTCTCTGGGTGGTGATGCAATCATGGGGAGGCCATCTGTGTTTCCTCCATCTGTTGAGGCTTCTCTGCACCTAATCAAGTGCAATGCACCAACTCGAGCCTCATCTTTCCGAGCAGCCTTCTCCTCCTGAACCACCATTCCTCAGGAGTCCACTCAACCTGGGTCTCTAGAGCAGTGGATATGTAGACAGGCTACAGCAGAATTGATGAGTCTCCATTTCCTTATCAATAAAATGGGATCATAATGTATTCCTCATATGTTTGATGTGAGGATTAAATGAGAAAATGTATAATAAACCCTTTGCACATGGTAGGTGTTCAGCATATGTTAATTCTCTGCCCCCTCCCTATCACGCTTTCATGCTGAGATAACCATTGTTCATTTGCACAGTCTCATTTCCCCTGCACGACTGTGAACTCCTTCAGGAGTTCGTCTCGTCTAATTTGTCTTTACATAAGGAAGGGTAGGGTGTTAGAGAATTAGAAATCATCAAACCATGATCTTGGTCATGGATCTGCCACTTATGATCTGTGTGACTTTAGGCTGGTTCATTCATCGGTAAAACAAGGTGTTTGGTTTGGAGGACTGCTAAGATCTATGTCTCTAACCTAAATTTCCTAAAGAGTTTAGTGAGTGAATGGGCACCAAGGAAGCATGATTTCTAAGACTTGCTTCTCCCTTAATAGGTGAGTGAGTGAGTGTCCAATGTCTTAAAGGCTCTGTGATCACATTAGCCATTCCTTTCCACTGGGCTCATTCAAGTCCAGCAGACTAGAGCTTAAATACGCTGTAGCTCCTCAAGCCCACAGAAGGAAGGTGTTCCTTAAAATTAAAGCTCTAGCCAGGCCAAATTCTATGAACCAGTCAAGCAGGTCACCTGAATTCACACGCTCCCCTAAACCCCATCCACCCAACTGCCCAGCAAGGATGACATAAGGCCTGCTGGTGGGAATGCTAGAGTAAGGGATGGGAGTCTACATTCAGGCTCTGCAACTGCGCTTTTGATTCACTCACACAGCTGATGCTGGAAGCTAAGGTGCATGACTGGTGAGCAAATGTTTTATTATCTTCTTTAGCCACTGGCAATATTATAAAAGGTCAGTGTTGATGCTAAGAATTTCTTTGAGATTATCAAGTAAAACATGCTAATATGGATCAGATTATAAAATGGCCAATTCTATTACCATAAATACCTCTATATAAGGAGAAAGGTTTTTTTTCCTGCTTTGGGCCATATATTTCAAGTTATACCAAATGTGACAAATTTGTAGTACAACCAGTCCATTTATATGGGACCTCTGAGCCTATATTAAGCCAAGTGAGGATGAAGGTCTCCATTCTTGAGCTCTTCCTGTCCCATCACAAGCATATCTGCCACATTTATATCTAGTGAGCTACTCTGACTACATAGATGCTGCGTACTTTCATACTTACCCTTTTTATTAATACTCAGGGAAAGAAAAGGGTGGGAGAGAAAGAGACTTGAGTCCCTAAATGTGCAGGTAGTGTGCTAGGTCCCACCAGGCTGCGTCCCCTTAGACAGCTAAGGCTCAGAGAAGAAACTTGTCTCTAATCATACAGCCAGTACAGGGCAGAGCTGAGATTTGAATCAAGACCTCACTCAAGTGTCCATGCTCTTAACCACTGCACCCCAGTGGCTCCCTGGGTTAGCAATTAGGTGAGTTGTTAGTTAATCAAGTAGGCTAAAATGTAGGCAACACAAGGGATGGAGGTCCGTAGAAAACTCTCTCCCTTTCTCTCCTGAGACCTGTGTTCCACAGCAGGTGTACCTCGGTGATTAATGCTTCTGAAGCTCTGGGTGTGCCCAGATGATATGCTATCTACAGCACACAAATGGGAAATTTCAAGATGCTGTTCTCTAACAGGCTTGCCACCAAATGCTGTCAGAAAACTAAAATTGTTCAGGCTATTTTGAGACCAAACTCAAAGTTTTATCCAGCTTCTCCCTGAAGTAAATTGATGTTCATGGATCTCAGAGCTGTTCTTTGCCTCACATTTTAGGTGGGGCTGTATAGAGTTTGTGCTCATTGAGATTCGTGTCCCTGTGTTGACCCCAGTCCTTCTGAAAAGCCCAGTGGAATTACAGGGTCTTAGATAAAATCAGAGGCCTACATTCTCTAGCTTCAAAATAAAGAGAAGGCAAGAGTTGACTCAGAACACAAACACAGTTCTGAGAATAAAATTAGAATTACCCATTTAATGTTTATATACCTCGTAGGCTGGGGATGGGTGTAGCTTGTTTACTTTCTGAGTATAAATTACCAAGTTTTCCCACCTTGAGATAGAAACCTGACTTGTGAGACAAAATTTTCTTTTCTTCCCTCTTTTTATAACAAGTAGAAATGGCTTGGTGAAATGTGTGTTGGTTTTCATTCCGGGTGAGAAAGTAGAAGTGAGGCTGCAAATTCGAAGTAATGTGTTCCTAAGATGCACCTGAGACTGACTGGGCACTAATATAAATTATAACAAGGACTGGAAAATTGACTGCCCCCTCCCCTGGGTTGGCTCTTGACATTTGGCCTGGAGTCTTCATGGTCACTGTTTAGCCCGGGAAGTGATGCAGGATGACACACATGGGGAATCTTTTCCTGGAAATGGGTTTAGAGGACAGCTTATTATAAACAATAAGCCCTTGTGTAGGGGGTTGAAAATAAACTCAGACAGTGCATGAGGTTACAGTTATGTGCTGAAAGGCGAAAATCCACCATCTGTCACCTGTCCACAGGCCCTGATGGAAGCGTTTGCCTCTGCCTGGAATCCCATTCCAGAAACTCCAGCTCAGTGATTAGACACTTCTTCATACAGAGTCCGGGGACTTAGGGATAGACTCCCATGGTATTTAAGCTTATTTTTAAAAACATCATTTTTTGGTTATTTTTAAGAAAGGAGGCAATGTTGTATTAGACGGCCACATGATCTTTTTAATCTGTCAGCCCACTGGCCAAATGTCACAGTCTAAACGACTATTCTGGGCCAGCTCTCATGTATTTCCCTCCATTAATTGTATATGTTATTATTTAGGCACAGCATGTGTGTTGGCTCCAAACTGTATAAATGGAAAAAAAAATGACAAGCTCTGAAGTTTTGTTTCTCCAATACAGAAAAACCATCGTAGTTTTCTACCACTGCTTTTGATTCTGTACTGAAAGTCTTGTTGAGCGAATGATATTTGTGGACCAGAAAACTGTATATACGAGTCAGACCATTATCTCCCCTTCTCCCATGATGTCTATCACACTTTAAATGTTCCCTTCATCTCTTTCTTTCTTGTGTTGCACAGCTTCAGCTCCAGAGTTAACTGTAAAATTTCAAAAACATATTTTTCTAGCAACTCAAAGCACTTAAGAGGACCCAGGGAAAAGTATTTTGGCACTTACTTAGGGGAATTATTATGTTGGTTGCAAAACATTTTGGAAATAAAAGTGTCTTTAGTCTTGTGATTACATAAATTTCTACTTGGCAAACAAGGATCGTTCTGGCATTGTGGACCTAGAATTTAAGACATCATCTTTTTAACCTAAATTCCTTTTCTGTGAATCTACATTGTTGGTGAGGAAGCAACCCAGGGAGGTAGTCGCTGTAATTCCAGTCTTCAAGTCTATGGACAATGCAAGGGTCTAGGGCAGTCCAGAGCTCCTAGATCATTCTGTGGGTAGAGAGAACTGAGGTGGAAGAGACAAGCTTCTTGTTCAGTTGGCCCACGTACAGCTACCAGAGGGAGCTCTAGGGCACCCAGAATAGGCCCCCTGAAATAGAAACATTTCAGGTACTAACAGAGTCTCATGACAGCTTAATACCATGAGAAGGGTTAGAACCTTTACCCTAAATACAGGTTCCCAGCCTGTGGACTGTGGGTCCCTGGCAGCTGCAGCTCTGTAAAGAGCGAGAAATTCACAGCTGGGTAGAAAACAGCCTGGGTAAGGTTTCACACAATTGTATCCTAGGCCATCTAACACAGCAAGGAGGGCTCTGGAGACTAACATTTTAGGTTCAAATTCTGGCTATGTCTCTTACTAGGTGTGTGGCCCTGAACAAGTTATTTAATCTCTGAATACTTCAGTTTCTTCATCTGTAAAATGGAGATAATGGTGATAATATCACCTCATAGGGTTGTTGTCTTAAATGAGTGAATATCTGTGGAACAGTGCTGCTCACACAGTTAGGACTCGGTGCACTTGAACCATTCTTATTGTTTGACAGACATATTTGAAGCTGCTGTCATGATAAATTAAAATACGTTCATTTAAATGTGATTTCATTGTTACTCTTTATCAATATGCACAGTTTCGGTGGATGGAAACCACACACAGAATTGTCATCACAGAGGAGTCCTCATTCTCAGAAACGAGTGAAAGAAATAAAACAGGGGGACTGAGTTATCCTGAAATGGGGAAGAAAATGTGTATGGCAAGCAGGGTTAACTTCTCTATTAGGCAAAGTAGGCAGAGAATCTAGAGGCCACAATACTTTTAGAGGCCCGTGAAAATGTTTTAATTTCCCTTAAAACTGGAAGAAAAAATTAACTTGTAGATTGAATAAAGTGTTTTAATACATAATATTAATACATTTGTCTTTAGGCACTTTGTATAAACATGGAATGCAGTTTTTAATATTTTTACGGAAGAAGGGGCAACAAAGGCAAAATATTAGGAAGTTATAATGTAACCCAGACTGCAAGTGCCTCTGTTGTATTTGTTCATGTCTTTTTCTGTGTTCCTAACTGAATGGGGAGCCCTTTGAAAGCAGAAGATTGCATCCTATTTACCACTGTACACACAGAGCCTAGCACAGTGCCTGGCATATCATAGGCAACAAATATATATTTGATGAATGAAAGAAATGATTAGCATTTTAAGTCGCATGCAACAAGTCCGGGAAAGAGGGCTTTTGCTAAGGCTCCAAGCAAGTCAATCTCTGTGCAGCTTAGAAGTACTTTGAAAGTGGCATTCTATGTCACATGGATGAAAAATCAAAAGGATGAAAACGTCATTAAGCAAGGCAAAACAGAGACACAATCTGTTGTCTCTGGGTTTGACTCTAAAGCAGGCTTTGTATGAAAGACTGCAAGTTTAGCTCCAGCTAAGGCCCATCCACTTGGAAGAAAGCCCTCAGAGATGGTCCCTGGAAGACTGAGTCTGTCCTGCTGCAGAAGGCCCAAAGAGGTAGAATGCAACTGCAGAGACTCAAAAGCACAAAGGAGGCACCCCTTGCAGCCCTCCCTTAGAGCTCTGCTGGGTCCGCCATGGCCAGGCCAGAGGCCACATAGGGAGGGAAGGGAGAAAGGCCTCCCAGTTGGGGGGGCTACACCTCAGGGAAGCCAAGTGGTGACTGAAAGCCAAATCCAATGGGAAAAAGTTGAAACGCCAAAGTTCTCGGGCCAAAGGTCAACTGGAGTTACATCTGCCTCCTGGAATCCTGGGGTGGGGTGGTGGAGGGGATGGATATGTTCAGGAGCAGGGCGGAATTGGAGAGGAGCATGAAAAAAATTGAGGAAACTGCAGTCGTGTGGAAAGGGAAAATATTGCTACATTAGATTTTTAGGTTAACCAAAAATCTCCTTTGCTTCAATCCTTATAGTAAAAACTAAACAGTGATCTATTTGCAATAGGGACTGTAGTATACGAAATCAAAACACACAATAGTCAGGAATCTTAGCAATATAATATTCAGTTAAAAAATCTCCTAAGATATTACACACAGCATGATGCCCTTTCAAAAGTTTTATATGGACAATTTAAAACACATACGAAAGAGAATACTGTCACCTCCCTCAGGCATCCTGCATCCAGCTTCCATCTTGGCCGATCTTGTTTCATCCATACATACCTCTTACCCACTTTTCCCCTCCCTTATTATTTTGAGGAAAATCTCAGACATAATGGAATAACATTTGCATAATATTAAAACAGTTAAAAGTAAGAAATACTTTCATTAATACATAGATGCCATTACAGCATATAAAAATCTTTTTATTTTATTTTGTTTTTTGAGACAGAGTCTTGCTCTGTTGCCAGCCTGGAGTGCAATGGCATGATCTCGGCTCACTGCAACCTCCACCTCCCGGGTTCCAGCGATTCTCCTGCCTCAGCCTCTCAAGTAACTGGAAGTACAGGTGCATGCCACCACACCCAGCTAATTTTTGTATTTTTAGTAGAGATGGGGTTTCACCATGTTGGCCAGGATGGTCTCGATCTCTTGACCTCGTGATCCGCCCGCCTCAGCCTCCCAAAGTGCTGGGATTACAGGCGTGAGCCACCACGCCTGGCCTGTAAAAAGCTTTTTAAAAGGATGATGGTGACTGCAGGTGTGGGGTGGGTTACATGTAGATTAGCATCAAGTTCTGAGGTTTTGTTTTGAATGGCCATTCTGGGTTCTTATTACCTTGTTACTAATAATTGATTAAAGAACTAACTAGCAAAATAAAAGGAGACCACGCAAAGACCAATATGAGAGTATGCATGAACCTAAGATTTTAATTCCTCTCATTCTCTGTGCCAGAAGCTGCATTGGTCCACTTTTCTGCCTGTATAATTGCAGTCATCATTGTCTTTCCTTTCAAGGGTGACTGGAATGTGTAGGAGGGTGGTAGGGGTTGGAGAGGAAGACTTTGAATCCAGTTCGTTTGAAGTCCTGGTTAGTTGGGTTGCAGACTTGGACTCCCTGCGTCCATGAGCATGTCCTGTCCACGGCCTACTTTGCTTTAACCCACTTTGCCTATTCCTGCCTGAATTCTGGAACTCAGAACCACACTGCTTGGTAGCAGAGGCTGCAAAATGATTGCAACCTACACAGGAGAGGCACATTCATTACAGTCAAATGGACTGTGGGGGCTCCAATGAGAAGCCTGTGCCACAAGTTTTATTTCTGGCAGGAGAGGCTCTAGAGGTGGGGGAAGGCAGAGAGGAAGAAAGGAGTGAGAGAGAGAGTGGAGAAAGGTGTAACAAAGACAGAAAAAGAAAGAGTGGGGAGACTGTTTGCTCATAACTATTTACAGTATAGTTTTTTTTTCAATAGAAGATGTATTTAAATCAATTCATTTGAAAGACTATTCTACTTTTAGCATACGTCCTGATTTGAGTTTTGGATTTTAATACAATTACTACAGGTTGAATTGTTTGATTTAATTAACTTTTTCCTGTTAATTGAGGAGGTGGAGCAGAGGGTAGTACATTGAGACACCGTCTCTTAACCTTGGCTCTGACCTGTAGAGCAGGCCATGTAAGCTTTCTGGGCTTAGTTTCTACATCTGTAAAAATAAGGAGGTAGAACTAGAAGATCTCTAGGGTCCATTTCAGTTATAAAATTTTACCATTTTAAGTGGCTTGAACAAACCATAAATGGGTTTGTCAGAAGCACAGAGATAGGTATGTCATAGAGATTGAAAAGAACAGGAAATTTGTTCTTTGACTTCCCAGGCCAGTGTTCTACACATGCAGTTGCTTAGGTCTTAAATGTTTATGTATTTCCACATTTCCTTATGACCTACACACCTTAAAAGAAAATGAAAGTTGCAAAATGTTCTGCACAAAATCCCATGTTAAGTGGAGCAAAACTTTTCTTGAATAAGAAGGAGTTTTCTGAATGGAAACAGTCACAAAGTCAGCCCCAGATTCTAGACATTCACACACATGCATACACACACACACCCCCACACCCACACACACACATATTCATAACTGAAGGAAGTATTTTTTTAAAGCTCATTCATCCTGATTTGGGACCCAGAATCCATGTCTCTTCTACCTAGAGGGCACAACTGACAAAGCATTAGATGATGTTGCCAAGACCCTGGGTGCCCACAGCAGAGTGATGCTGAGATAGATGTGGATTCTGCCTTTAGCACCTGGGGTGGTCATGGGGTAGAGAAGGGAGAAACCAAACTAGAATCAGTATTCACATATCAAAGGAGGCGAATAGAAAGCCTGGAGTCAAACCCAAATATCTATAGTACTTAAAACATAATGAAGAACAAATTGGTGGGGAGAAATGCATTATTTAGTAATAGTGTTGGGATAACTGTGTACACATTAGAAAAACTGCAAGTTGAACCTTAGCTCACATTATACACTTCAATACATTCTAGGTAGACTAAAGAAATATAAAACTGTAAACCAGGTTAAAAAATGTATGTAATTTTAGATTGAGAAGGCTTTTCTAAGGCAGAAAAACTATGAAGAAATAGATTGGTAGATTTGATAACATAAAAATTTTACATTTCTGTACATCCTAAAACAATAAAAATTTAAAGACAGCCGGGTGCGGTGGCTCACGCCTGTAATCCCAACACTTTGGGAGGTTGAGGCAGGTGAATCAAGAGGTCAGGAATTCGAGACCATCCTGGCTAACATGGTGAAACCCCGTCTCTACTAAAAATACAAAAAATTAGCCAGGCGTGGTGGTGGGCGCTGTAGTGCCAAGCTACTGCGGGAGGCTGAGGCAGGAGGAACGGCGTAAAACCAGGAGGCGCAGCGTGCAGTGAGCTGAGATCCGCCACTGCACTCCCAGCTGGCGACAGAGCGAGACTCCATCTCAAAAAAAAAAAAAAAAAAAAAAAAAACCAAATTAGCTGGGCATGGTGGGGGGCACCTGTTATCCAGCTACTCAGGAGGCTGAGGGCAGGGGAGATTGGCTTGAACCCAGGAGCAGAGGTTGCAGTGAGCTGGGATTGTGCCACTGTACTCCAGCAGGAAAGCAGCGTGTGTCTCCAAAAAAAAAAAAAAAAAAAAAAAAGAAATACAGGACTCAGTGGAAAATAAATTTGCAAAATATTTAGTAGATAATAGATAATATCACTATTATGGCAAGAGTTCTTATTAGACAACTCAGAAAAGATAACCATTCTTCCCACCAAAAAAAAAAAAAAAAAAAAGGTATAGGCAACAGGTAAGAAAGAACTGGAAAAGAGCCTCATAGATACTCAAAGCAGTATAAACTAAAACAAGGAAACACAGTTTTGCCTATAGAGTCAGTTAAAAGACTGATAATAGCCTTGGTAATCATGTGGTAAAATGAACACTCTAAGATTAGCTTTACTCCTGATTCTTACTTTAGTATAAAATCTTAGGAAAGCCACTTAAGCTTTATGAGCCTCGATTTTCTCGTCTGTAAGCTGGGGATTATAGTAGTTTCACTTGCAGAGTTAGTTTGAGAATTAGACGGGCTAAAACATTTTAAATGAACTTTGTAAATTCAGAAGTCATATACACACAGGTATATATAATTATTAGGTCCTATAAGCCCTTTGTTCTCAAAGAACAAAGGGGATGTAAGGGGATGGGTAGAGGTTTTTCCTTCATGCTATCTTTAAGATCCTGCACTAAGGCATTGTAGCTTTGTTAAGCTACTCTCCAGCGATGGCACTGAGGACTGAGACTCATGGATATTGTTATAGGAGTGGCAGAAACTAAGAGGGCACTAAAACTGATGTTGGCAGGAGTGAATGACCAGAGCCACCATTCACTGGCAACAGCCAAGAGGTGATGATGGAAGCCACTTCTAATGGCTGAAACTACCTCAATGAAGCAGCTGTGAGAGTGATTCTTAGAATAGAACTATGTCCAAGGAGAGGATCCACTAGGAGTGACTTCAGTGAGCCTAGCAGGAATCACTCTCAGTCACAGATCAGAGGTGGAGCTGGGGAGACTCCAGAGGAGATGGGTACCATTGGACCTTTGTGTAGTAATACTACACAAAGAGCTACATAACTGTACTTCCTGGGTTCAAATCCCAACTCCACCAATCATGGACATTGGGGAAGACACTTTATTTCTCTGTGTCTCAGTTTTCTCATTTGTTAATTAATAATAACATCTAACTCATGGTTATTGTGAGAATTATGTAAGTTAATATATACAAAGCACTTAAAGATTTCTGGAACATGTAAATACCTAGTTAATGTTAAGTGTTATTATTGTTGCTATGGTCGTTATTAGCACTACTACTACCATGACCACAATCTTTCTTAAAAAGACAACAACATTTCCTCACTAGGAAACCTAGTATTGTTGGAAGCTAAAAATTCTGGTTAGGGTGTAATAAAAGGAAGTTTCAACCACAAGAGCCGGTTTTTCCCCTTGCTACCTACAGAAATACTTGTCCATCAGTTGGTTGCATCTTTTCTTTTCCATGGAAAGAAGGGAAATACAAGTCTTAAGTTCACACCACAGTGGTAACTTACAGCATCCTTAAAGATGCAGCTCCCTGTCACCCCTAACAGAGACCTCTCTCAAGTTCATAGGCTCAAATCTACAATCCAAATAAGTGCCCCATTGGGAAGGCTATTCCTGTGTTCTGGAGAGTCGTATGAGAGAGGCCTAATATAGCTTCTTATTTCATTTATTCAACAGTCAGTTCAAATATTTCAAGAATATTTCCTAGAGAATATCTCATGATGCTTTTGGAACCTCCAAAATGGAAGGATTTGATTTAAAAATGAACGATTAGGTCAAACTCCACTTATAAAATTACCCAGGCTTGCACTTTCAGGTCAAAGTGTACTTCATGTCCTGGTGTTGAAGGTGCTACAAGCAAAACTTTCTTCCTATGTAATAAGATTCAAGAGACTAATTTTTAAATATAGTATTTGAGTGAATGTAGCCAGTAGCAAGCACATAGTGAGCCTGCAGTGATGTCTGATCTCCCTCACCTCCCAAAATTGGTGCTGTTTACCAACCACAAATGCCATTCAGAATTCCCACTATAAGATGGCTCTCTTGAAGGCATATATTTATAATAGTAGATCATTATTCATGTCACAGGTGAGATATGTGACATATCTCCATTGGTGTGGAACAGGGGACCTAGGTGGCCCCTGCTGTCAGCCACATCCAGGACCTTCATCTCTACAGATAAAATCACCAGGGCTTCAAGGGGTTAAGTGACTTGCTCAAGATCACTCATCCATGCAGTCTTTTCCCTTAGAAAAAATAAGAGGTCACAGCTACCAATGGCTATAGAATAGATACCAAATATTCCTAAACTACAAACTCTAAAATAGGCAGCTAGATAAAAGAAGAGTGGAAAAGAAGCAAAATGCTTGGACGCTCAAAATGGACAAAACAAATCAGAGCCTGGAGCTTGAACAGGAAGGAAAGGACTCCAGAAGACGGCTCTCTACCTGTGTTGTCAGGGATGAGTTGAAAGAAGAGGGAGGGTCTAGTGAGTGATCACGCGATCCAGTATTGTTGGCTTCTCTCAGAAGCCACTCAATTTTCCTGTCCTGTTGAATCTCCAGCTACTCTGAACAAAAGGAATACTGTTACTGTTACTTCTAGGGTTTCTTGGGTGATGCTGAAAACACGTCCCCCTTTACCCTGTGCAGTAGAAAGAGCAAGCTTTGGAATAATACAGGATGCTGACTTGGTCAACTAACAGTGTGGGAACATGTTTGCTCATCTGTAAAACAGGAATGATAACGCTAGTAACTTTGTTGGAGGACAGCTGCAAGAATTAAATGGGATAGTATTTGTGAAGCAGTCAACATCATGCCTAGCACGTGGTTCTTTCCTTGTTAGGAGAGAGGTTAATTCTCTACTACATTTTTTTTTTTTTTTTTTTTTTTTTTGGAACAGCGTTTCACTCTTGCTGCCCAGGCTGGAGTGCAATGGTGTGATCTTGGCTCACTGCAACCTCCGCCTCCCGGGTT
>NW_016809835.1:232946-292141 GCF_001698545.2 Rhinopithecus bieti | reverse complement strand
TTTTTTTTTTTTTTTTTTTTTTTGGAAAATAAAAGTGGGGGAAAAAGCTAGCACCACACTCTGTCTTTTCCTCTTTCCTCCTTCTTTCCTTTGAACTTGAAATAGAGAAACTGGGCTTAATAATTTCCCACTCCTATTGTAGTTTTTTTTTTCTCTTTAAAAAATATCTTGAATTGTGAGATATCCCAGCAGTCAACAGAATAAAACTTCAATTCACCAGTGTTTTGAGCCTGTGCAACCCAATGATGACACAAGACAACCCCAGCCACCCAGCGGTTTCACATCCTCAGTGTCAAATATTTACAGGAAGTTGAACACTATTAATCTGGATATTGTATCAAAACGTATCAGCAACGGGGAGTTCAAGTTATGGTGTTAATGTGGCCAAACCCAAAGTAAAGATAGCAAAGTAGATTGTTCAGAAAACACATTCTGGCACAGGAATAGAATCGGTGTTCCATTTAATGTTGGGAAACCTGAGGGGCTGGGGCCAGGGATAACCTGTTGATATTTGCAGAGTGTACCACGTTGCAGGAGGCACATTCACCCTCTGTGGTACAACTTGAATGATAACTGATCCTGGATGATTGAAATGAAGACAGTCAACAATCAGTCCACTCTGAGGTGAGTCGTATAAGACAACTGCATTTTTATTACCAAGTCTGAAGGGAGAAGCAGGACTAAATTAGTTAAAAGCCCACTAACCACAGAAGAAGTGCAGATATCCCAATCCTACAAAACCTTGGCTGAACCTGGGAGCTCAGAAGCATGTGCTGTTTCAATGAAAGAGGAAGAAAAAAGAACTCAGCGGTCCCTACAGAGGAAGAATACTTCAGAATATGGTATTTGTACTTGTTGGTTTTCTTAATTAGAAACAACAAACTTTAGTCAGGTTTTACTAAAACATAAGTTCTTGAAAAGATACTTAATAGCTTCACAAATGCCTGAAAATGGAGAATCATGCAGGATCAGAGCTAAAATCATACCATGAGAAGTTTTTGGTAAGGATGGTGTCTTAGTTCGCTTGAGCTGCTGTCACAAAGTGCCACAGACTGGCTTAGATAAGAGACACATTCTTACAGCTCTGGGGGCTGGAAGTCCACGATCAAAGTGTCCACAGGGTTGGTTCCTTCTGAGGGCTGTGAGGGATCTGATCCAGGCTGCTCTCCTTGGCTTGGAGGTGGCATCTTCATGTTCACTTGGCATCCTCCCTGTATATCTCTTCACAGTGTCTTCCCTCTGTGGATGTCTCTGTGTCTAAGTTTCCCTTTTTTATAATCAGTCCTGTAGGATCAGGGCTCACCCCAATAACCTCACTGTAACCTGATTACCTCTGCAAAGACCCTATCTCCAAATCTTCTCACATTCTTAGGCACTTGGGGTTAGGTATTCAGCATATGAATTTAGGGGGTAGGGGACAAAATTCAACCCATAACAGATAGCCCCCTGGGTGCTGGGTGTTAGATATTGCTTCCTGCTGGTGCTGTGACCCCTGCCCCTTTGATCACTGGGAGAAGAATGCTCCACTGCCCCAGGTGGGAGCATCTGATTGGCTAGGCTGCTTACACACGCTCTGCCAATGAGGAGAAAGAAAGTTAGACTCTGGCTTTCCCAGTTTCTAGGGTAGGCAGGTTCTGTCTTCTACCGAGACTCATGCTGTGGGATTGCCCCCAGTGGAGGAGGAGGTTCAGCAGCTGAAGAGTCAAAAACCCGCCAAGTAGCCACATCTGTACTTTTTAAACCAGTTAATGTCTTCACGGAGGCTTACTAGTCTATGGAAAGAGGCCTTGAATAACAATTTTTAATATATTTATTTACTTATTATTAAGACATGGTCTCACTCCCGTTGCCCAGGCTGTAGTGCAGTGGCATGATCTTGGCTCACTATAGCCTCAACCTCCCAGGCTCAAGCGATTCCCACCTCAGCCTCCCAAGTAGCTGGGACTACAGGTGCACACCACCATGTCCAGATAATTTTTGTACTTTTTATAGACACAGGGTTTTACCATATTGCCCAGGCTGGTCTCAAACTCCTGGGCTCAAGCAGTCCTCCCGCCTTGGCCTCCCAAAGTGCTGGGATTACAGGCATGAGCCACCATGCCTTGCCTTGAATAACATGTAAATAGAGAGTCTAGAATCAAGCCAGGTGATGAAGGAACTCTAATGTTTAATGGCAAAACTCATACATTTTAGTCTTTCTCTCATTCACATTGAGAGAGGTGGGATAACATGGAGCCTTTCTACTCAAAATGATTAATTTCCACCATCACAATCCCAAATGGAAGTGAGGAAAACACCTAGGCCTACCTATCCCTTGTCTGCTCTGACTTTCCCACAATGACCTGTGATGAGACATACAAGTGCCTGAGAAGAGGAGATCAAAAGTTTCTTTTATTTATTTATTTGTTTATTTGAGACAAAGTCTAGCTCTGTCGCCAGGCCAGAGTGCAGTGTGGCCATCTTGGCTCACTGCGATTTCCTCCTCCTGGGTTCAAGTGATTCCGCTGCCCCAGCCTCCCAAGTAGCTGGGACTATGGGCACGTGCCACCATGTCTGGCTAATTTTTTGTATTTTCATAGAGACAGGGTTTCACCATGTTGGCCTGGATGGTCTCGATCTCCTGACATCTTGACCCACCCGCCTTGGACTCCCAAAGTGCTGAGATTACAGACATGAGCCATCGCACCCGGGTTATAGGAGAGAAGCAGTTATGGGTAAATGCTGACCAAGCCGTTGGTCAGAATCACCATTGTGATAGACATTGGAGTCAGGGGGCATCCCTACAGAGACTTATTCAGAGAGAAGCATGTCAGGGAGAAAGGGAATTCCCTTCCCATGGGAAGACATAAGACTAGACAGGAATGAGCTCTTGAAAACAAATAGCGACTGCCAGGGCAGCATCCATGGCTCACCCCTCACTGCCAAGCCTTTTGCAGAGCTCTCCTGCCCACTGGTAGGTTTATTATTTACTGAACACTTATGGAGCCAGGCACCATGCTAGAGACTTGAGGTGCAAAGATGAAAACTTAGTCTCTGCCCGAAAGGAGATCGATCCTGGTGTAGTGGGGAAGACACACTCATAAAGAAATATAAAGCAGTATTTTCAGAGCACACATCAGTATGTGGAATTGTGTATATTTTAATCTTTACTTATTCACTGTCTGTTTCCCACCATTAAAATGTAATAGACTTTGTACATTCACTGCTTGCTGTATCTGGAGTGCCCCAGCACATAGAGCCTAGGAAATGTTAGGAATTATGAATAACTTCTATGATGAAAGCATATCACAAAGAGTACTCAAGGCTGCTGAGGAAGATCAAGGAAGACTTCCCAGAGGAGGCAGCACCATATCACTATTATTCAATTCCATTTTGGTGGTTTGTGTTATTGGACAAGGATCTTGCATATATCCCTGTATTCATGCCCTTTGGCAGTGGGCTTAGCCATGAGACTTGTTTAGACAATGGGAAAATAGCAAACTTGATGCAAGCAGAAACTTGAAATGTGCTTAAAGGTGTCTGATTGCTCTCTCGGAACCTTGCCACCACCAGAAACACAAACCCAGACTAGCCTGCTGGGAGAGATGAGACCATATGGAACAGGGATGAGTGGTCTCAGGTGAAGGCCATCGTAAGCCAGCTAGCCCCCAGGTGAGTGGGCAGATCCATGACTGAGCCTAGTCCAGATCAGCAAAACTTCCCAGCTGACTCACAGAGGAATGAGAAACACTGAATGGCGAGCTTAAGCCACTAAGCTTTGGGGTGGTTTGTTACATATTGTGGCAGTAAATAACTGATACACCTACTGTCTCACTCAACAAAAACCTGTAAAATAGTAGTTTTTACTGCCACTTCAAGTATACGAAAACTGGGTCTCAGAAACAAATAAATAGGAGGGAAACAGAATTTCTCTTGAGTCTCCTGAGTCTTGGATTTCAAATTTGGACCTCCCATCCTTAGACCATAACTGTCTTGATGTTTAGAAACACAGGTCTAACAGCTCATCGGAGCCTACAAATTAATTATGTCAACAAGAGGGAGGAAAGGAGGGAAGGAAGGAAGAAAAAAGGGAGAGAAGGAGGGCAAAAGGAAGGAATAGAGGGACAGAGGTAGGAAGGGAGGAGTATGTGTGACCCCCAAACCAATATAGTTGCTCCATGAATTTAGCCTCACGGGTGGTGCTTAGAGAATTCTAAGTGACGTCTAATATACATCACAGGCTAACTTAAGAAATGGGTTAAAGAGAACCTTTTAAAGAAGGTAACAGGGAAAGAGAGGTAGACAAGACAGGACAGGATAAAAGATGTGTATGTTTCTGTGAGACATATGAAATAATCCATCCTACTTTTGGCTGAGTGGCCAGGGAAAGACTCTCTGGGGAGGTAGCATTAAATCTAAGATTTGAATAACAAGAAAGAACTGGGATCAGGGAGAACAACATTCCAAAGCAAGAGGACAGCTGTGGCAAAGGGCCCAAGGCTAAAACAAGCTTGGCAAGATCAAGGACCCAAAAAAGGACCCAGGTGGCTTGACTGAAGTAGCTGGTGGGGGGAGGGACAGATTTCATTTTCAGTGGCATCTGACATGTGTTTTTATTTATTTATTTATTTATTTATTTATTTATTTTGAGACGGAGTCTTGCTCTGTCGCCCAGGCTGGAGTGCAGCGGTGCGATCTCAGCTCACTGCAAGCTCCGCCTCCTGGATTTACGCCATTCTCCTGCCTCAGCCTCCCGAGTAGCTGGGACTACAGGCGCCCGCCACCTCACCCAGCTGGTTTTTTGTATTTTTTAGTAGAGACGGGGTTTCACCGTGTTAGCCAGGATGGTCTCGATCTCCTGACCTCGTGATCCGCCTGTCTCAGCCTCCCAAAGTGCTGGGATTACAGGCTTAAGCCACCGCGCCCGGCCTGACATGTGTTTTTAAAAGACGACTTTAGAGAGAATGGATTGTGGGAAGAATGGATTCTAGGCAGGTAAACACAAAAACAGGAAGACCAGATAAGAGGTATCATAGTTGTCCATGCAATAGATGCTGGCTGGGTGCGGTGGCTCACGCCTGGAATCCCAACAGTTTGAGAGGACAAGGTGGGGCAATTGCTTGAGGCCAGGAGTTCGAGACCAACCTGAACAATATAGCAAAACCCGGTATCTACAAAAAAAAATTTTTTTTTAATTAACCAAATGTGGTGGTGTGCGCTTGTAGTCCCAGCTACTTGGGAGACTAAGGTGGGAGGACTGTTTCAGCCCAGGAGTTCGAGAATCCAGTGAGCTGTGATCACGACACTGTGTTCCAGCCTGGGCAAGAGACTCTGTCCCTTAAAAACAACCAAACAAACAAAAACAGAGAGATGCTGGTTGCTGGACTGTGGTGATGGCCATAAAGGTGGTAAAAAGTGACTTTGTCTTGGAAGTTGTCAGCCAGATGTAACAATGAATTGGATATGCGGGAAAGATCAGAATCATGAAAGACTCTCACGTTTTGACTTGAACAACCTGGTAGGTAGTGGTGCCATTTACTGAAACATGGATGGCCACAGAAAAGGATTTTTTTTTTCCAGAGTGGGAGATTAATAGGAAAAGGAGAATAAGGAGGAGAGAAAAGGAATAAAGGGTTAAAAACACAGGGCCAGTGCTGGGGAGACATAGGGTAGCCTCCTGCAGAGTATCACCACAAGCATCAGGGCCTCAGGCTGTGTGTCTCTGATCTGATGTTTTGATGTGTTTGAATGATCGGGACGGTCTGATTGTTATGGAATAAAAACATACAATTAAAAATTGAAATAGAACCACAGCACTGCTGAGGAATAGCTTGTTGATAAACAGCAGCAGCTAAAAGCAGAGGATGCAAAGTCTGTTTTTCCTTCCCTAACCTAAGCACAGCACGCATGCGAGGCCAGTACTCTTCAGTGGTGGGTCCATGGGTAACCACCTCCCTTTCCATACACCCCCTCTCTGTCACAAAGGAAACAAGAGACTGTTTGGTCTGTTTTCTAATAGAGCTCACACTTTGAAAGCACTTCAGATAATTGGTGATGACAGCTCAGTGAGGTGAACAGGAAAGATGCCATTATTCCTGGTTTTAAAATGAGGAATCTGAAGAGTCAGGGCCACATGGGTAATAAGTGGTGGAGCTGGGACTAGAACTTAGATCTTTGAACACCTAGGTCAGTGTGCTTCCATGGCCCACAGCTACCCTTCCTTCCCAAGCCTGATTCTGCGTCACTGTTGGCCAGCCCTCTATGTTTTCCATGCCTGTTCCCCACCTCTTTGGAACCTTCTCTTGTCAACTCCTCCTTCTTCCTGTCCTTAGCACCCACCTTTCCTCCCTTCCTTCCTAACATGAACTCTATGATTCATCCTTTCAATCTTTCCCTTGCAAATTTAGTAAAACCCCCATGATGGTACGTCCTGTGGCAGTGTGAAGTTAGCAGCCTGTAATTGGTAGTTGGCCCCCATCTTCCACCCAGACCCTATCCTCATTTCACTAACCTAGTTATAACAAGGCTTTCCATTTCATACAATTCAGTTTTTGGATCTCACATATAATGTTGTGGTGGGGTTTGAGTCTACCATCAGCTCCTTTTTCCTGTGCTCTTTCGTCGTATCTGGAGGACTCACTGTTCATCTTCTCAGCTTCAGCCCTCAGGCTGCTGGGCACTGCTGCAGGAAATCACCAACTGATCTGATGAGGCCAATTCCTCCCCTGCTGGGCCACAGGAACTGCTCTGAAATCGTGCTCTACCTCTGGTTTGCTTTTCTACACTCTGTTTCAAGTCTCTCTGTTCTCTTCAAATCTTGGATTTCTTACTCGCTTTAAGGAGACAATGTAACTTCCTACTTCACAGAGATAATAGAAACCATTACATGGAAACAACGTCAATTTCTGGCCATGAGATCTATACACACTTTCCTGCTTTTGTGTTCATGCTTTCGCTTCCAGTTACAGTGGAGGACGTGGTCCCTCTCAATTTCAACATCTCTCCATCCACCCGTGCTGTGGATCCCATCTTCTTCTGTCTTTTAGCTTGTGTGTTTCCAACTTTCCTCTCAATAAGTTCGTGTCTCCTTTGAAACATAAAAAACAACACCTCCTAGACCCCCTTTGCCTGCTCTTGCCATTCTTTTGTCAATTTCCATTTCTTCATCATAAATTTCTAATCTTTACCATATTTTCAACTCTGACTCACCCTTCCACCACCTACCAAACCTAGCTTCCTTCCCCAATGCTCTAAGGACACCTGTTCCACCGACTAAGGTCACCAACAATCTCAATGTTGCTACATTTGAGGAATGCTTCTGCATCTGATTTTCTCTCTCAGAGGCATGGCATATAGTCAATCATTCCATACTCACTGTCGGGACAGAGGCTTGACTTTGATGGTACTATTCCCACTAGGTTTCCTTCTAACTAGCTGACCGGACCTTCTTTTACGCTCAGCTCTGCAGCCTCTTCCTCTACCCAGATATTAAATTTCCTTTTCTCATGTGACACCCTCCTCAGATGATCCTGTCCATATCCTGTGCACTGATAACTCCAGGAACTCAAACTACTGCCAAGAATTTCCTACTGAGTATCAGACTCATGGACCCATCTGCCCACTTGACATCCCCATGTGATAACAGGCCTCAAAACGAACACATGCAAACCTGAATTTGTGATCTTTCCCCTCAACACTCTACTCTTCCTTCGATGAATAAACCCTACCCCCGCATCCCTCCGCGATCCACTCAGTTGTGCCTATAAACATCCTTGAGTTACCCGGACTCCTTATTAGTACTGTCATTCTTTCCTACTTAGCACCCATTCACCTTTGTACTGGGAATAGCTTTTCAAATTTCCTTTCCTGCTCACAGTGTATTCCCTCCTGGTGAGATTAATCCTACCCTTTAGCTCCATGGGTAAACATGTTACCCAGGACTAGCAAATAAGGCCCAATTCTAGGAAGTTTCCTAAAAATATTGAGAAGTTGCCTTCTTCTGAAGTTGCTAACCTCTGAGGATGTGAACCTAGAGCTGCCAGCAGCTATTTTGCCACCAGAAGGAGAGCTTTCCACAGAGAGTGAAGCCATCACACCGGATAAAGAATTGGAGAGAGAGCTACTCTTGAAGTCATCATCTGAACTCCTGGATCCAGCCATATATGAAGTATCTGATCTACCCCCAGGACTTTTCCTTCCCTTGAATCAGCAAATTTTCATTTAGGCTTCAGCCAGTTTGAATGGGGTTGCCACATGTACAGAGACAGTGCTGACAGATACATCATCCTTAGCTCCTCTCCTTCCTTTACCTCTCCCTAACTTCTCCTTGTCCAATCAGTCCCCAAGTCTTTTTGGTTCCACTTGCCGATTCACTAAATATCTCTGAAATCACTCCTCTTCAATCCATTCCAGCCATTACTTGAGGCCAAGCTATCATCTCTTACCTGCGCAACCACAGTGGCCTTCTGATTGGTAATTCGTACCCAGTCCCATCCCTTTCATGTCCTCTGATATGGTTTGGCTGTGTCCCCTTCCAGATCTCATCTTGAATTCCCATATGTTGTGGGAGGGACCCAGTGGGAGGTAATCGAATCATGGGGGCAGGTCTGTCCCCTGCTGTTCTTCTGCTGGTGAATAAGTCTCATGAGATCTGATGGTTTTAAACAGAGGGGTTCCACTGCACAAACCCTGTCTCTTTGCTGCCATCCATGTGAGCCATGACTTGCTCCTCCTTGCCTTCCACCATGATTGTGAGGCTTCCCCACCCACATGGAACTGTGAGTCGAATTAAACTTCTTTCTTTTGGAAATTACCCAGTCTCTGTTATGTCTTTATCAGCAGTGTGAAAATGAACTAATACATACTCTTTACACAATAGTCAGCCTGATCTTAGTAAAATACAAATCTCGAAGCTCTTCATTGTTCCTCCTTGCCCACATAATCAAGTCCAAAATGGTTCACATGGTCTGTAAGTTCTGAATGAGCTGCCCCATGCCTTCCTTCCCAGCTTTATCTTATTCCATTTTTCCCCTAATCCCCTTTATCCCAGCCATGCTAGAAACTACTCTTAAACCTCAGCACCTTGGCAAATGCTGGTCCCACTGCTTGAAACAGTCTTCTTCCTCTCTTCTTAACCAATTCCAATTTCAATGCCATTTCTCTGGAAAAGGCTGCCATAATATATCAAACAAGGCCCCTCTCTTTCCTGAGACACCTTTCACACCTGGACCCCTTGTACTCTATTCTTTGCCTTTTCACATTTGTCGTTGTCATCACCTAATTAAGCATTTAATGATTAACTGAAGGTCAGATTCCCTCCCTAGACTATAAACTCCCTGAGGACAGGGACCATGGCTGTTTGGTTCACCACTATAGCTGATCATGGGCCCTGACATAATTGACTGATTTTCCTTTGTTCTGGACTGGAGGGACAGGCAGAGGGGAAACTTAAAGAAAAATAGAGATGTTTTGCAGGCTTTTGAGCAGGTTTACAGATTTCATTTTAGACGAAAAGCTTTACATTTCAGCAGTTGACCATCTGTTATACCATTAAGGCAGTATCTCTTGCAGGTGAAGATACAGCAAAAAGTTGGGCAATTTAAAAAAAAAATCTGGTTTATGTAAAGAACAAGATCTGAAAGAGAAAAAAAAAACAAAAACAAAAGAAAGCTTCCCTGTTTTCTTCAACAAGGAGTTTCATGAAAAAAAATAATAAAAGGAGAAAAGAAGCCATGCTAGCTTAAAGAGCTTTAAGGGACATAATACTAGATGCAATGCAGGGCCCGAGGTTTGAGTTTGGTTTGGACAAACCAACTGGAAAGGACATTTTTGGGGACGAGCAGGAGGAATTTGAATACAGACTGGGTTTTAGATAAGATGAAAATTTATTGGCAAGGAAAGATGGAGATCATTAACTAAAAAAAGCAGGTTACAAACAGCATGTACAACATGATCTCATTTTGGTAAAAATATGTATATGTATATTTATACATGCATAGAAAAAGCTTTAAGGATACACACACAGGTGTTAACAGTGGTAATCTATGGGTGGTAGGAATATGGTGCATCATTTTCTTATTTTTCTTTATCTGAATTTATAACTTTCGACAAGGCACAAAGGCTGCTTTTGTAATAATAAAAATTAAAACATGAATTTATTTTAGAAAATTTTAAAGTAGGCTTAAGCAGACCCAGATTTTCACTGAAAGCTCTCCAGGACATTTTTTTCTGTGTCCTCCACCTTAGAAATGACGAGTGTGTCCCAACTTCTGAGTAGGTCTCCGCATGAAGGATTAAAAATTTTCGCAGTCCTTGAACTAAAAGTGAATCAATCAGATATTGAGCGTGCATACATTTTCCACTGGCAATGTCAGTAAAGGACCTTCCCATCAGTAGCAGGAAAGGTTGCAAGAAAGTAGCCGTTACAAGAGGTGCTCACATAATTACCAGGCAACTTCTATGCAGTCATTTCCCACTCTAGTGGAAAAATCCGCAGTTCATCAACTGTTAAGGATAGTAAGTACGTAGAAAATTTACAGAATGCTGAGTTCCAATGTTATCTGAGAAGTGAAGGCAAGAGAGTTTTGAAGAAAACCGTAAAAGGCTAGAAAGGTCACTATTGGACACTATTAAGCTGAAGATCGAGGATTTGTAACCAAGCCCCAGCCTTATCCCAAAGGAATTGGAAAAGTTCCTAGCCATGGTGGTCCTCATATTCTTTAACTGTAAAATTAGGTCTAGATAAAGTCTAACATTTTTATTTGCTTCACAGCATGGTTCATTACATAACAAGATATTATGTTGCACACTAAGTCACAACATTAAATACATCAAGAGAATTTTGCTAATATCCTCTTCCTGGATTCTTACACGGTGGAGGAAGTTGCCTGTAGAGGGCACTAGTCAGTTAATAACATCTGAATCAGTTTGACTAAAAAGCAAGAAGGGACCTTAGGGATCATGTAGTGGATCCCTCTGTTACAGAGAAGAAACTGAACCCCAGTGAGATTAGGGGACTTGCTCAAAATCACACAGTTGGCATTTTCACAGAGCTGAGATGGAAAAAAGAACTCTGGTTTATGTTAAAAAACAAAAACAAAACCCAAAAGCCTTACAAAGGCCTAGAAGTTGAATTGCGTTTAGTTTTTCTTTTAATGAATCACCCACCACTAAAAATAATTAAAAGATTACCATCACCATAAAAAAGGAGGCCATCCTAGGAAACCTACTCTTCAAGACACTAGGAGACAATTAATTCCAGTGTCACTCCCAGCCACAGGATTATTCAGTGAAATTCCCTTGGCCCATAACCATTTTGTTGATAACTTTTGCTGTCTAAACATCCCTTTGCCAAATTTACACAGCACTCAAATTGCACTGGGGGACAGGATGGTATATAAGAGAGGTGACGGACTTGTTTTTCTTCCTCGCAGTCCCATCAACAGCAGTTAAGTGTCAACTAATGGATTGGATCTACTTCATTCACTGGTTAAAATTAGGCAAACAACTGGACTGGCAATGTGGCTTACTGAGGCTGGTGTCTGGTTATTTCAGTCACCTTACGATCAGATTAGATCTATCCACCTTGCAAGATTGCCCCTTCCTTGCCAACATACTAGAAACCAGTTTATCTGTTCAAATACATGGACCCAAGCTCTGTAAAACCATGACTAGGATGTTTGATGCATTATCTTTGGGTTTTTCTGTTTGTTGTTGTTTTGAGAAATAGACATGTAGGTGGTAACATGATGAGTAGAACCGTCAACTTTGGAGTCCACTAGACAAGGCTTAAATTCTGCCTCCACTCATGTGTCAGCTGGGTCTCCTCACTACATTACTTGACTCTGAGTATAAGATTTCTCATCACAGTATTTGCCTCACAGACTGAGGATTACAGCAGAAAGTTCATATGAAGTGCCTAGATCAGCACCTGGCACTGTGTAAGTGAGTCTCCCACTTGAAGAATATGGCCGGTGTTCAGAATTAGGTGAGAGTAAGCAGTAGAATTCCACCATGTAATGAATTCAAGGTCATGGCTATTAAAGAAAGGTATTGTCTTTAAAACGTCCCATGAAAAATAGCTTAGATAAACTTTCTAGTAGATAAGCTTCAGAAAAGTAGTTTTTAACCTACTCCAAGCTAGTGCCATGGTGTTCTCATTGTTCCTCTACTTTTATACGCAGTGACATTACTAAATTACAACCTAAATTCCCCCATGCATTTTAGTGGTGATCCAAGAGCATGCTCAGTTAAGAATATGGGTGGAAGGATTTAGGAGAGTTAGCCACCTCTCCGTACACAATATTTCTAGGGTGCACAGAGAACACTTCTGCTTCCTTTTAAACCCAGTATTTGCTTACAGTTTTCAGAAAGAATGAGGTGGTCCCGAAAGGTATGTGGGTCTGAGCCCAGAAGCACCATTGTGATGGCATTTTTTCCTAGTTTTACACAGTTGATTTACACCCGCTGAGTGCATAGTATGTCTAGGGCACTGGTCATGTATTATTTCATTCAAACTCTACCACAACTTGGTGAAGGAGTCACTATTATCAACTTCCATATATTGATGGAGAGGCTGAGGTTTGGAGAAAGTATGTTGCTCGCCCAGGCCATGCAGGAGTCAGTGTGGTGAAGTCAGGATGGAGCCCGGCGGCAGCGGCACACCTGAGACCCTCCTCCTTCCTGCTGCCTCTTTAGTCTTTTTTTTTTTTTTTTTGTATTTTATTGGCTTTTCTGAATGTGGTAATAATGGGCAAAAGGGCAGGGGCAAAAAAATCAAGGAACTTAAGGAATTCACTGAAATCTAAAACTTATTTATATCCGCACAGTCTATGTTAACATGGCTTTACTATTCCAGGATCTTCATCAGCATAACTTTACTGTTCCAGAAAACTCTTCTTCAGGAAGATAACAGTTACAAATAACTGTATTGTTCATTCCAGGAATTTCCCCAAAGACACATCAACTCGTCAATAGAAAGCATCAAAGGAAAATTTTAAAATTTGAGCTTTTCTGAGTCTTTGTCCTCAAAATCTTCACCTTGTATTGTTTGCCAATTCTAAGTGATTAGATTATGGTCCTCACCTGACCCTAGCCAGACCTCCCTGGCTCCCACGCTAAAAGATACACATTGGAAAAAATCCAGACTTCACAATCTCAAAAATATTCCCAACTTTGCTACATCCCCTACCTGCACCCCGAGACTTTACTGGGATTCCTTGTAAATAGTGTTCTCCATTACCTTTAAGCCTTCAGTTCTCAACTGAAGGGGATGATTTTGCCTCCCAGGGGATATTTGGCCATGTCTGGCAACATTTCTTATTGTCATGACTGGGGCTGCTCCTGGCATCTGGAAGGTAGAAGTCAGGAATGCTACTAAACATCCTATAATACACAGAACAGCCTTCTCCCCCAATAAAGACCATCCAGAATCAACAGATTATTTTCATAGTATTTTGGAGAGCCACTAATTAGCAATATCTTATTTAGTGCTACGAAGAAGCTTCCCAAATTCTGAACACTTCTGGTTATGTTTTTACTCTCTTGATTGCCGGTGTTCTTGCAGGTTCATGAGCTCCAAATCCATGAAGCCCATCCTTAAGAAATTTCATTCCCAGAGGCTAGACTGCAGACATTTACCTACCCTTCTTATTATGGGGTTTTCCATCTCCTAAGAGAAAATCACTTGGTGGCTCAGTTATTTTTTTTAAGACAGGGTCTTGCTCTGTTGCCCATGCTGGAATGCAGTGGTGCAATCATGGCTCACTGCAGCCTTGACCTCCTGGCTGTCAGGCGATCCTCCCACCTCAGCCTCCCAAGTAGCTGGGATTGCAGATGTGAGCCACTGCACCTAGCCAAGTTATCTTTAGTTTCTACATTTTGTATTGTGTATCAGCTGTTTGAAATGATGAACCTGGGTCCACAATTTTTCTAGAAGATACTCTTAACTATCTTAATAATGGCAGCATTCCTGAAGTTGTGAAGATGACTTTACTGAACAAGAAGCATGTTTTCCTTACAGAAAAACAGCACTAATTCATATTACTTATAAAAGATACTACCTCTTGAAATTAGCACTTTGAATTTCACCTTTTCATCTAGATATTTCCACTGGTAACAGAATTTCCCTGGAAGTCAGTGTTTGCAGTTATAAGATCAATTTGCTACCCAAAAATATAAATGGTCCACCTTTTATCCTGTTTGTGATGAGTGAAAGGCAAAAGTAAACAGAAAAAAGAAACCTGATATGACTTCACTCTTGAAATATTGTGCAACGATTTTCTGAAGGTAAGTAGTAGGCTTTGTATCTTGAGAACCTAATGAAGTTAAACAGCAGTCCTGACTCTGGGCACAGAAGCCACAGCTTACAGTGCTGGAATGAGGCCCAGGATGATGTCATCCTGGGCAGAGACCTTACCCGTAACCCCACAGTGCATTTGTATTATGCAGTGATGTCTCTGTCACCAGGAACTTCACTGAGCCTTCCTGAAGCTCTCAAGCATGTCATAGAAATAAGGTCTATCTCAAACTTTGCCCTAGAAAGGAACCAGGAAGTTTTCCTTTTTAAAAGTTCTTGGGATGATACATGTCTTGAGTCACGTGGAGATTCATTCAGATCCCCGGAGCTGGTATAAAGATTTTTAAAGTGAGAACATTTGAGCTAAAGAAGATACGGAAAGAAGTCTTATCTCAACTGCACTTACCTGACTAAGACAGGGCCTCCAGAAAATACTGCTGCCATTAACCCCCATCTGAGGGAGTTTCCTGGAATTCAGCTGCCAGGGAGACAGAGTGTCCCTTGGTATTAGCATCAAAAACCTCAACAGAACCTTCCATGCCTTCTCATTGAAGCCCTAACCCCTTTCCCCTTTGTTAAATTTTGTATATGAACCCTTTAATCTCAGGCTATTGAGTGAGTTATTATCTCTGAGAACTCCTGTGTATGTGTAAATTGCCTATCTTTTCTCCTGTTAATCTGTCTATTGTCAGTTAATTCATGGGCTTTCAACCACTGGAACTAAATTGGATAAGGAAAAGTTTTCTCCCAACAGTTTTGGTGACAAAGATGGGATGGCTGTGACTCTCTGCTCCTCCAGAAACTACAGCTAAGATTTCAGGATCTCTGACTGTGCTGACAAAGATACATTTCTTAGCAGCCAGGTTCCCAGATCTCTGCTCAGAATGCCATCAGGTGAGGGTGGTAAGAGCATCTTTTTGTCTTTTCTTTCCAAGATTTAGATTTGCGCGAGAAAACACTCAGAACTTATTCTTACTGTATTGTGACTTGGTCTGAATACTTTTTAAAATGGATCTTTTCCTTCCCAGGGATAGCTACTGTGTCCTTTCTGTCTCATTGTGTGTCCTGATAGTTTGGCTTGGATTCAGTCAGAGTACTCACTCTCTGGCTTTCCACACACTGTGGGGTGCGGATTGTCTGGTCTGTGCTCAGAAGCAGCCAATTGTCATGTTGGGGCTCAAGCATTTGTAGTTGGCTGGAGAGAAATTTGGGTGTCCTGGGCATCCCATTTTCAGCTGGCATTGTGCTGACTGTTGCCAATGCTAAGGGGGTTTGTCTAAGTGTAAATAAAGAGTCTCGGCCCATAAAAGCCCTTATTTTCTCTTTCCTGTTGTCTTGATAGTGGACAGAAGTCCCATCTCAGTATTCCTGCCCAGAGTCATGGATTCACAGGTTCATGATCAAAGTCATATCATTTTTTATGGGCAATTGGAGACAGGAGTTTTCACAAATATCATTCTTACTGCCTATAGCAATGACGATCTTTGCTTTCTTTCTGTCTTTGGAGATGATTTTGGAGCATGGGAGCTGCATCTTCTGCACTCTCTTTGGCTCTCTCTGGAGATGATTTTGGAGCACGGGAGCTGCATCTTCTGCACTCTCTTTGGCTGTCTTTGGAGATGATTTTGGAGCATGGGAGCTGCATCTTCTGCACTCTCTTTGGCTGTCTTTGGAGATGATTTTGGAGCATGGGAGCTGCATCTTCTGTACCCTGTATGGGAGTGTTTCCTGTGCCCACGATTAAGCCGTAAAATAGGTTTATTCATTATGAGTCATATTTTGGAAAACGTATACCTTTGGAGATAGTAAATCATCAATGGCCAGACAGCAGATCCTTTGATTTGGAACAACTTTTAAGTTTGAGAGGATTTTCAGAAAGCTCTCATTCTAAACAAATGTCCTGTTACCAATATGGGAGTATCAGAATGAGAGGACATTAGAAAAAAAAGTGTCACAGCGAGCCTAAAAGACTCCCTTAACAAAACTAAAGAGCAGAAATCAGATCTAGAACAAAAGTTGAAATTCACACTCACCATAAACTCTCCCCCTCCCCTGCACCATCACCTTCCTCCTGCAAATGGCCCAGTTGGAAGCTGATATTCAGGGCCTGAGAGGAGATATTAAAGATGTTTTCCCTTCGGTCTTCCCTCCCACTCTGAAAGTTAATTGGGCTAAAGTGGAGCAATGTACTCAGAGGAAAGGAATACATTCTAAAGTCTTCGTTGAATGACTTATAAAAAACATTCCAAAGACACATAGCTCTAAATCCAGAGTCCTAGATCATTGGAAATCTTATCTCTAATATAAAGAAACAAATTAAAAATACTGTAGTTGGATAGGCAGGCCAATTCCTTTATGCTATTATTGAGGCTATTTGCTATGGTATGAATGTTTGTTCCTTCCAAAACTCATGTTGAAATGTAATTGCCATTGTGACAGTATTAAGAGTTAGGTCCTTTAAGAGATGATTAGGCCATCATGGGTGGTATTGGTTCCCATCTAAAAGCATGAGTATGACCCCCTCTTGTCCTCTCTTTTGCTTTTCCACCTTCCACCATGGGATAATGCAGCAAGAAGGTCCTTGTCAGATGCCAGCAGCATGATGTTGGACTTCCCAGCCTCCAGAACTGTGTGACAATACATTTCTGCTTAGCATTAATTACTCATTAAACCACCTTTGCAAAATTATAACAGTGAGAAAATTGTGACAGTGAAAGAGATCAGACCTAACTGACTCCATCTTGCCTTTAACCTCCAAATTGCCCTTGTTCATTCCTGGGCATAGACCAAGATAACTATAGGAGGAATTTAGTTTATAGGTTAACTTTGAAACATAGATGATAACAGCTGTTTCCTGAAGCAAATCTTCTTGTCTGGGGACCAGACCCCCTTCTTAAAACTAACAAATTCGATACAAGATTCAAAATTATGGTTCAGGATAGGATGCAGCCAAGATTCCTAACTTCCCCAGTTGCTCTTATGGATAAGAGAACTATTGTAAAACCTAAGGTTAGTGTTCCAGATATCTTTCAGACCCTGCATTCTGGTGGACCAGCTGGTGCCATCCAGACTGGTGATCTGGTTCAACCAGTTTTGCGATCCCATCCAGAAACAGAAGACAGCAAGAAGAACCCACTTGGATCCCCCTGTGATTTCATCTCTGACCCAACCAATCAGCGCTCCCTACTCCCTAGCCCCTTACCCTTCAAATAATCCTTAAAAAACCCTAGTCTCTGAATTTTCAGGGAGATTGATTGGCGTAATAAAACTTGGGTTTCCCATTTAGTTAGCTCTGTGTGCATTAAACCCTTTTTCCTTTGCAATTCCCCTGTCTTGATAAATCATCTCTATCTGAGCAGCAGGTAGGAAGAACCCACTGGGCAGTTACAGTCTCGGATATTCTGTTATAGCAACACAAAATATACTAACACACTGTCCCCTAATTCTTTGAAGAATTAAAAATACTGCCCTCACCTTACTAATTAAGTCTTTACAAAGACGGTAATAGGACTCTAAGGATAACCCAAAGCCCACCTGTATTTCTTTTCAATCCCAAAGCCTCTCCTATTTATCTCAAGATGCTTGCTGATACTTTAAAGAAGTCAGGACATTAGAAAAGGAAAGCATTGTCAAATGAGAAGATATACTTAACCTTCCCTATGTTATATTTGTATGGGTAAATGCTATGAATGTAAGTACTTCAGAAAGTATATGAGTTAAAACCCTCATTGTCCATATGTCCTAATATAATGTTAGTAGTCATAATTCCCATTATTATCTTAAATGTTTTATGTCATCAGAACAACCACATATCCTTGTCAATTGCATTATTTTTATAACAAACTCTCATCAAATTTTTAGCCATTGCCATTTTAAGTCTTTTTTCATTCACAGGGAGTTATTGTTTTATTCTGATGCTTTCTTGAAAGCTCTTACAATCAACTGTAAGGTAGAATGCATCATCTTAAGAAAAAGGAACATTTCAGAGACCCATAGAAATGACTGGTTATCCAAGGTGAAGGATTCTGATGGCTCTGCATAAATGACTTTGAGATCATACCACTGAACTGAGTAACAATTTCCAGAATTCTAGTGGAGAGGCTGATGGGTTCATAAAACTGCTAACCCAAGATTGAGCAGCACAAAAATAAATTAACTGGGACTGAATGAACTGATGAAGATTGATTATAATTTTTATGGGTTTTATTTTTGTTTGGAACATTGCTGGTTCTTTAATATTCCATTTTCTGAATATAAGGAATTTCTCTTTTCTCTTAACCTATTTATAATTAAAACAATTTAGTAGATTATATCTTATAAACAAGAATGAAACATTTATATTTTTCTCCCTACCTAATCCCTACAGAATTCAGAAACTCATATTGAATATTCTTACTTTTATGGCAATACAGTTTTTTGCATAAGTTCCATAAGTATCTATTCTCCTTGTAACAGGACATAATTGAGGAAATTAGTTATATCACCAAGGCTTTAACTGAAATGTCATATTTGAGAATGATGTGCATATAAACAGACATGACCAGGCAGTTTTAAGGAACTAAGGTTGACTTTATGGAGCCAGTGTTCACAAAGCCCTCTTAGCAAAACTGGCCTTGTACCTGGCTTACAGTGTCCTCAGCCTCACAGATGAGTAATGAAGATCACTTCCTGGCAGGCCCAGGAGCTTTAGAATGCTCTGGATACCTCAGCAGGAGAGGATTTCACCCAAATCTATAGGTACCGCAGATAAAGTTCTGATGGCAAGTTCTTGGCTTGGCCTCCTAGCCAAGAAAGGCTTTTAAAAGTTCCATCTGAGATTCCTCATAAAAGTTCCAGCAAAGCAAACTTTTAAAGGTCTGTGTGGCCAGTTACCATTCTTGCTTCATTTATTAAATGATCAGGACATATTTAATGAGGCTAGGCTTATTTTGTAAATAAGAGTAATCTTACTTTATCTTTTATAAAGATGGAGGGGATTGTGGAGAGAAATTTTATGTTTCAATGAGAAATTATAACACCCCTTGTGAGTTAGCAGATTCTAGTTCTGTTCATTGTCTTTGAGCTATTTTTCATCTCTTCTAAACTAGATTCTATCATCTTGCACATTTTGTCAATAATTAACACTTTCATTTTTCCCCCATTCTCCTGACTTGTTGTCACTGAGAACTAGCACTGGCCATTTCCTGAAGCTCTGGGTGCTGAAGCTGGACAACTTGATAGACCTCAAAAGATTGATCACCACCACAACAATGTGGGATACCCAGAAAGTTTACCAGAACATGTGCATCTTCCATGCCCTGATCCAGCAAATAACCATTATTATGACATTCCCACTACCATCTTTACTAAAGAGGCTCAGACTCAACATCTAGAAGCCTCTGCCTTCTATACTCAGAAATTGGTTCTACTCGGTTCCAACATTTAATCTTTGTTTTTCTGTCCCTTTGCTGATCTCTTTCCTCACAATTTCTAACGTAAATCACTCTCTACAGCAATAAAACTTGCTTTGTTTTTCTTTTTTGGTGAAATGTCCAGAATAGTTTCAGATGAAGGACATGTGGGGAGCCACTTGGACCCCTAGACATGATATAAAGATAATTTTTAAATGAAAATGTTGGAGCTAAAGAAGATTCAGAAAGAAATCTTATCTGAAATTATCTTATCTGATAAAGTTAGAGCCTTCAGAAAATACAACTGCCGTGGAAATAGACTGCCCATTTCCACTAGCATAAAAAAAAAAAAAGTCCAATAGAATCTTCCATACTTTCCCTAACCACTCTCCCTCCTTCTTGGTTAAGTTTGGCATATAACCTTTTTCCTCTGGTTAATGAGTGAGTTACTTATTACTGAGTATTCCTGCCTGTAAGTATAAATAAATCATGTCTTTTCTCCTCTTTTTTTTTTTTTTTTGAGGCAGAGTTTCACTCTTGTCACCCAGGCTGTAGTGCAATGGTGCAATCTTTGCTCACTGCAACCTCCGCCTCCTGGGTTCAAGCTATTCTCCTGCCTCAGCCTCCCAAAAAGCTGGGATTACAGGTGTGCACCACCACTCCCAGCTAATTTTTTTTTTTTTAATTTTTTGTAGAGATGGGGTTTCACCATGTTGGCCAGGCTGGTCTTGATCTCCTGACCTCAGGTGATCCAGCTGCTTCAGCCTCCCAAAGTACTGGGATTCAGCTGTGAGCCACTGTGCCCAGCCATCTTTTTTCCTCTTAATCTGTCCATTGTCACTTAGTTTGTGAACCCCCAACCACTGGATTCAAGTTGCAAGAAGAAAAATTTTCCCCGAATAGTTTCCTCTCTGCTTACTGTCAGCAGCATTCACTGTTGTGACTGCAAAATTATCCATTCCTGTACGTGTGTGTGCACATGCGCATGTGTGTATTTACAGAGACCTGGCAACCCAGTAGGTTGTGACTGAATGCCTTTAGGAATTTCCTTGGGGAATCAAAGCTTATTAAAGTGGAAACACTTCCCAGAAGATCAGAAATCTATCTTCAAACCAAGCTTGTTCCCCTGCTTATTGCATCATCAGACCAGGCAGCTTAAAATAAATAATCTATTCAAAAGCGAACCAATTACAAAACTCACCTTTCAACTCCTAGTTTTGGGAAATGGACTGGAAGGACTCCTTCAATGGTAACTTGACCATGCTGTCTCCCTGATGACATCGTCTTGGAATGCTGGTAAACTTCTTTTAGTATACACTTTAGGGAGAAGACAGTTGTCTAAATTAATGACAATCCTTGACAGTTGTGAACTTTGGTGTCTGGTGGACTGGAATCCTCTCCTAACTCAATCACTTTTTAATTTTGTAATCTTGAGCAATCCTTTAGCCTTTCTGAGGCTGCGTCAGTTGTCAAGGTGGGAGAAATAACATTTAACTTGAAAGATTTAGGGGGAGCATAAGATGAGATCAATGGATGCACTAGTTCTTTTCTTTCTGGCTTCTCTTTAAAGTGCTTTTGAAATTATTTGGGCCACAAAATTATTAATAATACTTTATAGGCAGCAAATGACACAGCTGTTCCCCCATTATAACACACACCATCCTCCAGTTACTTGATATTCTTCACCTATTTTCCTGCTTCCCTTATTCTGGAAAAAAGATCATACACACTTTATGTGGACAGAAAACAGTTTCTCCTATGAAAACCAAATAAAAAAGAAAAACAGAATATAATGTTTATTTCTGGTCAATTTCTAGATTTTAAAAGCCTTCCCTCTTTGATTTCATGAAGGTTTTCTAGCGTTCCCTTTAGCTTGTGTCTGATACGGAGTCTGGATCCCTTTCTCTGTCTTTTTCTTGCATGTCTAAATCTCATTATAGCTGGCTCTACTACCATGACCTGAGCCACCCTGAGTCTGGACTGACTGCATCGGGCAGTAAACAGGCCAAGATCTTTCTGGTCAGAGCTTGGCAGCACGAAATGAGGAAGATGCCAACATTGTTGCCAAATGGATGGCTCATATTTTCCATCTTTGTCTTTGTGGATGCCAGTCATGTGTTCCCTGTGGTGCCCAAATTGTGCAACAGACTCTGGAGGCTCTGTGCCATCACAAGGGTCTAGGATGGGGTTAGGCCTTCCTGATGAGCATAGGCCTGGATTGAGCCAGTGGATATATGTTCAGTCTGAATAATCAGCTATGGTGGGCTCGACAGAGGCTTGGTTGGGTATATGAAATCAGAAGCGAAGGCTGAGAGCGGCCCTAGGAAAGGCAAGATAGGATGGGTCAGAAGGGGGAACTTGGTTTGGCGCTGATTGTTGAGGTGGGTATGGCCACCAGGCTAGGCTCAGAAGGAGAGAAGTTGAGGAATGAGGTAAGGCCACAGCTTGGATATAGCTAAAGACAATAACTAAGATCATTCCAGATGCTTCCCAAGGGAGATGTGGTGCTGATGGAGGCTCCCATTCACTGAAATATGGCTTAGAGTTTCTCTCAGCAGCTCCACTATGGGGAAATCAATCTACCTGTTTTCTCTACGACCTGATATGCGGTGGGCCAGGCAAGAAAAGAGGGATACTGGTTCCATTGGAAGAAAAACTGAGTAGTCTTTGGATCAGGGCCACTGAGTCTGGGTAAACAGTGCTGTCTCCTGAGCTGAACTCTGAGGAAAATCTAGATTTCTGTTCATTCACAGGGCTTGGAGAAAGGTCCCTGCCATGCGATATCTAATCAGAATGTCAATATGAGAAAATTAGTGATTTAGGGAAAGTGTTCTTCAATTTACATCTGTATCCATGTGAGAAGGAAAGAGGAAGAGGAAGAGGAAGAAGAGGAGGAAGAGGAGGAAGAATCACTGTCCTAAGGTATATCAACAATTGTAAAACCCCTCTGAGGTCCCTACATCAATTTATTAGCCCCAGATCTGGAGCTTCTCTTGACCTGTAGTTGGCCCTTCAACCTGGTTTGTGGCTTACAGAACCCTAGGGATGGCACATAGTGGGTTAGTGGGAGGAGAGCAGGTGAATGATGGGGAGGCACTACCATGAGATCTTCAACCTCCTGTTGAAGGGGTACATGTCTTTCAGGACCCCCACATCTTCCAGAACTCTTTCCAGAACTTATTCTGAAACTTGTGAGTCTCTAGGCATCCCTAGGAAGGACGTTTCTGGTCTAGGTAGCAGGTGAGGTCCTTCCTTTTCTGGAGAGATATGAAGTCAGGAATCTTCTATGACCTCTTTGGTAGTAATGTCCACATAGAGAGTAACATGAGGTTGTTGGATTGCAGGAGTCAGGGCTTGGATGTCCTGGAAGAGTGTCATATCTTTCCTTAGAGCTGCTTTTTCTTCTGATACTGAGGTGGCCATCACTGGCCCCAGACTCTGTGGCTCAGCCACGTCCCAACAAAGTGTCATTCTAGAGGGAGAGGCAGCCTTCCTGAATGACTACATTCTAGTTCCTGAAGGCTGCCAAGCCCCCTGGACTTTTTCTTGATTAACTTTCCTGAGACTTTAGGACACATTATATGTACTAAGTACATAAATTAAAAGTCTGCATGTAATAGTATTTTACTGGGCAAGTAAGTCTTAGTCCCAATGTGGAAAAATATTGCCCTACAGTACATCTGAAAAAAACACACAAACAAACCTGAGGCTAAAACAAACAAACACCCTTGGCTTCTTCAAACTTTGGCTATACACAAGAGACCTTGCAATTCTCAGCAGAAATGTCTTGTGCACATCAAAGCAAGATATAGGTGCTTAAAGCTTGTCATGGGTACTGGAATACCTTCTGAATGTGAGGTTACATGCAATGTAGGGTGAGGGGAAATGTGTAATATCTCTGGCCCAGGTGAAAATGACCTCATTTATCTGTATCATCTCCACCCACAAAGCGCTTCTTAGATTGAATTATCCAGGTGATTGCTTTATCTCTCCACCATGCATTCCATATATAAAATTATCTTAACATTAAACACTGTGCTATTCTTAAAAATGGAACCCAAGCTCTTATAGCATTTTACAAATCTATAGTTCGATTTGTACTTCCTAGAATTTTTTTTTATAACATCGCTTTTTAAAAAATTCTCAGAGTGTTGATTTGTGAGGCTGAGCTCCCTCAGGAATAGACTGACCTCCAGCAACTGCTCATTCCACCCCTAGTAGGAGCTTGAATAATGACTGAGTGACAAAGTGTCCCGTTCAGTTATTATTCAACTATATTAAATTGCTAAAGTTGGTAATTGGAGCATATCTTATTACAAAGGCAAAAGTTCAACATTTTTCCCCAGGCACAATAGGCTTGCACATTTGAAAACTTCTGGTCTGGTAAGGAATAAGATGTCAGGGCATGGAGTTTGCAACAAATTAAACAGGGGAAAATATATTAACCAAACCCAGGCACAATTACCAAGCATTACCTTGAAGATATTTACCAATCTCAAGCTCTTATAATAGGGATGATGGGAGAGATAAAGTAGAAGGGGATCTTGAAAATAAATCAGTATTCCCAAGCTCTAGGAGGCTGACACAATTGAAAAACTGTCATTTAAAATATACTAGGGGCTAATAATAGAAGGTAAATACAGGTTGTTTACAACATACTATTTATCCACATTGGTTGGTGCTCATGCTATATCAATTATTGAATATTTTGAAACCTGATTTTATTAAAACTCATTTGGATCCATAGTTACAGGCTATGTATTGGAACTACCCTTTGGGGTCTGACTGAGATGTCCAATTATTTCTAAAGTGGTACTGTACAAAAGGAGCAGTTTTACTGAGATAATAGGAGCTTTGGGTACCTGCGTGAATGTGGTCACACCACGTTACTGCTTCAAAGAACAAGAAGTGAATACTGTGAGAACTGTAGAGACCACAGCCTATAGTGGTATTCCCCAAATGGGTCTGATCAGAAGACTCGTTTGGGGGCAGTTGTTTAATAACTTAGATTCCCAGGTACCTTCTCTGGAGGTTATGATTACTAGGTCTGTCTAGGGTAGGCCTAGGAATCAGTATTTTTGACAGTAGTCCCAGTGATTCTTTTGGTAAGAGAAATTTGGGAAATAACTATTGACATTCATAATACTACCATTCATTCATTATTTTAATTATTTCACAATTACTATGGTATTTTTCAAAGTATGAGCCTGGATTTCCCACATAAAATCACCTGGGCTGTTTGATTAAAATTCTGGGCTGGAGCCCCATTCCAAACCTACCAGATAGATCTCCAGAGATAAGATCCAGAAATCTGCACTGCAAATGAGCATCCCTAGTGATTCTTAGGTAATAAAGTTTGGGAACACTTGGAGTGTGTGTCAAGCACATCTGTGTTTCTTCGAGCTGCCCATTCTCATTCAATAGGCAACAGACACTTCATTTAAACACCTAAGGCAGGAATCAGTGAATGACTTGTGTAGAGGTGATGTAAAGTGTGAAGGGAGAGTGGCAGCTCTTCCTGCTTTCAACCAGCCATCCACAGGCTTGTGAAAGCAAGAAGGGAGGCTACCCTGCAGACAGAGTGGCCAGGTTTTGGGGCACATGAGAGAGGCAAGTGAGACCCAGACCCTTCGAGCCTCTGGAGTCTGTGGATGTGACCAACCAACACCTGGCTGGAAATAGTCATGCAAAAGCCCCACGACCTCAGGGTCAAGGGCTAGGGCACTGGTGAGAGCTCTCACTCGGAATTTCCTGCTAGAGCGCTAGACCTGCAGCACATAAATGTACTTTTCTTCTTTCTTCTCGCATTTCCTTAGTTTTGTTTGTGGAACGGTAATGGAGGCTTCCTAGGCATTGTTTCATTCTGACACCATAATAAAGTCTGTTCCCTATTCACGTTCAGAAGCGTATGGAGTGTTCATTGTTCCTGTGGATTTTTTTCTGATGCACAATTGTGTTTAAAATAACTTGTCCAAAGTACGTCTGGAAAATAATAAGTAAATTTATTTTAAGTAAATGTTGGCAGATGATTCCAATTCTGATTTTCTTTGATTGCTCTTGCAAATGAAAATTGAGGTGAATGCACCTCTGGTTTCAAATGGTAAGAGTAACAATAACAGTAATAAATAAGGTACTCAAGAACTTTGAGGGGTTGTAACTCTAGCATAGGATTTTGAGTAAAAAATCAGAATGGACCTCACTTTCCTCATCTGTAAAATGGGAATAATGAGACCTGCCATAGCTACCTGACTGGCTTGCTGAAAGTCCGGTAACTCTATAGTACTGATGCTTGGTAAACTATATATAAACTTTTTACTTTATACAAACATTGGTTGTTGGGTTTAATAATTTTTTTTCTTGATGCTTTTTTGTCCTCTGGCTTCAGATGTCATTGAAACATTTTTAGAAAGTATGAGTCAACCTAAAATAAAGCACTGAAAACTCACAGGAATTTGCGTAAAAGGTGCTTATCATTGCAATTCCCTCCATTACCGAGATAATTGCTTGCACCAAGATATTTTATTTGTTAAGCTCTGAGAAGGCGGAATTATGATCCAAATAGCAAAGGTTCCAGTGGCAAATGAAAGGCACTTGGAAACTATGGTGCATTGTTCTGTTCTTCTGGAAGGCAAAACACTGCCGGGACAAGGACGGAGCCATTCCAAGTGGGTGATGAAATTTACTTTATTGACATTATCAATAAGGATGTATTTATGGGAAACAAACACGAAGTGTAGCTCACACTTACGGGATTTGGCAGGTAAGCAAAGTGAAGTGGGGTGTCTAATCATGAGGCCCAAACCTTTGAGCTTGCTTGGCATTGATTTCAGCTCTGGACAGCTGCACGGGCTTCAGGTCATTATCTTCCTCCAGGAAGCCTCAGCTTTCTCTTGCATAAAATGGACATAAAGCTCCCCAGTACACCGCAAGATCATAGAAGATAATATTTTGCACTTGAAGTTAAATATCACACATAGTTTATCCAGTTACTAGGTAATAAATATTGCTTCTTTCATGTGGGTTGAAATCCAGAAAGATACAGAATAGAGTTAGAAAATGCCAAGAGGAACACAGGTCTTTTGAATATTTTGGCTGTATAATACAAATATCTTACTTTTCGTTTTCTTTTTCAAGGATACCCTATTGTAAGATCATCAAAAGGAAAATAAAAGCACCCCTCTTTAGGTATGTAGATGAAAAGGAGCTTTATCATTCCAAATCACCCTCTTTCCACTTCCCAGAATCTTATGAGAACGGTGAAGACTGGTACATCAAATGCAAGTTCATAAAATAATTATGGCCATGTCTTAAATTCATGCATGTTATTACAAGTTGATGAATCATTGCTGGTTCCTGCAGAATTTTTTCAACTGGAAAAAAATGTTAATATATTGATGGTTAGAGTTGCCAGATTGACAAATCCAGAGAACAAAGGACTTTTCTTTTAGGATTAGGTAGGAGTCATAGCCTGTTTAAAGCTGAAGGAAACTTTAAAACAATCAGTTTATAGATGAGAAAGCTAGTGCAAAGATACAGGTAGTAACAGTAATAATAATAAACATATATTGTGTTTTACACATTAGATTTGTACTCAGTGATTTACATGCATTATTTCATTTAATTCTCAAAACAACCTTGGAAATAGGTGCTATCACTAAGGCTGTGTTAGAGATAGGGAAACTGAAGTTTAGAGAGATTAAGCCACTTGCTCAAGGCTAAACAGCTTGTTGATTCTCCTGAGCTGCCTTGATGAGAAGTACCATTCATTCATTCAAATAATTAATTAACATTTATTGAGCACATATTATATGTCACACGTTGTGCTTCACACTGGGAACACAAAGGTAAACCAACAAGATATGGTCCCATCTTTGCAGTGTGTGCAGAGCAGTGGGGGAGACAGACATATATCAACTGTCGTATCAACACGTAATTACAAAGCAGAACCAGTAGGTTTTGTTTGTTTGTTTTGAGACAGAGTCTCACTCTGTTGCTCAGGCTGGAAGTGCAGTGTCATGATCTCGGCTCACTTCAACCTCCGCCTCCCAGATTCAAGCGATTCTCCTGCCTCAGCCTCACGAGTAGCTGGGTCTACAGGCCCGTGCTACCACACCTGGCTAATTTTTTGTATTTTTAGTAGAGACGGGGTTTCACCGTGTTAGTCAGAATGGTCTCGATCTCCTGACCTCGTGATCCGCCTACCTTGGCCTCCCAAATAAACCAGTAGTTTTTAAGACAAAGTACAGGATCTGTGAGAGCAACGAAGTCTTTTTTGTCCAAGGAGACAGAGTGGCTTCTCCGAGCATGTAACTGTCATACTGAAACCTGAAGGATTAGCAGGAGTTAACTAGAGAAGGTTAGGGAAATGTAAGAGTGTCTCAAATTGGGTGATTCAAGTACAAAGACCTTTGGCTGGAGTGCAAAGTGCTAGTGTGGGGATGGCAGGTGGTGGAGAGAGATGAGAGGAAGGCAGGGGCTGATTCTTCAGAACCTTGAGATATTTGGTCTCTAACATGAGAACAATAGCTTTTGGAATTACCTTCACAAAAGGTCACCATGTCCTGCCAGTTACCTAATATTACAGCCTTTCTCCAAGTTTCTTCCTCCCCAGATGTCTGGAGCACCCCAGAGCAATGGCCTTGGGTCTGATAGTCCTATAGTTCCCAGGTCCTTCAAGGTCTTCCAAGAACCTCAGATGCTTTCTCTGCCCCATTCCTCTCCTACCCACTTACTGTAAGACTATAGTACACTCTTTTAAAGTGTTCATGTGTGTGTGTCTCCTCAATGTTCATTCTTGCTCCTTTTCCCAAATGCCCAAATCTTACATGTCAAACTGACTCCATTTAGTGAAGACACTGAAATTCCTAGAACACAACATTTTTTTAAGAACAATATACCTGTGAAACCATGTAATTTTATCTCATGTTTATTGACATATTTCATTAATAGTTTCAAAACTTCTATTACAATCTCACTTAGGTTTGGAAGACAATGCCCCGGTACCACCACCCTTACTGACAACAACTATCCGTTACCCATTGTCTGACTGCTAAGACATCTGTTAGAGCTTCTTTCTTTAGTCGTAAGCATTCTCCAGTCTGTTAAAATAAATGAATAATCTGAAAACATGGAACATGTAAGTTATCAATCATTTATGTCATAATGGAAAGAGTTTTGGATCTTTCCCATGGGCAAGTTTCAATAGAAACAGAGGGGAAGTGCAGAAGGTCACTGAACTCCTGGCTGAGGTGGGAAGGAGAGTCGAGGAGGGTGGAGGAGGAGAGCTGGGAGACGAGGTTCACCTCTGTGAAGCTGACAACTTTTAACAAGGTCATTCTTCTTTCTTTCCTATTCCTAAATATGATTTATTTATTCTTTGGTAATTATCCATTACAGTGAGTAAAATTCTGGTTAATATTTTTACTGTGGTTTCCTTTAGGCTATAATTATTGGGAAACTTTTGATTAAAAATAGTAACTTAAAATATAAACACTTAACCCTGGCTATATAACCAACCACCCAAATAGACTTACATTTTTTTCATATTTCAGTTATTTTCTATTCAAATACAGTAAAACATTTTAAAGGAAAAATGTGCCCAAAGGCATCATTTGGCTTAATGGGAGATGCTACTCTGGGGGAAAAAAAAAAAAAAGCTAAATTCAACAGCAGCGTGATTCAAGATGATTGACACTTGAGAGTGGGCATCCAAGTTCCTTTCACGAATAGTAGGGGGAGCTTGGCTTCAGCTGAACATTTACTTATCAGGGTTTGTGCTACTGGTTTCCAGGCAGTGTATAAATTACTGCTTGCTTGTGTGTGGTACAGAAAATGAAGGCAAATTCTTTCTTTTGGGAGGCAACCAGTCTATACCTGATTTATTAGATATGGTAACACTGGGCTGACTAATGGGAGGGATCAAAATGAGCCATGACAAAATGGCAGTGTGCTAAATCAGGAAGACTCTGGAATTCTGCTGTTACGTTGGGGCTTACTGCTTGACTGGAAGCAAACGTGCTGTAGTGGTTAGAGGGAAATGGTCTTTCTGTTCCAATCCTGTATCTCCAGCAACTTTGAAGTGGTTTGTAAAGTTATATTTCAAGCTATGCAGCCTCACACCAGGTGTTAACCCAGGGGTAACTGTTTGTTAAGTTTCCTTCAAAGGCTGTTCAGGGACTTTGAACAAGTGGAAAGTGTCTGCTGTTTGGGGATTGCCAGCATTGTTATGTGTACAAAGTGATTCATCCCCACTGAGGAACAGCCACTTCTGGCCGGAAAGAGGTAAAATGGGTCACTATGTCAAAGATAGTCAAGGAACAGGAAGAAATTCAAGACAGAACGATCCAGATGGGGGGCAGCTTGAACACGATGGAGATCCAGAAGTGCTGCTTGAGTTCTGGTTAGCAGGTGCATGGGGTGCCTAATGGAAAGTGGATAGAAGCTATGGGAACATGGGACCCCAATTGTTTTTTTTTTCTTTCTGTTCCTTAAAGGGAAATGTTAGCTAAAAAGAAAATATTGTCTTTCCTTTATACAGAAAGCTGACCAGTTATCCTGTGTTATGCCAAATGGAGAAACACAACAGCTAGCATGTGTAGTGGGGGAGTGAAGTGGAGGTCAAACACAGAAGAGTTTGACCAATTACCCTTGGAAGGGAAGGTTACTTGGTATATTTGATCAAGATTGTAACAATGCCATTGTAAAAAAATTTTGCTCTTTTCCTACATACCAACCTCCTTTTTTTCAATCAAAGCCATATGATTCAACCAGAAATTTTGCTTGATGAACATTTGAAGAGGCCAGAAGTGAACGGCAAGGGAGTGGTCTGAGAGCCCCACCCTCTCCCACTGTCCCATTCCCTCTGCATTTTACAAAGCAGATCATCCCTGGAGGAGAATCAAATTCCTGTGTATCTCCAGTAACTTTTCCAAATTTGTTAAACATAAAAATGCCCAGGAATGAGCATAGGCCAAGCTAACCATGGGAGGAATTTAGTTTATAAATTAGGTTTGAAGCAAGGATAATAATAGTCCCTCCCTAAAACTGATCTCCACCTTATTCAGGGGCTGAAACTGTCTTTGTAAGACTAGTGAAAGGCCACAAGATTAGAATTATATAAGGGGCTGAATTCTGCTAAAATGTAGGTATAATTTCTACAATCCCTTACTGCTTAGGAGTCACGTGACCAGCAGTCACAAGATTTGCCCCTGTAGATAACATCACTTTTGTAGAACTTAAGATTAGTCTTTTGAGATGTTTTTCAGACTGACCTCACCCAGAATCATAATGCATCACTCAACTAGTCGAATGGCCCCCTACCCCGAGATGGATTTAGCACAGGAGGACCATTTTCCACACCCCTATCATTGTATCCTCAACCAATCAGCAATACCCATTCCCTAGTCCCTTGACCACCAAAGTATCCTCAAAAATCTGTAACCTCTGAGCCTTTGGGGAGACTGATTTGAGTGGTAACTCCAGTCTCCCATGTGACCAGCCTCACATCAATTAAACACTTTTTTTTAACTGCAATACTGCAGTCTCAATGAATTGATTCTGTGTGTGCAGTGGGCAGGAAGAAATCGGTGGGCAATTACATTGGGAGGGTCTTCACATCCCCAACTCCCCACCATGACTCTTAATGCTCTTGCTCAATGTGCTCCAGGCTCATAAGCTCCTTCTTCCTTCCTCCCCAATTCCCCCCAGATAGCTTCCATTGGCTGTAGCAAAGGTAGAATTGACCCTGTCTTCATAATTTTTAGAACCTCACATTACTGCTTAGAATAGTACAATTGAAGTCCAACCTACCATTTCTACTATTAGGGAATTCAAAGTCTAGCCAAACAACAGAAATCTCTCTACATCACTGTGGACAAACAACAACAACAACAACAACACTGATTTATGAATTCACACAACACAGCACACACATGTGGTAGCTGGCAAGAGGCTGCAAGGTCAGGATGAAATCTTACACAATGTATGCCGCAAAGCAGAAGAAATAATAATACATCTCCCACATCCTTAAGAAATAAACAATTACATCTTGGGACAGGCTCTCATGTTAGCTCCAGAGGTACATTTTGCATTTGGGTTATGGGACCCATGACTTTGAAGACATCTCTGTAAAACTGGAGACTGGGCTTATCTCGCCCCTGGAAAGATCCATTTACATTCCAAAAGGTTAGAACAAGGACTTAAGCCTACTGGTTTTTAAGCCTACTGGTTTTCAAGCCTACTACTACTAATAGTAATAACAGAAAGGTTCGTAAGCATAGAATCAACTTCTAATACACCCCTCTCTCATAGTTAGAAAACATTGTGTCCCTTTTCATACCTCCAGCCCGGAGGCTGCATGTGGCTGTCCGTGGCTTTCTCCTTCAATGCCACCCATTATCTGAATAATTCTATGTAGAAGCGTCTGTGGTTGGGAGTCAGGTCACGCAGTGTGGTTTTCCCAAGTGACACCCTCCTTTGGCAGAATCAGCTCCTTTAGAGATCAAGATGCCCCTTTCCTGAGGGCCAGGGTTTCAGCAAGCTAGAAAGAGGAAAGCAATCTGATTAAAGGAATCTACATTAAACTCTGCTGATGGCAGCCCTCCAACCTGCCCGTTGGTGCTGTTCATGTGAGGAAGCAGGGAAAGAATCCTTTCAGTCCCCTATTATTCTTCTATCCCTCAATCCCAGTATTATTATAGGCTTCACCCGTTGTAAATATAGTTTAACTAAAACATTAGATTGTGAATCTAACCATAGAAGCCCACCACTTCTTATTTACCGAGAAAGCTTGCAAGGACTGCTAACCCATGCCCTCGTACTTAACAAAATGGCTATCTCAACTTTTAAAGGATAGCAGTTATCCATTGGTCTTAGGAACCAAAAACATTGGTGCAACTCCAAATAAAAGTAATAACAATGCACGCCTCCATTGTCATATTAACCTTAACTTCCCCAACCTTCCCAATTATTATCACCCTTATCAAACCCAGCAAAAAACATCTATATCCTAATTATGTGAAAACAACTATAATATTTGCCTTTATCATCAGTCTCCTTCCTACACCCCCATATATCTTCCTAGATCAAGACATAATTGTCTCAAACTGACATTGAACAACTATCCAATCACTAGAACTAGCACTGAGCTTCAAACTAGACTATTTTTCCATAGTATTCATCCCAATTGCACTATTTAGTTAAATTAGCTCTAGAAACTTGGAGATTGAGAGGGAGAAGTATGTGAGATCTTCTTCCTACCACTTGCTTGAATTTAACCCCAGGCACCTACTCAGTGCATCTTAAAATTTAGTTTGATGCTAGTAATCCCTATTTAAAATGCACGCTTCTGACCTTCTTGTCTGATTCAGCAGCTTTGAGGTGGAACCAAAAAAATCTACATTTTTGTAAAGCTCCCCAGGTGATTGTGATGCCAGCGAAACCCAGAAATACTGACCTTCTTTGTGGAGATACCCAACAGTCACACATGAGTCCATCTGCCTAGCTGGGGGTTTCTGGAAGCTAGAGTAACCTGTGCCCACAGTGACCTAGGTCACTTGGAAACACTTCCCAAAGTGTATTTTGGACTCTAAGGACCTGATCCTAGGGATCTTAATAAGTGTTAGAGGGGTGAGATAAACCAAGTTAAGCAAGTGTTTCTGCTGTGGGACTTCTTAGACTCTTCAACATATTAATATATCATGAGTCTAGAGGAGAAGTATATAACATGTAAAATATTTCAAATTTATATGGCCACAGAATCATCTGTCAAATCTGGAGCACATCTTGGGGAAGTGTGATCTGTAGATCATCAGAGTTTTCTGCTCTGCATAAATGACTACTGACGTGTTTGATTTTGCTTTATAAAATAGCATTAGATATGTAAATGTATGTGGGCTGAATCATGTGTAATAAATGTCATATGCTGAGTGATACACTATCCCAGGCACTGTAATAAGTGTCACATACATGATCTCATTTAACTTTCACAATAATCCTGTGAGATGGGCATTATTCTTCCTATTTGATGATAAACTGGGCTTGGAAGAGCTGAAGTAACTTATCCAAGATCACACAATTAATACAGAACAAAGCCGAGATTCAAAACCAGGACTCAAATCCAGCTCAATCTGTCTTCTAAACCCACACCTTTCTCCCTATACTCCACTGCCTCCTTAGCAACACAGTAATAATTACAGTGGAATCTCACCTTCTGTGGGGTTAGGTTCTAAAGTTAAGTGCAATCAAAGGTAAATTAGAAAAAACCTAAGTCACTGATAGAGTATAGTTATACAAGGTTTTGGGCATATAACCCTGCCCAGTATTATGTTTGTATAAATATATAACATGTATGTGTACATCAAATATAATTTTACAGCATTTTTATTTTTAAGTATGCAAAAGAGACAGAACTTGTATAGTTGAATTCATGTAAGTTAAACACCTATATAATGTCTCTCCACATATGCATACCTCTAAATATGTGCCAGACTAACAGTGGTAACATCTTACAGAATTTTACAGCTTTAGAACCAGCGGGAACTTCTATGGTCAAGTGGTTTGTATTACATTTGACAGAATTGAGGCACACAGAGGCTGTCCCTTGCCCAACTTCACTGTCTACCTTCATTTCCAACAAGTTTGGGAGCCTGTGTATCTGCTCATAGCTAGAAGGAAAGCAGAGGAAGGCCAGTTCTCCTTACTTTTTTTTTTTTTTTGAGACAGAGTCTCGCTCTGTCACTCAGGCTGGAGTGCTGTGGCTGGATCTCAGCTCACTGCAAGCTCCGCCTCCCGGGTTCACGCCATTCTCCTGCCTCAGCCTCCCCGGTAGCTGGGACTACAGGCGCCGCCACCTTGCCCGGCTAGTTTTTTGTAGTTTTAGTAGAGACGGGGTTTCACCGTGTTAGCCAGGATGGTCTCGATCTCCTGACCTCGTGATCCGCCCGTCTCGGCCTCCCAAAGTGCTGGGATTACAGGCTTGAGCCACCGCGCCCGGCCAAGTTCTCCTTACTTTTTGCCCATTGTTACCCAGCTAACCCAATAAATGAAATACAGGTTGCTGCAAGATGGTCAAGGTCTGGGATTTACATCTTGCAGGGATGCAGCTCCTTTCTGAGGCTGACAGCTGCAGCTTCAGCTCTACCTGGGAGCTGTCTCCCCAAGCGGAGGACATTTATAGCCAGCTGTCTCTTCTGTGTGCAGTTCCTGGGATTGTTCAAACTGGCAGAAGCTGAGAGAGCCCAAGTGAAGGAAATCTGCAGCTATAGAGCCCAACATGCTTTCTACACACACACACACATATGCACACACTTGCCCTTATTCCTTTAAAACAGAAGGAAGCCAGAACATGTGATGTAGTCAGCTGTTTGGATTCTTAGAGAGTGTGAATCTAAGTAATGGGGCAAGTTGTGGGGAGGGCACTCCTGGTTTTGGTGGGGAGGGCAGGGACCGTTCCAGCTCTAATCAGAAGGGTAAAGGAAGTAAGCAGATCAGCAGACCTGGCCTCTGGCATGTGAAATAGCATCCACATCGCCCCCTCCCAGTGTCCTATCAGATCTCATTAACCCTCTCCCATCCCATTATCCAGGCACCGCCTCCTTACCTGCCTTGATTATCTCAGCTAACTGCCAGGGTTGATAAGAAATCCCTCCCAAAATGGCAGAGGGCTAACAGATTATGGGGTTCCCTCTCAGGGATTTAGCCCTTTGGGTGGGCTGTCTCACAGTTCCCAATTCTTCCAGAGCCAAAGGAAAGCCACAGAAGCATGAAGTGTAGGAAGATTAGAGAGACATTTCTGGGCCACAAGCGTGTGTGATGCTTTTCAGATCAAAACCCAGGTCATGCCTGCTATATTTGTAGGAAGGAGGGAGTCAGGGTGGGAAATTAGAGAAAGTACAGCACCCTCTGGCCTGAAGAACCTTTCATCCCTGAACTTGGAGGTGTGAGCTGCCCTTCTGAAACACAGATCCTTATCTACTCTCATTTTCCAAATGTTTGTGTTTCTATATGAAAATCTTTAGCTTTGCAGAACCACTGGGCCCCAAAAATATGGCCCAGGTCACTCAAACCTATATATTTTCTTCCTATGATTTTCCTTAGGGCAATTCATGTCGTCACAGGTGGCCCCACCCTCCAGAGCCTTCACCTGAGTGTATTGCAAGCCAACTCTCCAGTTATTTCTTAAAAATAAAATGATCCTTAAATGATGTGATGGTCAACCACGATACTAGAGTTGTTAGCTTTCATTGGACAAAAGGACTTTCAGTGTCAGCTCTGCTGATTTCATTTAGCTGGGATGGCGACCACATCTCACAGCATGAAGGGCCCAAAGCGATGTTTCAGGAAGAATAATCCAAAGAACTACGGGTATGAAACTCCCTGGGAACTTGTTAGCATGCCAGTCCTGGGCTGAGAATATGATTTTAAGGGGATTGATGCTTCAGAATTTCTGGAATAAACGTTGCTGTTTCTCTTGAAGTGGCAACTCCATTTGAGTGGCAGGTTATCCTGTCTGTCATTACCTGGAGAATTATACAGAAATCTCCTGCATAGCAAGAAGTCCCACCACACTCAGCTGTGTTCATTTAGGTGGATCCCTGCCCTGTGCTGCCGGAGGATGTGCCCTATGCTGCAATGAGGAAGTTCACTGCTGTCTTTCTCAGGAACTCAGACCAACATGAAAATAGGACTCCAGAACTTAGAGCCTATGTTTCATCTACAAGATCATCCAATCCGCAAAAAGCACCAGAACTTGCCTGAGATCCTGAGATCCAGAGATCCTAGCCAGCTGGGCATACACCAAGCTCTAGCATAGAAGAGAGGCTGGCTACTTACAGGGCACATGGCCCTGGGGCAGCCTGGCCCTGGACAGGTGGAGCCAACCTCTCCAAGAACTTGCCAACACTCCACCATTCTCTGTTTACCCCAGAGGCATATTAGGCTGACTGAGACATCCCTGAGAACACAGGGAAGCTTCAACTACCTAAGACTGAAATTATCATGATCATCATCATTATCTAGTTCTAAACAAAATCATTCTAAGAGGCAGCATGCCCTTGTGCAAATTTCAAATCTGATACAAATAGCTGTGTGGCATTAGGCAGATTCCTTCTCTGTGCTTACAGTTCCTCATCTGTAAAACAGGGGTACTAAAAGAACCCTAATCCCAGCACTTTGGGAGGCTGAGGCAGGCGAATCACGAGGTCGAGAGATTGAGACCATCCTGGCCAACACGGTGAAATCCCATCTCTACTAAAAATACAAAAATTAGCTGGGTGTGTTGGTGCACACCTGAAGTTCCCAGCTACTCTGGAGGCTGAGGCAGGAGAATCGCTCAAATCCAGGAGGCAGAGGTTGCAGTGAGCCGAGATGGTGCCACTGCACTCCAACCTGGTGACAGAGCAAGACTCTGTCTCAAAAAAAAAAAAAAAAAAAAAAAAAAAAAAAAAAAAAAAAAAATTCCTTCTCTTAGGATCGTTGTAAGAATTAAATGAGACAATATGTGCCAAATTCTTAACAGAATCTGGCATGTACTAAGTGCTCTGTAGACAGGGCCACAGCTAGCATGCAGGGTGTCTGGGTGTCTTTGTGGTAATTGGAAAAAGGTATGCTCATTTGGGTAGACACATTACAAAAAGATGTCCCTTCCTCTGGGCTGGCTCAGGCTGGTGCCTGGGCTCCTGTCTTGGGGAGCACAGTTCCTCCCTCACCTGGCCATCCTTTGGCTGGTCACAACCCACAAAACTGAAGGTGGAGGCTGTATCCATACATGTCTGCTATGGTAATTACATGTGAGGGTGGGGAGGAGGTTCACAGTGCTGCGCCCTCCAACCCAGGATTCTTCCCCTCCAACAGTTCTTGCAGACAGACAACTGCATGAACTCTGCAGCTGTGGAGGCCCCATCGGAGAAGGTAACTGACTCTAGCTTCTCAGAACCACAGTGCTCGGCTCAGCAGACTCTCATCTTGATAAACTTCTGTGAGAACAAAGGCATGGGGACACACTGAATTTTCCTTTTCTAAGCTTGAAACTAGCTGATCATGCTTCCTGTTTCTCTAAGGGCTTCCCTGACATAGGTGACTTGCTTCTTTCAAATTTGGTCATTGCCCTCTTGCCTTCCTGTGTGAGTCAGCGTGGCTGCCCTTGTGCGCGCCAGGCTCCTGTCTGTGCTCCAGGGCCTGTTTCCTGGCCTCCCCAGGTAATTCCCCTCGGCCAAGGGTGAGTGTCCCCACCCACGTCCCCTCTGCCTGGAGACGTGCTTGCTCTGGGGACATGAGTCACAGCAGCTCACCCATCCTCTGCATCTGAAACTATTATTGGAATGCCTCTGCACACAGCACACGCCTGCTTCCCAGATTTCACAGGCTCCTGCTCAGGGATCTGCAAACCACATTGCTCAGCCCGAGATTCCATGCGGGTGATCACGAGGTGGTTTCCTCTAAGCTGGAACTTTTCTAAGAAAGTAGGTTTCTTTAAGCCAGGTGTTCTGCATTCTTCAAAAACCATCAAGCACAGACAGTGCCTAGCAATGTGCCTGCCTTTATGGGTAATGCAAAATAAATCGTTCTGGAGCTCTGAGAATGACACAGTAAAAGGAAGAGCAAAAATGAGCGTCTCAAATAAGAGATGTGGCAGGACAGATCCTTACGGGCCTGGAGAGTTAAACCCACAAAAAGAAAGAGAAGAAAGATGCAGAAGATCGGGAGGAGGACCATGAGAGAGAGCCAGCAGAGGCAAGCAGCTTGAACAAAGATGCAGAGGGAGAATGTGTTGGACTTGTTTACAGGAACCTAAATACTGAACCAAATTTGAATTTTGAAGATCTTTCTCTTTTTTCATGCTACGATGATTAATAGCCTTTAGTGTGAATTTATTGTTGTGAGGTGATAAAACTGCTATGAATGCTAAAAGGTATACAATTCTTGCCTCCCTTTTACAGATGAGGAAACTGAGGCACAAAGAGGTGAAGTCCTGAGTTGTGTCATGCAACCAGCAGGTGGCAAAACACACCCCCAAGCTGCCTGCCTAAGCGTCAAGCTTTGTGGCCTAGGGTGAGAACAGATTTTTGTTTTTCTGGCTGGATATTTGAAAGGGAGGAGCTAAGGTTAGCTCATTGATCCTTCTTCTCTGAAATCCTGACGCAGACTTCACTTCTTCCATGCTGGATCTAGGTGTACGCCCAGCTGGCTAAGATCTCAGGATCTTAGGCAAGTTCTGGTGCTTGTTGCAGGCTGGATAATCTTGTGGACAAAACAGGCTCTAAGTTCAGGAGTCTTATTTTTATGTTGTCTTATGAGTTCCTGAGAGAGACCGCAATTAACTTCCTCATTTTCCCTATTTGACATGGACATGAGAACATGAGAATAACAAAGAAACAACCTTTTGCTAGACCATTTTCAGATTCTATGAAAGAAAACGGTAAAGGGAAAAGTAGCTCCTGGGGCAAAGTGGAAGCAGATCCTGGAAGTTGCAGGTGGGCTTATGTCAGAGGCGCCCTAGAGTAGATATGCAAAAAGAGAGCAAGGGAAAGATGGGAAGTCCCTCCTCAAGCAGCAAACACACGTGGGATCCCAGCATGGCTGGAAGCCACCTCTATCACTTCCTTCCCCCAGTGACAATGAAACGGAAAGGGAGCTTGTGACTCACTTCACCTGGCAAGGTGGTGCTGGAACAGGATACTTCCGTGAATCAAGGCTGATTGATCCTATTCTATTTCTAGATACGTATCTTACCCAGAGTTCCTCTCCTTCCGAAAGAGTGGCCACCTCATAAAAATGAAGAGAACACTGTCGGTGGGAATGTAAAACGGTACAACCACCATGGAAAAACTTATGGCATTCCTCAGAAAATTGAAGAGAATTACCATATGACCCAGCATTTTCACTTATAGGTATAGTATATACCCCAAACAGTAGAAAGCAGGGACTCCAACTGATATCTGTACACCACGTTGATAGAGCATTATTCACAGTAGTCAAAAAAATGGAAGCGACCCCAATGTCCATTGATAGATGAGTAGATAAAATGTGAAGTACACATGCAATGGAATACTATCCAGCCTTAACAAAGAAGGACATGCTGACATATGCTTCAATATAGATGAACCTTGAGGACATCATACTAAGTAAAGTAGGCCAGTCACAAAAAGACAAACACTGTATGATTCCACTTACGTGAGATATCAAGAACAGAGTTTGATATGGGGGGGAAAGAGGAGTTGTTTAATGGGTACAGAGTTTCAATTTTTTAAGATGCAAGAGTTTCGGAGATTATATTGCTTGTCCAACAATGTGAGTATACTTAACACTCACATTGTTAATGGTACTCTTCATACTTAAGATGGTAACAGTTATGTTGTGTGTATTTTATCACAATGAAACAATTTAAAAATTTTAACAAATGAAGAGAAAGCTTGCTTTTGTCTGCTACTTGAATGTAACTATTTGAATTGACTTGAAGGAGGATGCTCTGGGCCAATGTGGAGCTGGGGCGTAGACACAGGAGAAAGGGAAACTGAAGACATTGTTTCTTGACCTGAAAGGGAAAACATCGTTCTGCAGTCATGACAAGCTGAAGGAGACTGGAAGCTTCCCTGAGAGTGAGCTACTGAGCTCTTGCCCCACTCCTTCTCAGAGTTCCCCAGGGACACACATCTCAGTGTCCCCACCTCCCCGTACCACCCCAGCAAACCCTGGTCCAAACAGTGAAAGATGCCTGTTTGTTTGAACTTAGGACAATCACATCGTTTGCTTATTGGACACTTACTAAGGGTTTCATTGGCATCTTCTGGTTGTAATTCTCTTAGCCTCCTTTAAGGAAGGTCTTATTACTTTGTGCATTTTTTAGATGAGGAAACTGAAGCATAGAGAGCCTTTGAAATCCATCTGATTTAAAAGCTGCTACTTTAATAGATCTCTAATAAATTGACATCTTCTGTGATTGCATTAAATAATTTTTAACAAAAATGAAACAATTCAGTTAAAGATAATATCCAAATGACCAGCTTTACTGGGGTGAAGGAAGGCTAAAAGGAATGAGAAGGTTGTCATTAGGGAATGAGCATGTGTGTGTGTGATGAAGAAAGGTAAAGAGGTATTTGTAGTCTAAAGCATTTGGTTGAATTCTTGCAGTTTAGAAACATTAGGTTAGAAGTAGTTAACCAAGTGGAAAAAAAAAAAAAAAAAAAGATACTCAAAATCACCGCACTGTTTTTGGCAAAGTAATATAACCTGGTAAGTGTACTAAAAATTACCCATTTGGTGAAGGGTAGGGATGCCCCTAAAATAGAATTCCCATTGGCACCTCTTCTTTATGTTCTGCCTTTCAGCTTTATGTACCTCCAAGTTACAGGAAAAGCTCTGCTGAGCACTCTTGGATATTTTGGACTTTTCAACGTGACCTCTCTAAAAACCTCCCCCACCAGCCCCTCCAAAATGCACAACCGGAAACTGTTTCTGCCACAATAGTTCCAAGTTCACATCAGTTACATTTTGTTTTGTTTTGTTTTTTTGAAAAGGGATTTCGCTCTTGTTGCCCAGGCTGGAGTGCAGTAGCGTGATCTTGGCTCACTGCAACCTCCACCTCCTGGGTTCAAGCAATTCTCCTGCCTCAGTCTCCTGAGTAGCTAGGATTACAGGTGCCTACCACCAGGCCTGGTTAATTTTATAGTTTTGGTAGAGACAGGGTTTCTCCATGTTGATCAGGCTGGTCTCGAACTCCCAAACTCAGGTGTCAGTTACATTTTTGGAGGATGAAATGGTACTCTTTGGGTTTAAAAATCCATTATAAAGGAGATGCTTTTCCAACTTTAAAAAAGAAGAACCTGGAATTTTTCAATCCAAAATGGACTGACAAACATTCTTTCAGTTCATCTTGCTTAAATAATGAACATCAGAAGCCTATTGTTTAATATTTTTCAAAAAATAGTAGCATTCTTGAGGTTTGTTTTTGTTTTCAACAGATCTACTTCATGCTCCAAATATTCATGGACCTTCCCAGGACCTCAACAAAACAAAACCGTGAAGAAAAACCTTGACATGAACCCCAAATAAAACCAGTGAGCAATATTTTAAGCTAAATTTTGAAACAAATCCATACGGGTTCCTCCCCATAAATCCACCAGTAGATTGTGCAGAATCAGAACTGAAGCCATGCCATTTCTTAAAGTATTGAATTAGAATAAATGAGAACATCTAAATATTTTCCAAACTCATACTCCAGTTATAATATTCAAGTTCTTAGTTTCTCTCTGTTCATGTTCAACATGAAATACTCCCATTAGTCAGTAGCAAGAGCTGCAACATTTCCACAGGTACTAAAGGATGTGATCAGAGCAGGGAAGATGGCCAACAAGAGGATGCCACTCTAGCGGGTGCCCATCCAAATCATAACCCATGAATGCTGTGGCTTTATTATCTTGGACAATGGAAAGCTGATCCTGTAATTGGATGATCACCCCTGCTTGTATGCTTTCGAGTAGGTACATATGACAAAAGGAGCTACTGGTTTTGTGATGATGGGTTTCTGGGTAAATCCTAGATGCAGAAGCAGCTTTTAAGCATTGCAGAGCAAGAGTCAAATGGTTCTGAAAAAAGTTTTAACTCTGGGATGACTTCTCCCCGCTTCTTTCACTCCTCCACCGTCGCAATCCAAGAACTAGTGAGCAGAGAAGGTAAAGCTGTTTCCTCCAGAAATATAATCCATATTTTAAACAGCTCTGTGAATGGGGCACTAAGACTCGGAAGATCTGGTTTTCAGTTTGCATTCTGCCTTTAACTGGTCTTGAAAATTTGGGCAACTCAATTATCTCATGGAGTCAGTATCTGCATCTGTACAGTGGGGATGTGAATACCTGTCTTACCTACACGGAGCTGTAAGAGCAACAAAATGGGAGCTGGCATGTTGTTATTCTGTGTATCACCTTGGTTATTTTCAAACATGGTCGATGGATTAGCCTCTCTGTTTCCTCTCGAGCTTTCCTGCCGAGATGTCTTTTAAACCAAGCATCACTCTCCCAATCAGAGACAGGACAGACTAGATAGACAAATGAGAAAGAGAAGTCGGGAGTGGGATGGGAGCACAGCCAATGCAGAAACAGTGATGTGTATTCTTCTAGAAAGGTGAGCAGAGACACTTTCAGGATTTCAGGGGGCAGGATGGAGACACAGGGGAAGCTTCTGGGTCAGTTCTTGATGGTGTGGGGCTTCAGTATTTAGATACACATTCTCTAAGTCGAAAGGAACATATTGGAGGTTTCCATTCTTTTGGATTTTCCAGGCTTCTAATGACCTCCACCATTCCCAGTCCAGAGGAGGTCATGGGATGATAGAAAGTGGGAGCAACCAGGGCATGAGAGACCTCTAGCTGTGCCTTTTCATTTCGCAGTGGAGGGGCTGAGACTTGGAAGGAGGACCTGGCTTAGGGAATACAGACTTCAGCTCAGAAAATCTAACAGGAATGTCTCTTCTGTGACTGCTAGACAGGCTTGAAACTACTTAGCAATATTCTGAATTTTTTCTCTCCAATATCAATAAGGGTAAGCACCCAGTGCCTTCCGGCAGCACCCCCAGAAGCTGCCACCTACAGGCCTCCCTTCCCTGCCCGCCGGCCCATGGGCACCCCGTGAGGTGAGTCGGGGCTGCCTCCCAGGAGAGGAAGGCCGAGCCACCGTGCAGCCCGGATTTGTCTGTATGAAGGGGCAGAAATTGACGGCCCACACAGCTCGAGCTTTTGCATTTGTGAGAGAAAAATGTCTTCATAAAAACAACAAGAACAGCAGCCTGAAATAAAAGAAACAAATGGCATCCAGTCAGAGCCCAGGTTCCCTTCCAAGCCCACACCCACACACACCCCTGCGCCTGTTTCATGCTTCTCAGCATGAGGCGCTGCCTCCAGTGCTTCTTTCAAAATACTGCTGAGAAAGTGCCACAGGACTGTCATGTCGGCAAACTGTTCAGTCCCCCGTTTGAAGCTGAGAGGCTCCAGGCAGAAACCGGGTTCAATTAGACATGATGGAAAAAGGGAGAGGCCCTCTCTGGTCCTGGCTCAGGCCCCTGAGGTGTGCATCACATCTGGCACAAGAACTGCCCAGAAGGGAGGCCCTAGGCTGCCTAGCGGTTCCCAGGGTTTCTGCCTCACTATCAGCTTTTCCCTTGCTTCTGCCTAAGCTATCAGGAGCCCGCAGGCAGCCTGGACCTTGAGGCTTGCAACAACAGGAGCTCCAGGTCTGATTAGAAAGGAAGCTGGGCTCCTTCTTTTCTACTGAGTCCTGTTTGGAAAGCATCCTGGCCAACACATGCGTAGGGGATCACAATGGGTTACTTAGAATCCCTCCATCCTGGCTTGTGCCTCAAGTCCTTCCCTTCTGTTTCCACATGCCCACGCACAATTTTTTAAAGACTAGAAGAAAATTAATTTGTATTCATAACTAAAAGGATACAGTACTTATAAGTGCAATGGTCAGTATTTTTTTCTGCCTTATTGTTTATCCAATATTTTCTGTGACGATTTGAGTTTTATTTGTATAGTATAAAAAGCATCGGCTGGGCACAGTCACTCATGCCTGTAATCCCAGCACTGTGGGAGGCCGAGACGGGCGGATCATGAGGTCAGGAGATCGAGACCATCCTGGCTAACATGGTGAAACCCCGTCTCTACTAAAAATACAAAAAATTAGCAGGGCTGTAGTGGCGGGCACCTGTAGTCCCAACTACTCGGAAGGCTGAGGCAGGGGAATGGCATGAACTTGGGAGGCGGAGCTTGCAGTGAGCCGAGATTGTGCCACTGCACTGCAGCCTGGGCGACAGAGCAAGACTGTCTCAAAATAAACAAATAAATAAATAAATAAAAATAAAAAAGCATCTACTAGGCCACGCGTGGTGGCTCACGCCTGTAATCCCAGCACTTTGGGAGGCAGGCAGATCACTTGAGGTCAGGAGTTCGAAACCAGCCTGGCCAATATGGTAAAACCTCATCTCTACTAAAAATACAAAAATCAGCCGAGTGTGGTGGCAGGCGCTTGTAATCCCAGCTGCTCAGGAGACTGAAGCAGGAGAATCCCTTGAACCTGGGAGGCACAGGCTGCAGTGAGCCGAGATTGCAGCACTGTACTCCAGCCTGGGCATCACAGTGAGACTCTGTCTCAAAAAACAAAAAAGCATCTACTGTGTGTCTCTGAAAGTCTTAATAAGTATTTGCGAAACAAATTGTACATTTCAGCTTGCAAACTAAAAAAAAAAAGCGGGGGAGCAATACGTGCTGGGTTAGTTAAATGGAAATGGCCAGCCTTCAGTATAACAAACACTTATTAAGCACCTACTATTTGCCAGTCCCTGTGGTAGAACACAAAGATGTGGAGACACAAAGATAAAAAGGACATACCCACCTCCTAAAAGTTTAAATTATCCTCAAACTTCCACTTGATGTGAGAACACAAATGATTCTTAACATTGTTTAATTCCCAAATGATTTTTTTAGAGGAATGAGGACGTGTGAGTATCTTTGTACATCTATACAAGTGTCAGGGATCTGAATGTGTAGCCGACAGCACTTAGAAAAGAACAGGCTAGGTGCCGTGGCTCTTGCCTGTACTCTTAGCACTTTGGGAGGCCAAGGTGAGCAGATTGTTTGAGCCTAGGAGTTTGAGACCAGCCTGGGCAACATAGCAAGACCCTCTCTAGACAAAAAATTAAAAAGTTAGCTGGCCGTGGTGGTGCATGCCTGTGGTCCCAGCTACTCAGGAGGCTGAGGCCATAGGAGGGCCTGGTATGTTGAGTATAACAAGGTTACAGTGAGCCTTGATTGTGCTCCTGTGCTCTAGCCTGGGTGACAGAGTGAGATCCAGTCTCAAACAACAAACAAAACCAAACAAAATAAAAGAACAAATCCACTTTACCCAACTACAAGCTGTAAGCTCTCACAATCCTCAGGTCTAAGCACATGATATACATATTTCCTAGATACCTACTGTGAAGTGTGGAACAAAGCCAAGTTCTATGATATATTTGAAAAATCCAGGCAACAGGAAGAGGATACAAAGATGGAGTAAGATCCCCGTGTCACCTTGTGGGAGGTAGAAGGGATCAGGGTAGGGAGTTAACAAGAAAACTAAGAAAGGAATGATGAGACTGAATGAAAAAGTAGATCTGTGATCGCCACAGTGGAGTGTAGTAAAAGCAATATAAGATCTTCTCTTTCTGTTTATGCTCGTTAAAAAATAAAAGATATTGGGCTTGACTACCATTTAACAGATTGTCAGTAGCACATGTGTATAATGTGTGTGTGTGTATATAAACACAGTGTAAGAAGCCTGACTGTCTGAGATTGTGTTGTACAGAGCCTAAGTTAGCCACACAGATGGACAGAAGCCACATGGAGGAGCACCAAGGCACCACATGGGTGTGGGAATCCTCCTTAGATCTTGTAGCCCAGCTAGCTAACCCCTGAATATAGCTGAGTGAGGGACCAGCCATCATCACTGGAACAGAAGAGCCAGCTGAACTCTGCCTGAATTCCTATGCCACTGATTATGAGAAATAGTAAATTATTGATTTAAGCCACTAAGTTTTAGAGTGTGGTTTGTTTCACAACAATAGATAATAAAATGGTCATATTCTTATAGTTTGGTAATTAGCCCTGGAGACAAACATATTTATCAAGATTTCTCTCTTTACATCATGGCACCTTAAATGTGAAAAACAAAATTCTGATGGTCAAGAAAATATAGTCAATGAAATCTTATGGCTAGGCTAAGCCCAGAAAACAATGAGGCAGCCACAACAAATTAACAAAGTATTATTTTAAAAAAATTATTTTTGAGACAGGATCTCACTGTGTCACCCAGGCTGGAGTACAGTGGTGGAATCTCAGCTCACTACAGTCTCAACCTCCTGGGTTCAAGCAATCCTCCCGCCTCAGTGTCCCAAGTAGCTGGGACTACAGGCACTCACCACCATGTCCTGTTAAGTTTTGTATTTTTTATAGAGATGGGGTTTCACCAGACTTCCCAGGCTCATCTTGAACTCTTGGACTGAAGTGATCCTCCTGCCTCAGCCTCCCAAAGTGCTAGGATTGCAGGCATAAGCCACCATGCCCAGCTGAAAGTGTCACCTTAAAAGAGAAGTTGCATACGGTACAAAAGACTTAGAGTGGGAGATATTTTACAATAATCAGGAATCTATGCATGGGTAATTTTTTACCTCTTCCTTTGGCAAAAGGTTTCTCCCTTCCAGCCTTTGGAGTTATTTCTTTCTTTAGCTGTATCTGCTAGCTTCTCTGTTACCTTCTTCCCTTTTATTGTTGGGGGCTGGATGCCTGGAAACCACATTTTCCAGCATCCTTGCCAACAGAGTTCCAGGTCATATATTGACATGAGATTAAGAAGGTACAAGAGAGGTAGAAGCCACATAATGCTATTCTGCAGAAGAGAGCAAACGTGTGGGTTTCAGCAAATACCAGATTTTGTATTGGCTCCCTGACATCTCCCTGTGAATCATCAACGTCAGTGTTAGAAGCAGATGATACCATCACCAGCAGTTTCCTGTAGCCCCTGAAACCTTCTGTCTCTGAAAGCTAGCAGCAAATTTGAAAGTTTGTGGCTTTCACTGAACTTCTTTCCCTGAACTTTCACCCTTGACCTTTCATAGCCCTTACAGGAGTTTTGTGTGCATCCAATTCCTTGTATTAAATTCTTTTCCTGCCTGAAATACCTAGAGTGGTTTCTGTTTTCCCTCCCTAATTCTGATTATATTTCTAAATCTCGTTTAGACTTAATGAAAGTCAAGATACAGAATTTCTCTTTACACACACATATGCATTTTACAAACAGCTACAGACCTCCATAAAATGTGCAACGTTAGGCCGGGTGTGGTGACTCATGCTTGTAATCCCAGTGCTTTGGGAGATTGAAGTGGGACGATTGCTTGAGGCCAGGAATTTGAGACCAGCCTGGGCAACATAGCTAAACCTCATCTCTACAAAAAATAGAAAAAATTAACGAGGCACAGTGGTGCATGCCTGTAATGCCAACTGCTTGAGAGGCTGAGGTGGGGGGATCACATGAGCCTGGGCGTTCAAGGTTCAAATTTTACTTTTTTAAAATAAAATTTGAAACACAAATACACATAATACAGCATAAAGGGAGATGCATATGGAGGAATCAGAGAATGGAAATAAGAATTAATAAAAGGTATAGTTGAGGCTTGAGATGCTGAGGTGGAGGGATCACATGAGCCTGGGAGTTCAAGGTTCAAATTTTATTTAAAAAAAAAAAAATTGAAACACAAATGCACATAACATAGCATAGAGGAAGATGCATATGGAGGAATCATAGAATGGAAATAATTAATAAAAGGTATAGTTGAGACTCTGTCGAAAGGGAAAATTAGTATTTTTCCTTTCACATAATCAAAGTTTTATAGGTAGGGTTACCAGATTTAGCAAAGAGACAACAGGTTACCTAGCTAAATTTGAATTTTATATAAACAATATTGTAGGCAGAATAATATTCCACAAAAGATGTTTACGTTCTAATCCTTGGAACCTGTGACTATATTATATTACTTGGCAAAAGGGACTTTCAGATGTGATTAAATATATGAACCTTGAAATGGGGAGAATTGCCTGGATTATCCAGGTGGGCCCAGTCTAATCAAATAAGGTCTTAAAAGTGGACAATTTTTGCCAACTGCGATCACAGAGAGATCTGACTAAGGAAGAAGGATCAGAGAGATGTAACATTGCTGGCTTTGATGATGAGGAAGAGGGCATGAACCAAAGAGTGTGGGTGGCCCCAGAAGTGGGAAAAGGCAAGAATACACGTTGTCTGCTAGGACCTCCAGGAAGGAATGGGGGCCTGCTCCGTTGACACCTTGATTTTATGCCGTGAGATGCATAGTAAACTTCTGGACTACAGAACTGTAAGGCAATAACTGTGTTGTTTTAAAGCCACTAAGTTTGTGATAATTTACTACAGCAGCAATAGAAAATGGATACAAGTAACAGATAATTTTTTAATATGTTCAGTTCATGCAATATTTGGAACACACTTATCCTAAAAATTATTTCTGTTTTGAAATTAAAATTTGACTGAATACTGTATTTTACCTGGCAACCCATTTTATAGGAAACTGGGATTCTGGAGCTCTTATACACCCCTGCCTCTATCTATCCATTCATTTCCATATCAGTTTGGGGAACTTACTATGTGCCAGGCAGTAAAAATAGGCAATTTACCTATTGTATTTCATCTAACTCTCACAACACTTCGGTGTAGGCATTAATTATTGTGCCATCTTATGAACAAGGTAACTGAGTCTATGCAAGGTTAAAGAGTTGTTCAAGGTACCACAGTGGAGGAGCTGGGGGTAGCTCAGGTCTGTCTGACTGCAAAGCCCATGCCGCTAAGCTCTGTGTCTAGTTTGCTAGGCTGTCACTTCATTCCTCAGTTTGCTTTCATTCCCGGGGACCCAAGAGTAGCCTCTACTATTGCTTCCACATTCTCACCACCCACTCTCTCCAGTAGACTAGTCATCTGATATCCGTCCCCACCTCTTTACAACAGGGAAACTGCTTTCTCAAAGGTCACCGATGGCCTCTAATCTGCCATCATTTCTTAGTCATCCTTCTCTTGACCTTCTCTGTAGCATGTGGCTTTGTCGTCTCCCTCCCCACACATGCACCGAGCTTTTCTGTCATACTTCTCTGCCTCTCTGATTATTGCTTCCGTCTGCTTACTCATCTCATTCTTTACAATGGTATGTGAGGCCTGGTTCTGTTCTTCCTCACTCTCATTTTCTCATTTTAAAACTCCCTTGGAAATCTCACTCATGGTCAAGCTTCAACTTCCATCTCTGCTGATGATGCTCCAATGTTACCTTCAGGCCTGCTTTCTCTCTCTGCAGCTCTCATCTCATGTTTCTACAACTGCCTGCTGGACAACCCCAGACAGACAATTAAAATCAGGCCCACCTCCACCTCAGCTTACCTGCCCTTCCTCCCCGGTATGAAAGGTCTGGTGCTCTCCAGATACAGAGTCTGAGTCCATTTCATTTTTGACTCTTGCTTTTTTTTCCCTAAATGAAGTAACTGAGTAGTTCCTGGTCCCAGTGTGTTGTTCATGATAACTTTTGCATTCTTTTCTTCCTCTCTCTGGCTGTTCCCACTGGTCGGGCTCCTGTGGCCTCACACTTGGACTGCAGCCTCCTAAGGTCCTTGACCTTGCCACACACCTGGGAGACATTACAGCCTGGACTTCACTCTCAGATTCAGCCCCTCCAAGATTGGGTCGAGGCCACAGATGTTTGTAAGTCTCCCCAGGTATGTTAGCCTTCTATGGCTGTTGTAGCAGTTTACCACCAACTCACTGGCTTAAAAGAACACAAATATATTTTCCTATGGTTGTAGTTCTGTAGACCAGAAGTCCAAAATGGGTTTCACTGGGCTGAAATTAAGGTGTTGTCCTCCGGAAGCTCTAGTGGAGAATGCATTTGCTTTCTTTCCCCATCCTTGTTCATAGCCCCATCTTGTTGCCTTTTCTCCCCCTACTTCCCTTGTCACTCGGCCTTCTTCCTCTGGTGTAAGTCACATCTCCTTCTGCCTCCCTCTAGAAGGACACTTGTGATTACATTTAGGGTCCACCTGGACAACCTGGGGTACTCTCCTCCTCTCAAGATCCTAAACGACATCAGCAAAGTCTCTGGCCACATAAACAAACATTCACAGGTTCCCAGGATTAAGGCCTGGATAACCGTGGGGGCTGGTGTCAGCCTGTCACCTCAGGTGGCTCTAGTTTGCAGCCAAGCTTGAGAACTACTTTTGTGACTGAGCATCCTTTCTGCATGCTCGTCTCTCAATCCTCTTGCTCACCATCGTCTTCCCACACCCTGTGTCTTATGACATGCTTCTGAGTGCCACCACAGTTCCCCTCTGCCCTTAGAACGCATCGTAAACTCCTCAGCCTGGAACACAGCCTAGCTCGCACAGACCTGAGGACTCCTTACAGACACGTTATGCTCGACCACTTTTCCACACAAACGATTCGCTTCAGGTAAACTGGTTTTCTCAGAATTATACCTGGCATTTGGATGGGTTTATTTTGTTTGTCCTGTTTCTCCAACGTTAAGCCTTTCCCCATCCTCCTCTGCTTACTCAGAGCTAACGCTGGTGTCAAGCCATATTAGCTTCCTCAGGCTGCTGTGATATATCACAGACTGGGTGACTTGAATGATGAGGTATCATCTCACGAGTCTGGAAGCTAGAAGTCTGAAATGAAGGTGTCAGCAAGTTGGGTTTCTATGGAGGGCTGTGAGGGAAGGATAGGCCATCTTCTTTCTGTATGTGTCTCTTTGCAGATTTCCCCAACCAGTCATATTGGATTAGGCCCATTTTAATGAACTCAATTTTAACTTGATTACCTCTGTAAAGACCCCGTCTCCCAATAAGGGCATGTTCTGAGGTACAGAGGGTCAGGACGTCAACATGAATTTGGGGGGATACAATTCGACCCTTAAAGCTAGCCTATCACAGTCCTTTTTGATTACTCCTGTCTTTCCTCCTCTACACCACAGGCTGAAGTTCTCTGCCTTGTTTAAATAATACAGCCATCCCTGTCCATCCACTTGGAAAAATGACACACGAAGCCTTGATTGCGTCGCTTTGGTTGTTGTCTTTGAACAGTTACTTTGTGCATGTGTGGATGTGCATACATGTGTGTTCTCTCCGAATAGAATGTGAGCTCCTTGAAGACAGCCATTGCATCTTCTTCATCTCATTGCACTCATGATACCTATGATGCATGTGTTTGGTAAATGTGTTTTTTTTTATTTCAGAAAACTTGAGAGAGTTTAGTTTGGGGTAAGGAGTGGACAGATAAATGATCTGATATTGTATAGTATTGGATGAGGGATCTCTTCAATATCTTTGTTGGAGAGAATCTAAGAGTGCGCTCAGGTGGCCTGGTGCCTCAAAGCTACAAGCTGACCAAACAGAGGAGGAGAGAGGAGAGAAAAGACAATCAAGTCTCTAGATACTTAGATGAATTCGTGTAAAAACCAGCTGAATCTGGTTAACAGTATTTGCATCAGCATCATCCCTGACCTCAACAACCCCGGCCCTACCCTCCAGTGACAGCGTGGTGCTTCAGAGGGCTTATCAGGCTGACGCAGGAACCCCGAATCAGGCACTCTGCCAACACCTTGCTGGGTGGCCTTGCATCACCCTCTGCTTTTTGAGTACTCCTCTGCCTACCAGGCAGAAACACCCTGGTCACTTCCACAGAAGCAGTGTACAAATTAGTGGGTAGGGGACTATCGGGTGGAGAAATGTAAAGAGGATTTATGTCCTTAGCATGAGAGTCTAGAGAACCAAAACTGGAGGAGTCTCCCATATTAAAAAGACGTGCTGGAGCACACACATGTGTCACTCCTGCAGAGAGGAATATATCCGAGCTCCATTAAGAAAATCATGAGACAGAGACTTGAATCAACTTCTATAAACTTCTTTGACCTTGAAATAGCTCAGAATTGTAAACACCTGTACTTCGTCTGGATTATCTGGACAATTGCTTAGCCCTTCTTGTATCCCACCGAAGTCTCCAGTGGACCCTGTGACTTCTCTACACTTATTTGACATTTCTAGGCTCCAGTTCCTGCTTCTTTAGTTTCAGCTTTGTTTCCTGTTATCATGCCCAGGTCACACCAGCTGTCCCTTCCTGGTGTTGACTCTGGGAGAGATAGAAGCCTGCTCCAGCTTCATCCCAACCTCCCCATAGGTGGGGGCTTTCCAGGGACTTTTTTAGCTCGATGCCCGTATCAATTTCACACCCTCCCGAGGGAAGCCTGGGCCCCCAGGAATGGCTACCTCCTCTGCTGCCATTCCTATGTGTTTACCAAGTCTCATATTGGTCTCCTTTCTTGCTGCAGCTGCCACACTCAGAGAAAGAAGAGGAATCTTCAGGCATCAGATGCTTGCTTGAGTGGGCTGCCTTTCCCTCTAAGGGCTCTGAGAGTGGAGTCGGGTTCTTCCCTACGGCCTCTAGCACTACTGGAGCAGCTGGAGGTTATTTTTGCAGTAAGGGCATTAAAGGAACAAGAAGTACAGTTGCCCAGGGCTTTCCTCCTTGTGCGACTGCACAGGAGGTCAGAGGTTAGGGTGGAGCAGGGCAGGCTGAGTCAGCTCCGTGGAAAGTGAGCTGGGCTGCTGTCAGCCTGATCCACATACTTTCTCAAAGCCCCCTCCGTCTGCTCTTTCCTTTCAACCTCTAAGCTTATTCCCAAGAGACTATGGGTCTGGATTATCTCATTTTAGTCCACCAAGCTGTTCAAACAGCTCTTAACATTTGACCTTCCCTCACCCTATCCTGTGCAGATTTGGAACACAGTTTCTTTCTCTGTTCTCTATCTAAATGATCTACCTAGCTTTAATATGCATGTGCTATAAATTCTTTATTGTTCATGCATAGATGTAATCTCTCTTTTTATATGTTAGTATATATTTGTGTGATCATCCATATCACTGCTATGGCAACATAGTGAGATCCTGTCTCTATAAAAAATTTTTAAAAAAATAGTCAGATGTGGTGGTACGTGCCTGTACTTAGGAGACTAAGGTGGGAGGATCACTTGAGCCCAGGAGGATGAGGCTGCAGTGAGCTGTGATTGTGCTGCTGCACTCCAGCCTGGGTGACAGAGTGAGGGCGGTGGGTGGGGGAAGAGAGAATTAAGTAATTTGCTTCATACCAAATTGCATTCTGTAATTTTAGGTTTGTATGTAAGGAACAGAAAAATCCAAAATTAACAATCTTAAACAAAATAGCTCAAGAAAAATGAGTGGGTTTCTCTTGTGTAAAAGAGTGGAAAAAAGCGGCACCGGGTGGGTAAGGGGGATCTGCTCCTAGAAATCCTCAGAAAATAGTTCACCATGCTGTTACCTGTACAGTGGGGTCTCATGATCATAGTCCAAGGTGGCATCTGTTTCCAGGCAGCAGGAAGGGTGAAGCATTGAAAAGGCAAAGAGCATGTGTCAGCCAACTCTCATATGAGGGTTCCAGAAGTTGCTCTAACATTTTTGCTTACTTCTCATTGACCAGGACTTAGTCACATGACTACACTTAGCTGCAAGGGAGGCAGGGTAACATGGCAACATGTTCTTTATTTAGGACAATCTTGTGTCTGCTGAAAATTCTATAACCAGAAAAGGTGAAAATGAGTAGTAGAGGACAACTAGCTGGCTCTGCCACAATTAAAAAAAAAAAAATGTTAAGGGGCTTTTGGTAGAATGATGAGTATGTATTTGTAAGAAGCAAACCAAAGATTTGTTTGTAAAGTGCAAATCATTACCTATCCAGATACAAACACACAAATTTACATATATGTAAATAAATACTTGAGCAATAATATTATATTTTAAGTCAAGTAGACAGAGTAAAGAGTTTATTGGGAATTTTTTTTTTTTTTTTTTTTTTTTTTTCTTTTAGGAAACTTTTTTTTTTTTTTTTTTTGTTTTTTTTTTTTATTTATTCCTTATTTTTATTTTTTATTATACTTTAAGTTCTAGGGTACATGTACACAACGTGCAGGTTTCTTACATGTGTATACATGTGCCATGTTGGTGTGCTGCACCCGGCAACTTGTCAGCACCCATCAACTCGTCATTTACATCAGTTATAACTCCCAATGCCATCCCTCCCCACTCCCCGCTCCCCACAATAGGCCCCGGTGTGTGATGTTCCCCTTACTGTGTCATCTACCTGTTTCAATTCCCACCTATGAGTGAGAACAATGCGGTGTTTGGTTTTCTCTTCTTGAGATAGTTGCTAGAATGAATGTTTCCAGTTGCAATCCCATCCGTCCCTACAAGGACACGAGCCTCGCTTTTTTATGGCTGCATAGTATTCCATGGTGTATCATGTGCCACACCCCTCTAATCCAGTTCCTGTCACTGATGGACATTTGGTTGGATTCCAAGTCTTTGCTATTGTGAATAGTGCCGCAATAAACATACATGTGCATGTGGCCTTTATACAGCAATGATTTATAATAATCCTTTGGGTATATACCCAGTAATGGAATGGCTGGGTCATATAGTATTTCTAGTTCTAGATCCTTGAGGAATCTCCATACTGTTTTCCACAATGGTTGAGCTAGTTTACAATCCCACCAACAGTGTAAAAGTGTTCCTATTTCTCCACATCCTCTCCAGCACCTGTTGTTTCCTGACTTTTTAATGATTGCTATTCTATTGGGAACATTTTTAAGCTATTTCTATAAATAGGAATGACTTGTCCTGGAATGTTTCCTTCAGGATTGCAATAATCTTCTGAGCCATTAAGTTAGTCGACCTTGAGCAGCTCAGCCAGGCAACAGATGATGAAATCTCTTATATCTCTGGGGTCCCGGTTGGCAGAATCATTTCAACTTAGTGCTAGGAAACAATGGCCCATGGACTAGCAAGTCCGCATATTCCCTCACAGAAGAGTAATCTACTGGGGGAGACTTTGACACCTAAGTTTCAGCAAGCTATGTGGAAAGTATGAATACATGTGTGTTGGTACTTGTACAGACTGGAAATCTGTCTTCAGGAATTAAATGAAGCACCTCATGAAATAAGGTACTTAATAGAAATTTCTGGTACCCTTGTTGGCAAAACTATCCCTTGGGTAATGGTCTCTATCCAACAGAAATCAAAATAAACTTTTGGGTTTTCAGGTTAACTTTTTTAAAGGGGCATAAAACATTTTTATTTAATCTTGTTCTTTTCTCTTTTCTGTATCAAACAAGAAAATATTTATTTATTTTTTCCACCAGAGGTATTAAAATGCTGCAAGGGAGCAGCCTCTGGCTTGACCAGAAACATATAAACTTGAAACTATGAATGTTGGTTTGCACATATGTTAAGTTAAAAGTAATGATATATTTTTATAAGTCATTACATTAAAAAAAAAACAAACCTTGGTTAGCTAAAGCAGAAAAGTAAAATTCAATTAGGAGCACACCTTAGCAAAAGAAAATCTTTTACGTATGATGCTCAGATGCTTTTGTAAGGCTTATCTCTCCACAGTCCTACAGTCCCATCATAAGAGCCCTCTACAGTACATTTCTGAGTGCCAAAAAGTTATTTTATTAACTATGCTTAGACGAATCTATTAACAAGGTCAAATAGTCCCAGGCAAAACAATAAACTAGGAAGATGTTGTGCAAATATGGATGTGTTCTCTGACATGCAGAATTTCTGTGGTAGTTTTGGCTTTGTAATTTTATACATTACTACAAGCAATTCTGGACATAAAACAATTACCTTGCAATTGAGCTCCGCTGCTCAGTTTCTATGTCTGAATTTGCATTTGTGTTTCTATCCCTTTAGCACTACTGAAGACCAAAAGGCATCATAGCATGATGAGTAGAAGCAGAATTCACAATTTAAATGAGGAAACTGAATAGTGAAGAAATTGAATACCCTCAGCAATTGGCAGCCTAGTCATGCCTTGTTCAAAAAGACTCAGTCATAGTGGTCAGTGTCAAGACCCTGTGGCTAGCAAACATGTTAGTTCGCACCCATCTTTGCACTCAAGCACCTGGAGCAGTTCATAAGGGGACAGTACAGGTAGTTATAAAAAGACAGTGGAAAACTTATTCAATGGAATTCAATGGGTTTTTTCCTGCTAGTATTGCATTTTGAAACACAGTTTTAAATGGCCCATGAACCTAATTGGTTTAAAATGAGTTAATTTTTTAAAGAAAATCACAATAATGTCCTAAATAATACCTTATCAAAAGTAAAAGAATCCAGTCCAAAAAATGAGACATAAAGCATGCAAATGTATTTGTCTTATTAAATCAATCTAGATGACTCTGTTTCAGTAAAACAAAACCATCCTTATTAGATTACTTTTGCTAATTTGAATTTATAGTTATTATAGCTTATTTTTTTGGGATTTAGAGTTGTACTACAGGTGTGTACGTGTGTTCAGTACCTATAAGCATTTTATAATTAAGTAAAATGATAAAGTACTGAAAATCCTGAAATGTAAAATTTTCCTTTTAAAAGAGACCATACAAATAGTTTGCAAAAGACAGACCAGAAGGGTAATTTTTAGCGTCTCCTTTGCCCACATTTCAGTGTGGTCTCCCACCAGAACTTTCAGACCCACCTGCTTCCCTCCCACAATTGTTAAGGAGCCCCACAGCTGAACCCAACCAGCCTGAGTCTCATCTAACTCAAAGTTACCCTTTCTGAGTAGGAGACAGACTTTTACCCTAATGAGCACTGGTGAAATGTCAGAAGGTTAGTTTAATAAACAAGGTACAATAAATGAAGGACATTAATTCATATTCAACACCAGAAAGCAGAGATGAAGCAGGTGTCAGTTGGGCTGAGGGCCAATCCTATAGAGTGATCATTTAATAAATTGAATTGGAACTGTCATTGTAGGAACTGGGGCATATAAGAAGGGTTCTTTTGAAAGTTTCCAATAATCAAATTTAGTGTGGCCTATTATAATTTTGAGTCTTTCCTAAGGCTCACAAATTTAATTTGTTATCCATTTGTGTATATATTTTACTGTCAAACAGCTTTTCATTTTCCTCGACTTTAATGGGTCCATTCTCCTCTCATTCTTTGGCTACACCCATTCCTGCCTTTATTGTCCCCAAAGCCCATTACCTCTGTATGTGTGCACTTAAACTCATACACACACACAGGCACACACCGCCCTTGGGGACAGAAGGTGTTGATAAACTATATAAAATACTTGGGAGTAACAAGAAGCAGAACAAAAACTGGAGTCAAGGTGAGAGAAAAATTAAATGCATTTTATTTTCTTTGGATATCAAGTAGAAATGTTTTAATTACATATTTTAATTCATGACTTTGCATTTCTCCTTCTGGAACACAGATGTGCTTGTTGAGCAACTTTCTCTTGTGTCTCACCTTATTAACATCCTGAAATAATACAACCTTCAGCCAACCACTGGACTGCCTGAACTGTCTTTTTTTGCTGGAGATCTTGAGTCTTACAGGTTATGAATTGCAGAGCCAACATGAGAGGACACTTCCTTTTTCCCACCCTTGCAGGAAGTTGTAACACACTGACACTAGGAAGGCTGATTTATATCAGTCCCCTGGGGAAGGATGCTTAGTGGACAAAGACAAGTAGAGTAAACAGAATTTGGCCCATGACTTGGTTCTGTCTGAGTTTTGTAGTGAGGAAAACAGAGCATTCATTTGTGTACCTTCAAAGACATCCTCAAGACACGCTATCCCTTAAATTTGCAAGCGAGTAATTTGTATTATCAAAGGCTCTCTGAGGAGTGATCTACAGAGCAACCTTTGGGGATGTTAAGGCAAATGGGGCCAGGCTGGATTTTTCAGAGGGCACAGGGTTTCCTCAGCACTTTATCTAAGTCTGTCAGGATATGGGCAAACCTCCCCTGATAAGCTGGCTCTTCTGTGTAACTCGAGCTTGTTTCTTCCTTTCAATGTTCTAAGGTTGCCTTTTAAGCAAAAAATATGAAGAAGATTTTGTAAAAATGGTTTTCAAGCTTTACATTTTTTAGTCTGCTTAGTTGGAGGCCAAATGGGAAGGGGTTTATATGTAAGTATAACAACAAAAATATAAAGCTCACGGCTAAGGAGCTCTAACTAACATTTCCTATAGTGACAGTACAATAGATATGTTTACTTTATATAGGAGAAGTGAAAATGTAAGTCACTAAACCTCTGTAAGGGTCAGGTATAAAATGAAGATGGTATTAAACTTGAAGGCTGAGATTATACAAGTAAGTCACTTACTACAATATTGTATATATGAATAGCTTTCGTGAATATAGATGTATCGGGGAGCCCTTACTTACTTAGTTGTTTGAGAAAACAGCCATTTATTCAGCTTATTTAGGCTGCAGTCAGCATAGCGGTTCTTCTTGTTTTAGCTGGGCTGCCTCAGGAGTCACGAGTCAGTGACAGATCAACTAGGTATCTCAGCTTCTGGGATATGGCTGGCTGTTGCCTGGGACAGTGGGACCAATGGCCCACATGTCTCTCAACCGCCAAGCCAATCTGGGCTTATTCACCTGGGGATTTCAAGGGTCCAAAAGAAAGAAAGACATGCAAGAACTTGAGCCTAGACTCAGAACTGGTACATTATCATTTCTGCTGTATTTTATTGGCCAAAGTGAGTCATAAATTAGCCTAGATTCAAAAGGTGATCAAGAGATTCACCTCTTACTGGAAGGAGCTGAGACGTCACATAGCAAAGGACATGGATAAAGGGAGGCATGAAAATTTGTGGCCATTTTTGTCATGTACCACAATAAGCATATATTGTGTCATGTAATTATATTTCTTTATACTTTATTTCACAATGACTTTGTTAGCTCATAGCAAACACAAATACAATGATACGGTAATGTGTACCTAATTTTGAAATTAAACTAGAAGTAATATAAATTAGAGCAGGGGTCAAAGTCACAGTTCTTATAATGAAGAACATGCTACTGCAAACAGTGAAGTCTTAATTGAACCTTTCTTTTTTTTTTTTCTTTTT
>NW_016809835.1:139631-225842 GCF_001698545.2 Rhinopithecus bieti | reverse complement strand
CTGCTTCCCCTGTTGGTCTTCAGCTGTGCGCTGTCCCCAGAGGTGGCGTCTACAGAGACAGGCAGGCTTCCTTGAGCTGCTGTGAGCTCCACCCACTCTGAGCTTCCCAGCGGCTTTGTTTACCTACTTAAGCCTCAGCAATGGCGGGCGCCCCTCCCCCAGCCTCACTACTGCCTTGCGGATAGATCGCCGCAGACTGCTGTGTTAGCAGTGAGGGAGGCTCCGTGGGTGTGGGACCCTCCTGGCCAGGTGTGGGGTATATTCTCCTGGTGTGCCTGTTTGCTTAAAGCGCAGTATTTGGGTGGGAGTTACCCGATTTTCCAGGTGTTGTGTGTCTCAGTTCCCCTGGCTAGGAAAAGGGATTCCCTTCCCCCTTGCGCTTCCAGGTGAGGCGATGCCTCGCCTTGCTTCAGGTCTCACTGGTCAGGCTGCAGCAGCTGACCAGCACCGATTGTCTGGCACTCCCTAGTGAGATGACCCCAGTACCTCAGTTGAAAATGCAGAAATCACCGGTCTTCTGTGTCGCTCGCGCTGGGCGTTGGAGACTGGAGCTGTTCCTATTCGGCTATCTTGCTCCCTACTATCCATTGAACCTTTCAAACCTCGAGATGCCAGGCTTAGCCCAAAAGCCTATCAGATAAGACAATGACATAAAGTGAGAGAAATGGAGTCTTTGAAACACGACCTGCATAGAGCATATGTTGGGACTGGGTCAAGAGTTAAGGGATCAGTGGTATAATTGCCTGGGTCCCTCTCTTGAACCCTTTATGGCTGCTATTCAAGCAACTCGTATGAGGCTTTTGTGATGCAGAAGAAAGGGCTCTGGAGCCAGAGAGTCTTGAAGAACATCCCAGTCGAGAAACTGGGATTTGAACCTTGTTCTGTGTGGCTTTTCTTCTCAATATTCTCAAGTTGAGGCTGATGATGCTTATTAGGCAGAATGTAAGTCATGTGAAAAAAGCGTTTTAGATGTTAGTAATGACACGTTCCTGCTGATTGTTTACCTCAATTTATCTTGTTTTCCAAAAAATGTGAGTAACTTCCTTTCAGAGAAGGATTGCATCTCAGTTCTACTTCTTGGTCTCATCCACAGGTACAGCCCAAAGCACAGCATATTCATGAAATCTGTGAACATTCTGAATCTTGACCCCAAATGAGATTCCCAAGAATAGTTTCCAAACCCAAAGCAATGACGCTATCCAGGACATGGAAGGAAGAAGATTTTCGTACCTTTGAGCCTTTTATCATCTCAGGTCTCCAAGTGTTTCTGGGACTGTGGGACATTAGGGACATTTTGTAACACAGTGGTTCTCTTGGAAGTGTATGGGTGGGGTTTGCTTTTTACTAAGGCAAGTCTGTGGCTTGGTGAGGCTGCATCATTTGCATCTGTCTCTGTGAAAAGATAGTGGGCCATGATGCAGGAAGGACTTTGGGCCTCGAGTGAGTCAACCATTCATTTATATTTCCTACATGTCTACTATATATGTTCTAGGCTCTGGGAATGTGAACAAGAGAGACAAAGTTCCTGCTCTTATGGAAACCATACATTATTTGTATCTTCTGGATTATAATGTCTATCCATGGAAACCAAGGGGAAAGTAGATAAAAATAAATGCATAAGATGAATTCAGATAATGATAAATGGGATTTTTCTTAAAGCAGGGTGTTGTGATAGAGAGCAAGTGGTGCTGGGAGGAGAGGTGGGCACTATTTTAACTGGGTACCATGGAAGAACTCACTGGTAAAGAGGAGATTGGAACTGAGATGTAAACATACAGAAGGAGCTAACCATGTAGCTCTTTCCAAGCACAGGGTTAGCAAGGATAAGCTTGGTGTATTTAAAAAACTGCAAAGATGGCATGATTGAAGATGCAGAGGGCAGGGTTGAAAGGGAGGAAGGAAGCCAGAGCTGGGCAGAAGTCAGATCATGTGGGTCTATGTAGCCCTTATAGACTTAGTAAGAATCTGGAGTTTTATTCTTGGTAATGTTTTTAATTGGAGGGTTTTAAGCAGAGGAATTATATAATTTGATTTACACTGATAAGCATCGTTTTTGAAAAAGGCACTTGCTTACATCACATATAATAATTTTCTACTTAATCCAGGGAAGTGTATGTTATTCTATGTTCTGGTGAGAAATGGATAATGAAGATGAACATGTCTCAATTCCAGTAAAAAATGTGATGACAAGATCCTAAGGGTATAATGTGATTTTTAAAACGACATCGAACACCAGTGCTGCTTTGTTTTAGAGAAGATTCTAGGGAGGGAGGTTATTTTGAGACAAGATGTTATTGAGGAAACCCTCAAAAATAAAAGGCCAATAAGGAAGAGAAAATCTTAGTGCAAGTATATACATTTAGTTCTGAGTTTCAAATCTTTAGGTCTGATAGCTTTTTAAGCATAACTGCCATTAGTGACTGACACCTTGGTTCAAAGCCAGAGTACATGAAAGCTTTGTTTACTTGAATTAAATTTCCAATATGCACAGCTAACTCATATCTGATAAAAACTTAGAATGTTCCTTGAAATATTCTGGAATGGAGGACCACATGGCCTAAGCACTAATAATGGCCACTCTGCCATGGATTGAGTTTAGTATCACAGTGCTGTCTGAGGACCTGTCTGTATTTATATGTGTTCAGAGACTTCAGAAATGGGCCCTTTGCTCTCAGCCTTCCCTGTTCCCCATTATTTTCTAGGGAATGAATACTCTAGTTTAAGAATCCTGAGTGGGTGATTAATATTAGTGACAGTGTATGCATCTATCTATGTCATTCATTAGACCTTGCCTTGCAGATTCCTGAACTATTCATGATACATTTGTGAATTTTCTACTTGCACTAGTATGCTGTTCTGTAGCAAAAATAGGCCTTCTCTGAAAATATAAATATTTAAAATATAAATATTAGGAATTATGGGAAATAAAAATTTTTCTCTATACACCTATTAGAATGGCCAAAACTCAAAACATTACCAATATCAAACGTTGATGAGGATGGGAAGGAAGCAGGAAGCACTCTTGTTCATTGCTGGTGGAGATGCAAAATGGCACAGCCACTTTGGAAGGCAGTTTGGCAGTTTCTTACAAAACTGAACATACTCTTACCATATGGTCCAGCATCATGCTCCTTGGTAACTTATGTCTACACAAAAACCTGCACAGGAATATTTATAGCAGCTTTATTCATAATTGCCAAAACTTGGAAGCAACTAAGGTGTCCTTCAGTAGGTGAATGGATTAAAAAAAAAAAAAAAAAAAAAAAAAAAAAAAACTGTGGTGCATCCAGATGCTGGAATATTATTCAGCGCTAAAAAGTAATGAGCTATCAAGCCATGAAAAGACATGGAGGAAACTTAAATGCATATTACTGAGTGAAAGAAGCCAATCTGAAAATCCTGCATACTACATAATTCCAGCACCATGACGTTCTGGAAAAGACAAAACTATGGAGACAGTATAAAGATCAGTGGTTGCCAGGGGTTGGGGGAAGGATGAATAGGCAGCTCACAGAGAATTTTATGGCAGCGAAGCTATTCTGTATCTACTTTGATACTATAATGATGGATACATATCATTATATGTTTGTCTAAACCCATAGAATATACAACACCAGGAGTGAATCTTGATGTAAACTATGAACTTTAGGGGATAATGACATGCCAATGTGGGTTCATCAATTTTAACAAATGTACTGCCCTGGCACAGATGTTGGTAGTGGGAGAAGCCACACATGTGTGGAGATATGGCGTATATGGTAAATATCTGTTCCTTTCACTCAATTTTCAGTGAACCAAAACTGCTCTAAAAATCTGTTTTTAAAAATAAATAAATGAAAGCTATAATTTATTTATCAGTTTTTATTGAACACCTACTATGGGCCAAGAACTAAAAATTAATGTTGGGATTCAATGATAAACAAAAAATACAGTGAGCTGGCTTTTCTGATAGAGAAGTAAGAAGTATGTTGGTTACAATGGGAATATGTCCAAGGGGACTGCCTCCTGATTCTGGAGATTAGGAGAGTTCCCAAGTGATATATAAACAGAGATCTGTGAAATACAAAGGAGTTTGGCAATGTGTAGGGCTAGGGAGAAAGAAGGTAAGTATATTGGAGGAAAGAGTGCTTAAGGTAGAAGAGACATGAGCAGATTGCAAAAGGGGGTTAGAATGAGGATGGAGAACACGGAACTGAATGTGGCTCAGGTAGGCAGGAAGTAGATGAAATCAACATTAATGACTTAGTGCTGAAATTTCCAACCACTTGGGAATTCAACATCTTTTCATTGTTTAATCTTAATGACCTTTTTATCTTCTCTGTCATGTCTCTCAGAATTATATACTTAATTCTCAAATATAGGTGAGAGTAAATATATGAGAATGCTTAGACAAGCCTGTGACACAAATTGAAGAAGGTATAATGTATTTGTGTGAGGTGATTGAAACAGAGAAAAGGAGACTGAGTGACGGACTCCATGTCACACAGGGGCTGAATGGAGGAGCTGGGATTCAAATGCAGGCAACCTGACTTGAGTCTTTGCTTTCAGTCAGTTTCTATGCTGCTTGTGAAGTGTTCCTGTCAGAAATACCACTGTAGCATATTAATATTTCAGCCCACATTCCCTAAAAAGCCAAGCCTGAGCCAAAAGCCTGTATTATTGGAACAGAAATTCTATTAATATAATTTTTAATATCAATAGAATATTTTGATGGCTTCCAAGATGTTTTTGGCTCACTTTCTTGCAAATGTATTAAGTCATCAATTTTACTCATTTCATTTAGAAGTAAAATCCCTACTGAGCTGCCCATAGCTCCCAGAAAACTGCTTGGTTTCAGAGAATGTCTTCAGAAAAACTATACAAAGATACTTCATCTCTGAATACCTCATTCGACAGAAGGTAGGGAGAATTTATCTGCTAATTCCTGGCCCCACTGGTAAAGGTTGTTCCAAAGGATATTTAACTTGCCTGTACGTTTTAGGTTGTGGGTACATGGATGCCAAGTGGATCCAAGACATCTCACGTCTCAGCAGCAACAGACGATTCCTAAAACATGAGGCAAGAGGCCTGAAGTGTAGACTGAAGTATGGTGCTGTTGGGGTGTGTCCTTGAGTCATTTGCAGGCTGGGGGAGCAGTCAATGTAGCAGCCTGCAGTCAAAGCTGAGGCAGAAATGACTGGGCTCCATGAGCACAAGCTCCACTCAAGGCCCAAATCAAGGAAAGTGAATAGACCTAGGGTGATGCATGAACTGGACTGAGGACACTTCCAAACTCCTGATGACATTAAATGGAAGGGTATCAAATAGTATATCATACACTTATTATAGAAGCATAGAATAGGCCAGATCTGGACTTATTCTACAGTTTGTCTTCATTCTATTGGTAATGGAGAAGGGGTCAATAAGGGCATTCAATAAGGGCATTGTCCTTTCTGGCACAACTAACTATACAATTGCAAATTGACTGGGAATGCAGGTGAATGGAAACTGGGACCCAGGCCTAAAACTCCTGATGAAGTCAGAATTTAGATGATAAACATTTGAGTTATCCCATAAAGGTACTTAATAATCTTAGGAGATCATAAATAAAATAATTAAGCTATGTAAACACTCCCATAACCTTTATTTCTTATATGATCCTTAGATTCTGCCACATATTAAAATTACTTAGAATCCTAGAACACGAGACCCTTGAAAGTTGTTTATCCTGTCTGTTTCTTCTTGATCAATTCGCATATTTCTGGGTAAAATTAGCAACTCAGTATGATTTGTTGACTTAAATGCAATTTTGTATTCAGGGCCAGCTATACAATTTGCAGGGCTTAATGCAAAATGCAAATGTAGGACTCATATTCAAAAAACAGGAAGTATCATTACAGCTGAGCACACTGGCTCATGACTATAATCCCAGCTACTCAGGATGCTGCAGTCAGAGAATCACTTCAGCCCAGGAGTTCCAGGCTGCAGGGAGCCATTATTGCACCACTGCACTCCAGCCTGGGTGACAGAGTGAAACCCCATCTCAAAAAAAAAAAAAAAAAAAAACAGCTTATTGAAGGGGGTGGGGAGGAGAATCCTACCAAAGTTCTAAAGTATACAGCTTTTTCCTAAAAAATATTTTACTTACAAAACATAGGAGTAGTAGTGATACATGAGTAACAACATGAACTTACAAATTGAAAAAAATATTTTTGGTGCCGTAATTTTATATAATCAATAAATACAAGAAATTAATCATAATTAGAAGGTAATTTAATAAATCAATATTTTGACTGCTTACAAGATGTTTTTGGCTCACTTCCTTGCAAATTTATTAAGTCATCTAATATGGTCTGGCTCTGTGTCCCCACTCAGATCTCATCTTGAATTGTAATCTAAATTATAAGCCCCACGTGTTGGGGGAGGGGCCTTGTGGGAGATAATTAGATCATGGGGGTGGTCCCCCAGTGCTGTTCTTGTGAGAGTGAGTGAGTTCTCATGAGATCTGATGGTTTTATAAGGGGCTTTTCCCCACTTGACTGGGCACTTCACTTTCCTGCCATCATGTGAAGAAGGACGTATTTGCTTCCCCTTCCACCATGATTGTAAGTTTCCTCAGGCCTTCCCAGCCCTTTAGAATTGTGAGTCAGTTAATCTCTTTCCTTTATAAATTATCCAATCTTGGGAAATTATTTATATCTGTGTGAAAATGGACTAGTACATCATCAAATTCATACTTTAAGCAACTTCATTTTAAAGCATATTGAAAATGATGTCATCTCGACAAAGTCAAGATTAAAAGAATTTTGAAAATTTTATTTAAGAAGGACCTGTGGATACAACTTACTGGAGTTGTTAAGAATTCTTTATAAACTATGATAACATAAGCATCACTTTCTGATAATTTCAAAATATAAATTGTTTAGCACATCTAGAACTGATTTTGTGTAATAATTTTTCTAAAATGATTTAACTCTTCATATATAAGTTTTGTGTAAGTTTAAATTTAATTATGTATGTAAATTTATACAATGGCCTTTTAATGTTTCCTCTGACATTTTCTGTAAACTTGTAGAGGTCATATAAAAAACCACAAGTGACTTCATGATTTGTATATGAACCAAAACACATACTTATGCATTCTGTTGCCATACCTTCAATTATAAGGAATTTTTTAGTATTAAAATTGCTTTCCTCATTAATAATTGGTTCATCTAAAGTGTCATGTGAAAATAGTGACACTTTAGATGAAGTGTTTAGGTTGGTTTGTTTGCTTGTTTTTCTCATTTAACACTATAGTGTTTCTCTTCTATTTCTAAACCTGTAGAGATTTGCTTTGCAATGTTGTAGCAGTTTTTAAAAGCAAAGATTCTAAATGCTTTGAAGAATTCCTATAACTCCCTGATGTGCTTTATTTTTATGTTCCTGTGTTCACTTTTGTTTTGTAAAAACTTACTCTCAAAGTTTACTGCTTCCACACTGGTAGTTCCTGTTTCAGGATTAAGAAGTGGAAGAGTTAATATTTGTGTAGGCAAGGAATGGTCAGACGGACAAGCTAGCCTCCCATCACAGGCCCCCAACCTGTCCCCAGGTGAAGCTTCTCCTTTCTCCGGGGGCTGTGACCCGTTGTGCAGATACTTTTGCTGCTGCTGTTGATGACATGAATCTGGGCTTAGGTTGAGCCCCATCCAACCCCTTTGACCTCTTAGTGCCCTGGACTGCCTGGAGGCTACTCACGTGCTGGACAAGCAGGCCAACTGCTGGAGCATGCAGCTTGCTGTGCTCGGCACAGCTGCTGCTGGATCACAATTGTGAGTGCTCACTGCTGTCTGGTAGATCTTCTCTGCTCACATAAATACTCAGATAGAATGATTAAGAATTCTACAATGGTGACAGAAGAGCATTAAACCAAGTGTGGACCCTTGCAAGTGCACTGCACTTGTGCACTTGCACTGCACTGATAGATGGAACAGGTATCACACCCATGTGCAACTTTGTGCAACTGCACAAAGTTGTGCAACTGCACTGATAGATGGAACAGGTATCACACCCATGAAGCTGGCCCTGACTTCATCTTAATTTTAGAAAGACATCTGTCTGCTGTGAAAAATATGGGCCAGATCAATGGCATTCAAATATTTTAGATTCCAACCACAGTAAAAAATATATGAGTACATTTTACATTATGACTCAGAATACACACACACACACACACGTACACACACACATACCTGTGTACCTCTGCAATGAAAGTTTCCTGAAACAATACTTGTAATTAATACACGCACAGCCTTTTTATATTTTCTGTACATTTTTAAGGCTACTAACAACCCACTCAACTGATTTAACAACCTATTAATCAGTTGCAACCCTGCAGTTTGGAAAACACTGGGCTGGATAGTGGTGCCAGTTGATAGCTTGATGATTATAATAGTCTGCATTTCGCAACTTTGAAATATTGTCCATTATCTAACTGAAAAATCTTGCTTAAGGCAGTTGATTGTAAGAATAGTTGTAAAATAGGAGAGAAGTGTTTTGTGATGCAAGACAGGGCTCAATACTCGGCGCTGCCTGCTTGAATAGTTTCATCAATTATTTGGATGAAAACGTTTTATTCCCATTCGACATGTTAATTGAGCACAGTTTTTGTGCTGAGTCCCATTCTCTGACTGGGGTTGTTCACAATCAGGTGAGCCCAAACATGTGAATCAGTATGACGAGGTTAAACGGTGTGACAGAGGTCAGCACCAGGGCCATGAGAGTACACTAGAAGAAGGCATGCACTCTTCGCAATGCAGACCAGTCGGGCGCTGTTTTGGGAACTTTTAGGGGAAGCTCCCAAAATACGAATTATGAATACAATCAAAATGAGGGTGATGGAAACAATGTACATATATTTTTGCTCATCCCCAGTATATACAGACAACACTGCATATACGATAAAATGATGTTCTAAAACAAAAATGAAAATAGTTTGACTTGACAGGTGAAGTAAGAGGTTCAAAAAAGATTTGATCCAAAAAGAATCTCTTTTTTTTTCTCTTGATTTCTCTTGATTTTTTTCAATGGGGTTTACATAGCTTTTTGTTTTCTTGTTTGTGATGGCTAATTTTATGTGTCAACTGAACTGAGCCACAGAGTGCCCAGATATTTGATCAAACATTTTTCTGGGTATTAAAGCAGATTGCCTTCCTTAATATGGGTAGGCAATCAGTTGAAGGTCTAAATAGAACAAAAAGGCTGACCCTCCCTGGAGTAAGAGAGAGTTCTTCCTTCCTGACTGCATTCAAATTGGGACATCACCTTTTTCCTGCCTTCGGTCTTGAACTGAAGCATCAGCTCTTCCTGGGTCATAAGCCTTCTGGCCTTTGGACTGGAATGATATCATTGGCTCTCCTGAGCCTTCAACTTGCTGACTCACCCTGCAGATCTTGACACTTGTCAGCTTCTATACCCACACAAGCCAATTCTTTATACTCTCTCTCTTTTTTTCTAAGAATATATAAATACATATCATTTGGTTCTATTTTTTTCTGGAAAGCCTTGACTAACACATTGCTATAAAAATGTTTTAAAGTTATTTTAATGTTCTTTTAATTATAAAAAGCAAAGTAACTTTATTAAAAATGAAGCCAGGTGCAGTGGCTCACACCTGTAATCCCAGCACTTTGGGAGGCCAAGGCAGGGAGATCACTTTAGCCCAGGAGTTTAAGACCAGCCTGGGCAACATAGAAAAATCGTGCCTCCACAAAAAAATAAAATAAAAAATAAATTAGCTGGGTGTGGTGGCACCTGCCTGTGGTCCTAGCTACTTAGGAAGCTGAGGTGGCAGGATCACTTGAGCTTGGAGGTCAAGACTGCAGTGAGCTGTGATTGCCTCACTGCACTCCAGCCTGAGTGTCTAAAAAAAAAAAAATGAGTGGAAGATAGTGATAAGCCAGAAATAAAAAAATGAAGGGAGGGAGATAGGGATAAAGAAGGAAGAAAATAATGAGCTCCATAATCCTCCCAACTTTAACCCCTTATAAGAACCTTAAGGTATATCCTTCCAGATCTTTGTGTATATTAATATGTTTATAGATACATAGTATTGTGAATGTGGAATTATAATTTATATTTTTCTATAAGCAGTTTTAGTTTTTTCACTTAATAATATACAGTCAGCTTTTTGTGCACGTGGGTTCCACATCCACAGATTTAAGCAACAAAAGGATTGAAAATGTAGCTAGGCCTACAATAGTTGTGTCTATATTCAACATGTATAGACTTTTTTTCTTGTCATTCCCTAAACAATACTTGGTAACAACTATTTACATAGAGTTTACATTGCATTAGGTATTATAAGCAATCTACAGATGGTTGAAAGAATAGGGGAGGATGTGTAAAATTACATGCAAATACTTCTCTCTTTTATATTAGAGACTTGAACATCCAAGGATTTTGGTATTCCTGGTGGGTCCTGGAACTAATCCCCTTTGGATGTGGAGCAACAACTCTATTTTCCTTTTTTATTTTTTTGAGATAGAGTCTCGCTCTGTCGCCCAGGCTGGAGTACAGTGGCACGATCTCCGCTCACTGCAAGCTCCGCCTCCCGGGTTCTCCTGCCTCAGTCTCCTGAGTAGCTGGGACTACAGGCGCACACCACCACGCCTGGCTAATTTTTTGTATTTTTAGTAGAGATGTGGTTTCATTGTGTTGGCCAGGATGGTCTCAATCTCCTGACCTTGTGATGCTCCCGTCTCAGTCTCCCAAAGTGCTGGGATTACAGGCGTGAGCCACCGCGCCTGGCCAACAACTCTATTTTCACCCTGTTTCCATGTTAGTAAATCTTCATCTTCTACATCTTTTGTGACTAAATAATATTCCATAATTTGTTGTCTAATTCCATGTTGATATTAGATTTTAAATATTTCCAATATTTAAAAAAATAATCTAAATGTCCTTAGAGTTATTCTTTGCACATATCCATTGCATTTTCTCAAGATAAATTCCTGAAGCAGAATTTCTTGGACATAAGACATATACGTTTTAATGCTTTTGCCTCTTTTGGGGGGAGCATGAATTGCCTTCCAGAAAGAGTGCCCCAATTTTGCCCACATAGTGTGAATGCCTAACATGCTTTCTAAATATGTAACATCTACAAAAAATACAAACTAGAGAAGTCATATATTAGATGACCGTAAAAGTTTCCCATAATTTCAACAGTTTTCATCCTAAAACTACTAAGATGAACATTATTAGAAATAAGTAAAAGGTCTTTCATCTTAAGTCTGTAAAAATAACTTTTGCCTATTCAAGTTGCAAAAAACCTGTGGTGTCTGGTTATCTATGGCTACATGACAAATCACCTCAAAATTCAGAGGCTTAAAACAACATTTATTTTGCTCACGAATCTGCAATTTGGGCAGGGCTTGGTGGGGACAGCTCATTTCTGCTCCACTTGGTATCAACTGGGCGGCTTAAAAACTGGGGGCTGGAATCATCTGCAGGCTCATGCACCACATGTCTGGAGGTTGATGCTGGTTGTTGGAGGGACTTTAGTGGGGCTTGTCAATCAGAACACCTACATGTGGACTCTCCATGTGGTTGCCTGGTGTGTTCACGACATGATGGCTGGGTTCCAAGGGCAAGTGTCCCAGGCAGGAACTCACCTTTATAACTTAGCCTTAAGAATTATATAGTGTCATTTTCTTCATAGTCACAGGCCTGCTTAGATTCAAAGGCAGGGAATATAAACCCCCCACTTCTCCATGGGGGAGTGTCAACATCACATCCTAAGAAGAGCAGGTGGAATGGAATATATTGGTGCAGTCATCTTTGGAAAATACAATCTGCCACATGTCCTGTGAAGAACGTGTTTTAGCTTCAAGAACAATGTGAATGTACATATTCTGTATGCCAGCTAGAATCTTAAGTTGCTCTGGAATGTATGTGCCTAAATATAAGAAGCACATATTTCCCTCAAAAATTAGTCCTCAAAAAAGAGAGTGGCCTTATATTTGAGTCTGCATATAATAGATGACTTTATTATTGTTTGTGTGAGACATAAACCTGAAACAAATTCAATATTTGCTTATTTGGGAATGCTTAGAGAGGTCATCTAATATGATCAGTGAAAAAGAAGTAAAGAAAGTTTAAGAAGTTATTTATTTACTTATTTATTGAGACAGAGTCTCACTCTGTCACCTGGGCTGGAGTGCAGTGGTGCAATCTCGGCTCCCTGCAACCTCCACCTCCTAGGTTCAAGCGATTCTCCTCCCTCAGCCTCCTGAGTAGCTGGGATTACAAGCGTCCGCCACCATGCCTGGCTAATTTTTTTGTACTTTTAGTAGAGGCGGGGTTTCACCATGTCAATCAGGCTGGTCTCGAACTCTTGACATCGTGATCCACCCGTTACAGCCTCCCAAAGTGCTGGGATTACAGATGTGAGCCACCGTGCCCAGCCAAGTTTAAGAAGTTTTGGTCATTATTCTTGGAATATGACTTCACAGCAATAACTGTTCTAGGTCACTGAAAATATTTTAAAGATAACTTTAAAAAGTCAAATAGTAAGCAGAAGATATACCCACAGAATAAATGCATGAAGACACTCCCCTAATGTTAACAGAAACAGGTATCTATGGCTTGCAATAACATTTCTAGTTTCAGCGTCATACATTTATCTCAAACAATTTGAACAAAATTGAACGTGATACCCTCCAGAAACAGTGTGAGATGATTCAAATCGGATTACATAATGACAAAGTCAGGGATATCAAAAGTGGATTGAAAAGGTTTGAATAAAATTACTTTATAAGATGTAAAGAAGAAAGCAAGGTTTCTAAATTGATTATTGTGAAACATGTAATTAAGGTAGAGATGTCTTATTGATAAGTTAATATTAGTAACAGCTGACAATCACCTATGTATCTCATATGGTTTGTAACATGTTTTGGCATTGTGTCCCCATCCAAATCTCATCTCAAATTGTAACCCCTATGTGTCCAGGCAGGGACCTGGTGGGAGGTGGTTGGATCGTGGGGGCAGTTTCCCTCATGCTGTTCTTGTGATAGGGAGTGAGTTCTCACAAGATCTGATGGTTTAAAAGTGTTTGGCCATTTTCCCCTCAGGCTCTCTCTCTCCCCTGCCACCATGTGAAGAAGGTTCTTGCTTCCCCTTCCCCTTCTGCCATGATTGTAAGTTTCCTGAGGCCTTCCTGGCTATGTGGAACTGTGATTCAACTAAACCTCTTTCCTTTGTCAATTATCCAGTCTCAGGTGCATCTTTATAGCAGTGTGAGAATGGACTAATACAGTTTGGATGTTTTCTTCCTCTCCATATCTCATGTTGAGATGTGACTTCAATGTTGGAGGTGGGCCTCATGGGAGGTGTTTGGGTCATGGGGGCATATCCCTCATAAATGGCTCAAAGCTGTCCTCACAATAATGAGTGAGTTCTCACTGTGAGTTCACATGAGATCTGGTTGTTTTAAAGAGCCTGGCACCTCCCCTCTCTCTTGCTTTGTCTTGCCATGTGACACGTTTCCTCCTCCTTCACCTTCCACTATGATTGTAAGTTTCCTGAGGCCTCACCAGAAGCAGTTGCTGGTGTCATGCTTCCTGTACAGCCTGCAGAACCATGAGTCAATTAAACCTTTCTTCTTTATAAATTACCCAGTCTCAAGCATGCCTTTATAGCAATGCAAATGGACTAATACAGTATCTATTCAAATATTTGCCTCCTATTTCAATATGCACTTCACACTTTCAAAAGTATTATTTTTAAAACAATATTAAAATAAAAGGATTTCTGAAATATGCACCTTTTTAGTTTATTGGACTATTTCTCTATTTTTGACTATGTTCAATCACTGCATGATTTAAAATATTCCAAATGGCTTAAGAGCAACCAAATTTATATTTCAACTAATATCATCTTTGTATCCCTGATGCCTGAGACATAATAGCCCCCCAAAAAATATTTGAAGTGAATGGATTTATGATATCCTCCAACCTCCCTGCCATTCTGTAATTTGATCTGTAGGGCCAGGGGAAGAATGTTTATGAGAGCCAGCATCTACTTTTGAGTGCTTGTTTCAAAGGGCTCCCCACAACACACCACATACCACATGCACTACACACTACACACACACACACACACACACACACACACACATTTATAATGCAGGAAGAGGAAGACTAAAGAAGAATGGTATGCTAAACTTTTGAATGTTATCGGTTATGGAAAAATGACAGCATAAAGCATAAATATTATGACAGCTTTTGGGGGCTCAGGCCATACCCTCTGCCAAGTCATCCTTTGCCTGGAGAGAATACTCTGAGGGACTCAGTCATGCAGGCAGTCCAAGGAGTATCTTTGTGCAGCTTTATGAGTTGGGTATTTTGAATGACAGACTCTCAAGGCAGCAGGTTGAGGGCCTACCTAACACAGCCACTATGTTGTTGGACAAAGCTCGCAGTTGAATTACCTAGTCTAGAAAAGTCTCATTTCTTGGATTTTGAAGGCTGCAAGGGGCTGCTGCAGGGCCCAAGTTGCCAGTTACATGCCACTGATACAGGGACCACAAACCTAGGACAATCTGCTGGGGTGAGAAAGCTAAACTTTCTTTCTTTCTTTCTTTTTTTTTTTTTTTTTGAGACGGAGTCTTGCTCTGCCGCCCAGGCTGGAGTGCAGTGGCCGGCTCTCAGCTCACTGCAAGCTCCGCCTCCCGGGTTGACGCCATTCTCCTGTCTCAGCCTCCCGAGTAGCCGGGACTACAGGCGCCCGCCTCGTTGCCCGGCTGGTTTTTTGTATTTTTTAGTAGAGACGGGGTTTCACCGTATTAGCCAGGATGGTCTCGATCTCCTGACCTCGTGATCCGCCCGTCTCGGCCTCCCAAAGTGCTGGGATTACAGGCTTGAGCCACCGCGCCCGGCCTGAGAAAGCTAAACTTTCAGGTACCGTGATATGATTTGGATGTTTGCCCCTCCAAATCTCGTGTTGAAATACAATCCCGTGTTGGAGGCAGGGCCTGGTGGGAGGTGATGGGATCATGGGAGTGGATCCCTCATGAATGGCTTAGCACTATCCCCTTAGTGATGGGTGAGTTTTCTCTCAGTTCACGCAAGATCTCTTGTTTAATAGAGCCTGGCACCTCACCCTCTCTCTCTTGCTCCTGCTCTCACCATGTGACATGCTGGCTCCCCATAACCTTCTGCCATGATTATAGGCGTCCTGAGGCCTTTCCAGAAGCAGATGTTGGCACCATACTTCCCATAAAGCCTGCAGAACGGTGAGCCAATTAAATACATTTTCTTTATAAATTACCCAGCCTCAGGTATTTCTTTGTAGCAATGCAGGAAAACCTAATACATACCATCTAACAGATATACTAACCAGAGCTGACACTGTCTAACAAATAATACTGACCAAATGCTGAATGTGGAAGAGACACCGAAGTCTGAAATGTTTTATAAACCATCTGAGATTTTTCTTTTTAAATCCAAGTGTGGAAACTCTCAATTTATATTTGGTATTCAGTTCATGATAATTCCTTGGCCCATAATTAATTTTTCCTGCAAATTCAAACTTTTAAAAAACTCTTTATTACCTGGATATTGGATAGGATTGTGGGGGTGTAAACTTGGGTAAACAAGAAATGTTTCTCTGAATGGCAGAATATATGGGTTTCTATTATAGACTGATAGACTCTAAAGGCATAGCAATTTAGTGTGCATCTTAAGAAGTACTGTTTCATAGAACATATTTGAGGTACTCCCTCTAATTAGTAAAAAAAAGTACCTGGTCAAAGGAAGGTCTGTCCCATTTAAGGTTATTGTTGGGGAGAGGTCTTTGATGTGGTCACTGATGCTTTGCTGATGGTGTAACCATTGGGGTGGCTCCTAAAGTATCGATACACATACAAGTAATATATATGTGTGTGTATAATATACATAATATATATAATATTCACATGTGTTAGTCTGTTTTGTGTTGCTATAAATGTAATTTATAAAGAAAAGAGCTTTCATTAGCTCACAATTCTGTAGGCTGTACAAGCATACAAGCTTGTACAAGCATGGCACTGGCGTCTACTTCTGGTGAGGCCTCAGAAGTCTACAGTCGTGGTGGAAAATGAAGTGGGGGGAGTGTGTCCTGTGGTGAGAGAAAGAGCAAAAGAGAAGGAGGTGCTAGGGTCTTTTAAACAATCAGTTCTCGTGTGAACTCAGAGTGAGCACTTACTCATTACCTAGGGCACTAAGCTGTTCATGAGGGATCCACGATCGTGACCCAAACACTTCCCAGTAGGCCCCACCTCTAACACTGGGGATCACATTCCAACATAAGATTTGGAAGGGACAAATATCCAAACCATATCAATATCACATGTGTATGTTGATTTTCTTTATAAGCTACAAAGAAATACACAACAAAATGTGTATAAGGAGAAAGTCAACAATAGTATTTATAACACCTCAACACTACTTCACAGAGTAACCAATATTAAGTTTAGTGTGAATAATTCTATATACGTCTATATCTTAACTGGCTTTTTCCCAAAAAAATATATACAAAAAAGCACTTCTCACCTAAGCTTTTCTCACATAGCGGCATACCCTGGACATGGTCAATACTCTGTAGTCATTACATAAAGCTCCAGCTCATTTTCTGTGATACTTACATAACATCTATGGTGTACCTATAACATATTTGTGATTATTTAGGTTGTATTCAGTGTTTTGCCTTTTGAGCAATACTCCAATAAATACTTTTGTAGCTGCATCCTTGTATAATGATGTAGCATGAATCTCTAAGATGGATTTCTAAGTTAAAATGATATATATTTCAAATAGTACTAGACAGTGCCTTTCCAAAAAAGTTCTAGCAGTTCCCATTCTCACCTGAATTGCTTTTTCCCTACCCCTCACTCCTGCTGGATGTTTAGATCTTTGTTGTTTAATATAGTAGCCCTTAGCCATATGTGGCTACTGAGCACTTGCAATGTGGTGCATCTGAGTGGAAATGTAATATAAGTGTAAAATACACACTAGATTTCAAAGATGTGGCATGATAAAAAAAGTAAAATAATTTTTATATTGATTATATGTGGGAATATTTTTGCTATATTAGGTTAAACAAAATGTATTTCTAAAATTAATTTCACTTGTTTCTTTTTTTTTTGAAACATTCGGCTGCTAGAAAATATAAAATTACAATATATGATGCACATTCGTGGCTTCGACTGTATTTCTGTTGAACAGCAATGTTACAAGTATTTAAAATTTTTGCCAGATGACATTGAATCATTGTCTGAATAGGTTGTTTTGCTTTCATTTAAATTTTGAGTAGGTAACATATGTACAGATCACACAATTCAAAAGGAAAAATAGTGCAAGAAATGTCATTGTCTATGATGCTGCAAAAAAATTACTATAAACTTAGGAGCTCAAAACAATATGAATATATTCTCTACAGTTCTGGAGATCAGAAGTCCAAAATGAGTTTCAAGGAGTGTATTAGTCTGTCTTTACACTGTATAAAGAAATGCCCAAGACTGGGTAATTTATAAAGGAAAAAGTTAATTGGCTCACAGTTCTGCATGGCTAGGGAGGCCTCAGGTAACTTACAATCATGGCGGAAGGGGAAGCAAGCACCTTTTTCACACGCAGCAGGAGAGAGAGGAGTGCACAAAGTGGGAAGAGCCCCTTATACAACCATCAGATCTCAGGAGGACTCACTGTCATGAGAACAGCCTGGGAGAAACTGTACCCATGATCCAATCACCTCCCTCCCTTGACATGTGGGGATTACAATTTGAGATGAGATTTGGGTGGGGACATAGAGCCAAACCATATCAGGGAGCTAAACTTAAGACATCAGCAGGGCTGCACCTCTCTGGAGGCACTAGGACAGACTTCATTTCCTTGCTGTCTCTCGGGTTCTTGAAGTAGCTGGCCTTCCTTAGTCTGTGGCCCCCTTCTGTCTTCAAGGCCATCGATGACAAGTCAAATTACTCTGACCTCTGCCTCACTTCTTTCTTTTTTTTCTGCCACTCTTTTTTCTACTTTTTAAAAAGTTTTATTGAAATATAATTGTCATACTGATAATTCACCCATTTAAGAGTATAATAATCCAGTGGCTTTAGTATATTCACAAAATTGTTCATTCATCACCACAACCAATTTTAGGTAATTTTTATCACTCTCAAAAGAAACCTCTTATTCCAAGTCACCACCCACATCCCCAGCCCTCCATCATTTCCAGCCTTGGGCAACCAGTAATCTACTTTCTGTCTCTATAGACTTGTCTATTCTAGATATTTCATATAAATGGAACCAAACAACGTATGGTCCTTTGTGACTAGTTTTTTTCACTCAGCATAATGTTGTCAAGATTCATCCATGTTGTAGCATCTATTAATTTCCTTTAATTGCCAAATAATATTCTATTGTATCTCTCTTCTACTTCTAAAGACCCTTGTAATTACATCAGGCCCACCTAGACAGTCCACAACAATCTCTCTGTCTTAAGCTCAACTAACTAATCTTAATTCCATCTGTAATCTTCATTCAACTTTGCCATGTAAGCTACCACATTCACAGGTTCTGGGATTATGATGAGTACATCCTTTGGGGGACAATTATTCTGTCCATAGCAGTGCCCAACTTTAGGGAGTGCCATTCAAAGGAGAACATAAGTACCCCTCTTCCCAGAGACAAGGCTGTTATCAGTGTCTTGCATCTTTTTTAATTCTTAAATTCATCTTAGAGATTGCATTCATTTCCTAGGGATACTTTTACAATTTACCACAAACTAGGTGACTTAAAACAGAAATTTATTCTGTCATGGTTCTGGAGGGCAGAAATCCAAAATCAAGGTATTCGTAGAGTTTCACAGACTCTAGAAGAGAGTCTATTTCTTGCCTCTTCCAGCTTCTGGTGGCTCCAGGCATTCCTTGGCTTGTGGCTGCATCACTCCAATTTCAGTTTCTGTCTTCACATGGCCTTGCCCTCTGTGTTCTCTCTGCTATGCCTTCTCTTGTGTCTCCTATAAGGACACTTGTCATCGGATTTAGAGCCCATGCAGATTGTCTAAGATGATCTGATTTCAAGGTTCTTAACTTAATTACATCTGCCAAAACCCTTTTTCCAAATGAGGTTACATTCACATGTTCTGAGGTTAGGACATGAACATATCTTTTTGGAAGCCTTCATTCAACCCACGGTGGAGATAATTCTATATCAATACGTGTAGCCCTATTCTTTAAAGCAACTGCATAGTTGTTCTTGGTAAGAATATATTGTATAAGTATCGTATTGATGGAAGATTAGTTTGTTCTTTTTATGGGTTTTCAATTGGTTATCAAAATATTTGAAATGGCTTACATAATTTCATAAAGGTATAAACTTTAAGAAAAATACAGGCTCATTTAGACCAGCATGTGGGTAGAATTACACAAAGGAACCTGAGGGAGGCTCTCGGGTATGCCCCATGCTGTTATTAAACTGGAGATGATCTCTTCGTGAAGGAGGTGCTGTGTGTCTAGGAGTATTTCAGTAGAATTCTATCCAACCTTATAAGGGGACCCAAGGTCACTCTCTGACCAGGAAATAGGGTCGATCCCTGGTTGGCTCTTTGCCATCATTCTTAAACACTGCAGGGGGCAAGAGCTTGCCTAACCAGTGAGGTAATGTTTACAGACTGCTTGGGGATCCTTAGTGTGCAGGTAGCCAGGTACGCCCACATCCAGGAGCGGCCTCTTCTCTCTGGGAAGAACAGAGGGCCTGGAACCTGATTACTTTTTAACCGAGTGCTTGCCAGTATGACAAATGCCCTGCCCAAACACCACACGATCTGTACATGTATGCAGAACACTGCCTTATGAAGGCAACGTTTGATGAAATCTCCCTCTATGTATGATTTCAATGCTACATTTTATGCCCATTTCTTTATTCTTTGCGAGTTTTACAAATGAGAGTTTAATGTGCAAGTGAGTTGTTTGGTTCATTTACCTACTTCCCTTCCCCCTCAATGCACACATGCACGCACACCTTTAAAAGAAATCACTCTAGGTCAACTTGGGCTATTGTGTTTCTTAGGTAAGGCTTTTTAGATAAAAACCTGAGGTGAGACACAGCCTGCTTACAGTGGCTTCTGGCCCAGAAGCAGTTTGCACAGATTATATTACACAAAGGCATAATTCAGACAGGGCTCCCAAACAAGGGCATATTGTATCATTGTCACCTGGTTGGGAGTCCTGTTAATGGTTTACATGCCCAAGTCCTCCCATTTAAACCTACACATTCCATTAGGTGGGAACAACCTGAGGGCTGCTTTTGGCCATCTGTGCAGATGGTCTGAATTCAAGGAGACCTTAAAACTTGGGTGCAGAAGACCTCCTTTCCCCTCCCCCTTCCTCATTCTTCCACTGTCTATCTCCTCCCCCTGGAGCTGGACTGGCTTCTCCTGTGACTTTGAGCCTTCAGGGCCCTTCTCAGGGTTCAGGTCTAGCCAAGCATCACGAGGTTTGGGGGGTGGAGAGTGGGTGGTGAGTAAACAGCCCAGAGCAGCACCTCTCCCACCCCCAAGGAAGTAGCTGCTTCAGTGGCTGCTAGGGGTGACTTTCTAGCTCTTTGAGAGCTAGGACTGATTGTTGCATATTCTCTACAGATTGCCCAAGAGTACAGTCGGATAACAAAATAATACATTGTCTGAATTCTTCATGTATCCTTCAGGAGAATACAAGCAAGATGCCTTCCTTAACGCTGATGGGGGAAATCCCCTCACCTCTTTGCCACATGATGAAACTCTAGTGGGATAATATGAGGATCATGCAAGCTGACATTCAGTGAGTGCTCTCAGAGTTGTCCAGCCCAGGGCCAAGGCCAGGGCTTGGCTCTTTATGGGGATAATCCCAATGAATTCTCACAAGAACCCTATGAAGTAGTGCTAATAGAAAAACTTCAGACGAATTAAATTTAAAGGAGTATAATTGAGCAATGAACATTTCGAAAATCAGGCAGCACCCAGAATCACAGCAGATTCAGAGAGACTCCATCGCAGCCATGTGGTGGAAGAAGATGTATAGGTTAAAAAAAAATGGGAAATGATGTACAGAAATCGAAGCGATTTACAGGAACAACTAGATTGGTTACAGCTTGATGTCTGGCTCATTTGAACATGGTTTGAACAGTTGGCTACATTTGATTGGCCCAAACTCAGTGAATGGCATAGGTGTGGGCTATGGTCAGTTTACACCTCTACTTGTTATAGTTCATGATGTATGGAAAAACCTTTAGGCCTATCTTAAATATGTAAGGCGGCAGCTTTAGGCTAAACTTGATTAACAGTAGGTACTATGATTGACAGCATTTATGCAGAGAAAGAATCTTACAGCACAGAGAGACCAAGAAATGTGGTCTAAGTCACATCCTAATAAGGCGTAGCTTCAGGGCTACTGCTCATGAAAGGACATAGAGACAGGAGAGGGGGTTGGCCTCACTGCAAGTGTCCCTGGTGTCACTGCTACCCCCACTTTTCTCATTGGCCTGGCCTTACCCTATTTGGGGCACACTGACAAGCGCCTGGAAAGGGGAAGAGGCCAAGGAGCAGGTATGAATTTGGAGTGAGGGGCTATTTCTCTGATTAAGCCCAGAATATACAGATGAAGTAGTGCCTCACTACATCTTCCATCCCCATGAGGCTAGATGGCTAGGCAAGTTCTTCAAAAAGTAGGAGTGACCATGGACCTTTTCTTCTCTTTGCAAACAGGCCATTAATATTGAGGATGATCTTTTCTTCATCATAATCCTCACCTTGATTATATATAAAATGCTTTGTGTCAATTCTAAGGTGGACATAAGAGTCTCTCTTTTTGGAGCCATGCTGGCCCTTTTCTCTCAGAAGTCAGTATGGTCAAAAGCATCTTTCCTAGTGAGCAGATATGGTCCAAATGAAGGCTGACCACCTGTCCTTTGTGCTGGGCCTCCTGGGGGACACCCAAGAATGCTTCCTGTAATCATTTATCCCTTTGGAACTTTCTCTACTATTTGTGGCAATGGCTAGCACTAGTAATAGTCTAATATCTAACCTGCTTCCTGAGTCAGAACAAGGGCATTTATGTAAGTACAGAAGTGTCTACATTGGGTGAGCTAAGGAGAGATGAGAAAATCCTCTGTTCTTGAATATTTCATCACTCCTTAGGATCTCCAATACTCCTAGGATTTCACCATTAGATTCAATGCTTGGGTTAAGCATATTCCTCTCCAGATCTTTTATCAGTTAAGGCTGAGCTTGGTTGCATGTTACAGAAACTCAACTTCAGAGGATTAACCAAGTTACTTATTTTTTTTAATGTAATGAGAAATCTTGTTATAACTAGTGCAGAATGGTACACCACCTTGAGGAAGTTGCCAAGCACCCAGGCCCCTTCCAGTCTCTTACTCAAGCACCTTTTGTATGTGGCTTTTGGCTTCATGGTTATGAATGGCAGCTGCTCCTCTTGTACCCATCACTTCTGCATTCCAGGAGAGTGGGGAGAAAGAACAAAAGCAACAAAGCTCAGAGCCAGCAAAATCTGTCTGTATATTAGGCAGGAAATTTCCTTCCCAAAACCTCCAATTCCATCTCATATTCACTTGTGAGAGAAAGTTTGAGAGGGTCAGTATTTTTAACTGGACGCAATGCTTCCCTGGACAAAGTTGGGGGCTCTGTTAGCAAGGAAAAAGGAGAGATCAGCTCTCAGAAGTAGTGAGCTGGCAATGGCAGCCACACCATCTTTCGAACAGGAGATGGTTTAGAACATTAACATATTTCGAGAGATTAGCATATTAAGTTGTTAATACGTAATTGGGGTATAGTAGGCAGATATTGTTTTCCTTCAGCTAAAGGAACCAAGGGCAACATAGAGACACTGGACTCTTTGAGGGTGGGGATTGTTGAAAGAAGGTTAAGGATAGAAAACTATAACTTTCTCTTCTTAACCAATTTGCTCAGGGTTAGCTTTGCTTCTAGGATGTGGCTCAGTTTCCTCTGGTTCGGATTTCTAATCCTTGGCATTACTAACATTTTGGGCTACATAATTCTTTGATGCAGGGGCTGTCCTGTGCGTTGTAGGATGTTTATCCTGTCTTCTACCAGCTAGAAGCCAGTAGCACTGTCCCCTCTCCCTTCAACTGTGATAACCAAAACTGTCTCCTGACATTGCCAGCTTGCTCCCAGTTGAGAATCACTGCTCTACTCTGTTCTGTACCACAGATGACTGCTTGTAAAACTCACCTCTTTTTTTTTTTTTATTTGGTTTTGGAATAAGTGGAATTTGCCGGCTTACCAGCAGCAGAAACTAGCCAAATGTGATAGCGCCAGGAGTGCTTCCCAGCAAAGTTTGTCCTGCACATCTGCACAGCAGCTAGACTGGGTACTACCTTGACAGGTTGGCAACCACAGCACAGCCTTCTCAGACCCTTGTATTCAAAGTCCACACTCATGGGCAGAACTCATAGTAGCCAGAGCAAACAGGCACAAAAGTAGAGTTGCCAGACTTAGCAAATGAACATACAGGAAGGCCGTTGAAATCACAATTTCAGATAAACAACAAATAACTCTTTAGTGTAAGTATGCCCCCATGCAACCCTAAATAGGAACAATGGATTTACATTTTCACTGTGGATAAATCCTGAGTTCAGCTTTTGTGGCTAAATTTCATGTCACTTTGCACAGTCTAGCTGTGCAGTACTTCCTGTTCCTACCACTAAGTATGCAAAAGTTCTTATGGGAAGTCATCAGACATGAGTGTGTACCCTTGCCCTGACCTTAAACTCCAGGTGGTACCAAGCAAAGTCACCAGGCACTCAGACTGCAGTGCTTATTTCTGCATCTTCAGATCATGAATGCATCAAGGCCTTTTCATTTTCCCTGAGTAAGTGATCATCTGGCTGTGTGCTATTCCTTGTTCTCCGTATCTGGGTGGCACAAAGAGGGTGTTTCCTAGGCCAGAGGCAGGACTGTGTTACCAGGGAAAAACCAGGTGAGCATCAGACTCTCCAGGACCCAGCTGCTGGCAATGGAAAAGAAAGGCACTTTCCCCCTTCAGGTGGAAGCATTGAAGTTCCACCTGAAAATCCGTTGAAAGTATTTCCAAAAAAAAAAAAAAAAATCTCAAGATGGTTAGGCTCCCTGGGATGCTGCAGGAGAGAAGTACTTGTGATATCCTGATATGGTTTGGATTTGTGTCTCCTCCCAAATCTCATTTTGAATTTTAATCCCCAATGTTGGAGAAGGGGCCTGGTGGGGGGGTGATTGGATCATGGGGGCAAGGATGGATCATGCTGTTCTTGTGCTAGTGAGAGTTCTCATGAGATCTGGTTGTTTAAAAGTATGTAGCCCCGCCCGCTTCTCTCTCTTCATCCTGCTCCAGCCTTGTAAGATGTGCCTACTTCCCCTTCATCTTCCACCATGATTGTAAGTTTCCTGAGGCCTCCCCAGCCCTGCTTCCTGTAAAACCTGCAGAACCGTAAGCCAACTAAACCTCTTTTCTTTATAAATTACCCAGTATCAGGTAGTTTTTTTATAGCAATTTGAGAATGAACTAATACACATCCCATGCAAATCTGAGAGCTGACTTAAAGAGTCAATGCACATTAGTGTGTTAAGGTCTGGAGAATCCCTGCATTAAAGAAGCCTATTTGACTTGGTCTAAACCAGGTTTCTCAAAGTTATCTGACTGATAGTGTTTTGCTTGCCTATTAACTATTAACAGAATATACTTGGGCATTTATTGCCCATGGGATAACCCATAGAAATAGCAGATACTCAACACGTATTTGTTGTATATTTATACTGTGCTTGGCCAGACACTTGAGATATAGAAGTTTTTCTTTCACCTTTTAATTCTCAAATTAGTTGCAAATATTTAATTAACTATAATTATTTGTTTAACATCTGCCTCCCCCAGTAAAAGCTCCATGAGGGTAGGGAAGATGTCTCTCTTATTCACTATTTTATGGCCAAATCCTAATGGTTCTTGTCTTATTGCAGATGCTCAATAAATATTAGTCAAATAAACAGAGATGAGCAACACTGTCTTTGCCCTGTGAGAACATCTCTTCTTATACAGCGGTGTTCATGGAGCTGCAGAGCAGAATGATGGGAGGAAATGTTTTAAAATACAGGTGTCTGGTCCCCACCACTGGAAATGTTGTGAAGAGATCAGGAGATAGTGCTCAATAAGGTTTAGGATTTAGACAATGTCTCTGACTCTTCAGAAAATGCACACACACCACACTTTGCTTAGACTCCTTTGCTGAATCCTCTATTTTGACTACATAGGCCAGCGAATCTGGGGCTAGGTTGTGCCCTAAAGAGGCCTCAGGAGAAAAGCCACTTGACCTGGAAGCCAGGAGCTCATCAAAGGGCGATAAACTTTTCTTTTCAAGGGAGAAGAATAAAGCTTATTTAAAAATAAAACAAAAACTTTTAGAATATGTTAGTGTGATAGAGATGGAGTAGGAGGCGCATTCGTTTCCAGAAGGCATTTGAATCCCTTTTTGAACTATAACCTGTGCTCAAACAGTAAATTTCATCTCTAACCTCCCTCTTCCTTTCCTAAGTTCCTTAACCCTCATATAGTTTCCCCTTAGGAGTGCTCAAAATGATTGTTCAATTAGCTTTTTGTTTTTGGCTTTTCTTAAGACAGAACAAATACCTGTTCCAGCCCAAGGTAGGTGTTTGGCTTCCCTGAGTCTCATCTCCTGTTACTGTCCCTCATTTTTATTGCGGGCCCAAACCATCTGCCTGGGGAAGCCTTTCCAGGACATGTATACACACACACACACACACACACACACACACACACACACACACGCAGCCATAGAATTTTCACTTACATGGGGTTATTATAGAAGCTGACTATTCAATTTCTGTGCAATGCTTTGAACATAGGCATAAGTCTAAATATAACTGCATCTCACATCAACAATCTTGGATATACAGAAATTTGAACTCATTTATTGTATCAGGATCTGGTTTGCTGTATGTATAGTGCCTAACAAGATAATTTCAGACTGTTTAGGTGTCTTTTACACTGAATTTTCATGGGGATACATAACTTCTTTGTTTATTAACATGTGCATACCACTATGCAGGTATCCATTCTTCAATTTACTGAAACATGATGAATTGTTACCTTAACTTGGCTTCAGAGTCCTTATGTCCTCAATAGCCCTTGGAAAGGGATAATTTTTGTTATTCATTTATGCCTGTCTCTTTCTTACACAATTACCAAAATTAGAAAAATTAAATAGATTTAGCAGTTATTAAGAAGTTATTAAGAAATTTTATGAATGTGCATTCATAAAATTTCAAGGCATAGACCTGTAGCAGTGGCTTGAATGAATAGCACAATATCCTACTTATAGAATTTAGAGCAGGTATTTGATATAAACTAAAAAAAGTTTCAGTTTCACATATTTTGTTCTATTCAACTGCTTTTGTTATGTTAAACATGAAAGTAATTCTGGCTGATTTGTATGAGTTCTTCTTCTACTTTCATGTGAATGCTTTCTCCACCTTCAGAACATTATCCGCACTGTATTCAGGCACTGTGTCTGGAAAGGAATCTCGCCTTCCTGTCACCTATGATGTTTCCCGCTTTGGTTCCCATGAACTCAGTGCTGATGCCCATCATAGCACCTTGTAGTTGAATCACGACAGTAGGCAATATTTGCCTGTCTCCCCTGACAGATTGACAGCTTCCTGTGGGCAGAGTACATTGTATTTGGGATTATTGAAGAGATCTTCTTGCAGTTGTCCTGGTTAAGACCTATACTGTTGGCTATCTTCTCTCCTGGGCACCGCCACAAAGGACAGGGCCAGCCCTGGACTTTGACATCCAAATTCTTATTTCCTGGATGACTTCCAAAGAAGATTAGTCTCATGGGAATCTATTGGCCACTCTAAATAAATGTTAGTCTTGATTTCCTCAGGGTATTTTAGAATGACAGAACCCATGTAGCATAGTAAGCACTGCGATGGGGGAAACAATCTTCTCCAGTACTGTTTTTCTGTTTTAAATTTCACTGATTTCTCCTCTTTATTATTTCCTCCCATCTTCTAGCTTTGGGTTTAATTTACTTTTCCTTTTCTAATATCTTGGGGGAGGGGGTGTGGAAACTTTGGTTATCAATTTGAGAACTTTCTTTTTTTCTAGTATTAGCATATAAAACATTTTTCTCAAAGTACTTCTATAACTGTATCCCATGAATTTGGATATATCTTATTTGTATTTCATTCTGTTAAAAATATTTTTAATTTCCCTTGAGAATTTCTCTTTGAGCCCTGGATTGTTTAGGAATGTGTTCCTTAATTTTCGAATATTTGTGAGTTTTCCAAGCTATCTTTCTGTTACTGATTTCTGGTTTAATTCTGTCATGATCAGGGAATGTACTTGGTATAATTTTCTAGTCTTCCTAATTTGTTAAGATTTGTTTTATGATCAAGGATATTGCCTCTCTTGGTGAATGGTCCATATACACTTGCAAATAATGTCTATTCTGCTGCAGTTAAGTAGAGTATAATAAATGTCAATTAGGTGAAGTTGGTTGATAGCGTTTTTCAGGTCTTCTTTATTCTCACTGATTTTCTTCCTACTTTTGTATTAATTACTGAGAGTAGAGTATTGAAGCCCTCAGATATAATGGTTAATTTCTCCTTTCATTTCTGTCTGTTTCTGATTCAAGTATTTTGATGCTCTGGTGTTAGGTGAATTCAAATTTAGGACTATTGACTTTTTAGATAACTGACTTCTTTATTATTATGCAATGCTCCTTTTATCCCAGAGGTAGGTGGGTTTTTTCTTAGCACAGTTGCAATGGGCTCCAGAGTTTGTTGTCTCCTCCTCCCCTATAGCAGTTTAAAACTTTGTTCTCTGGGGAAAAAAGCTGGGCAAACCGCTATACATACAGAAAGAAAGCCTTTCTGGAGAAAGGCTTCCTCCACTCTCAACCTGCACCCCCAGGGATGCTTTCCCAGGATTCTTTCAGCCCTTTATGTGAGCATCCACGGAGGTCAGTGGAGACAATCCTTCATGAATTCACCTTCTATCTGTGGCCCCCAGAATTCTATACTTTCTCATTAGTCTACATTGGCCACTGTCAATCAATTCATTAGTAATTTTAGCTGAATTCATCTTGCTAGTGGGTGTTCATTGTATCAGGCCTAGGGAAAAGGAGAATGTTCACAATCCACCTCTTCTTGCAGTCACCTGTCTTCCTTAAATTGTCAGTTAGTTGGTTGACTTGTGACCTCAGCTCTTTGAGAAATTTGTAAAAAGTTATACATATGCAATTGTCTGACTTTACATTGCTGTAAGAATGAGACTGGAGCTCTTGCTAGCTTTCTACATTCCACATGTAAATTGAAAGTATGAATTATTATTTTGTTGAATACTTCCCTCCCATCTAAAGAGGAGTTTGAAATGGTGATCCTGAGAATATCTTTCTGGAACCCAGCCTAATATAAAATCCTTTTCCTTGCCCTTAATACTGGAACCAGAAGCTTTCTGAAGGGAGAGAAGAAAGGAAGGATAAAATAGCTATAATATAATTCCCTGCTTAGCTTTTCTTCTCTCCTTGATAGAGGTTAAGTGGGATATTAATATTTTCTTAAAGTCCAAAACAACAGGTTTGAGCTACGAAAGCTAGACACTATCTGGGGCCAGAGAAAATGGAGAAAATCTTTAGCCACTTCTAAATTTTCATTTCAGTTTTAAGTGGACTGAAATGAAAATTCTATCAAAACTTCTTTAAGAAATTCAAAAATGTAGAAGAATAATTGATAGTACACATTTATCTTCTTTCCATCTCCCTTCTCAACCCCTGCCCAGTGCAAATGGAGCTTCAGTACCCCTTTTGGAAAGGGCCTGAGTCAGGTTATGAGTGGAGGATAAAACACTGTTCCTTCCTGCCATTCACTTTTATTAAATGGTGGTGTCCACCCCTTGGCCATGTTTGCATCACAACACACATCGTCAGTTTGCTTTGACCCTGACACCGTTTTATAGGCTTAATAATAATAAATCTATGTCCTGAAATAGTTTCACAGATTATAGCAATCAATCAAAATTCAAGGAGTCCAAGACCATTAATGTCATCAGCAGTGATCCAGCACCCCAAGAATCCATCTAAATCAGCCATTACGGCAGAAAGTACACCTTAAGAGCCTGACGATAGAGGGAGTAGATGGAAACATAAATTGCAATTCTATTTTTATCAGCTATCAAGGGATGATTTTCTTGTGGAGGCTTTGTCTATTCCTGGTAGGAAATGAAACTAGGACTTGCTGATTCCTACTCCAAATGATAAATTGTCAAGATTTTGCTGGCCCTGGGACTACGAGCACTGCAGTGCAGTCTATAGCAGCCTGCAAGCCTAAGCACTGGGGAATTTTTCTTTTGAAACTCCCCAACATGTTAAATTAAGGCACTGTACTTTGTCCCCTTTGTAGATGGCCCAAATGCTCACTCATTGCCATTGTCAAGAAAAATCGTAAAGGTACAATCAGCTGAAAAGGACTTGAGATGCAGACACATGGCAGTCTCAGACATATATTTGGTGGCTGTGACTAATCATTAAAACTCTGAGAAATGAGGGATAGAGGAGAATAAAATGATTTTACCTTAGGTATTCTGTAGTTTGAACCTTTCCATAACTTCAAAAACATTTCTTGTAAGACAGAATGGTGTAGTGAAATCAACTGAGATTCAAGAGTCAGGAAAACTGAGTTCTAGTCTTAGTTCTTTCACTAGCTAGTTGTATGACCTTGGGCAAGTCATCTCACCTTTATAGATCTTGTTTTTCCATCTGTGAAATGTGCAATTGCTGTAAATCAGGTATTCTAAATCAGTGATGCATGGACCAGATCCAGATGTCAGTCTTTTTTTGTTATTTAGCTTGAATATGTGTGTATAAGTGTGTGTATAAGAGCTAAATAATGACTTAAATATCAGTGTCTTAGTCTGTGTTGTGTTGCTGTAACAGAATACCACAGACTGGAATACCACAGACTAGAATACCACAGACTGGGTAATTGATTTTTAAAAAATGGTTTATTTGACTTATGATTCTTGAGGCTGGGAAGTCCAAGAGCATCTGGAAAAAGCTTTTGTGCATCATTCTGTAACAGAAGGCAAAAGAGCAGGAGAGCACAACAGCAGATAAGTAAGATAGGGCCAAACTGTCATGATAACTAACCCATTCCTGAGATAATGGCATTAATCCATTCCTAATCACCTCTTAAAGGTCCTGCCTGTCAACACTGTTGTGTTGGGGATTAAGTTTCCAAAACATGATCTTTGGAGGACACATTCAAGCCATAGTAATTAGTAAATTTCACATAGAAACTACCATTTCATAATCAGAGACACTGGCAATACTGGGCCATATCTCTACATGGCAGCAGTGGTATTCCTGGGTAATGGGTGCCTCTTTGGGTGGGTCCTGCCCTCCTCTCCAGGTCCCTAGAGGCCCCACCTATTGCCCTACAAGTCCCTACCATCATGACTCATTCATATTAACTGCCTGGCTCCTGTAAGTGCAGGTGTTGGCAACTCTTAGATTAGATAATCTCTATAGAGAGTACTATTTAACCTTTTTCTAATAAAGCAAAACATATGTTAAAAGACTTTAAAATAAAGTCTATTAAAATATGATGAAAGCTAGAAGCCCCAAGCAATCACGTATTGTCTGGATACCACATTTTCATTCTCTGCAAATAACTAGTATGACTACAGACAGCAACAGGTCAATAACTAACTGCTGGCTTCTCAACTCATAGTAGAAAAACAAGAAGTATTTTATTTTTCGAACCACTTGTGTTTTACACTGTTTCCACACATACTAAAATGCTCATCATAGGCCTGGGGAAAAAGGCAAAATGATGGAATGTGGAACTTCTCTCTAAACATTAAGTTCTTGAGCCGACAGGACTATGGGACTGCTCAGGCTCACACACATCTTCCTCTTCTTCCTCTGGCTGGTAGTATTTACTGTGTAAATACCACTCTTCAGTCCATATCCGCAGACTATTGAATGGGTTCCTTTGGCTGTTTCCTGTGTTGATATTTCTTTTCTGAGTATAAACTTTTTGAGAGCAGGGATCAGATATAATCGTTTTGTAAATCCTTTTCCTTTCAACTGCAGTGTCACACAGAGTCTAGCGCCATCCTAAGTGGTCACTGAGCACTTACAATGATGAACGAACTTGCTTTTGCAGTATTGACTATAGTGAGAATGTTCCTTCCAAGCAATCAGCTCAGTCGAGGGCTGAGCCCATACGTGTAAGCCCACCCAAACTCAAGATGAAGGTGCCCTGCCCTGATTGTGTACAAACTCTGAGATTCCAGGCCCCACATTTAAACAATCAAACGCAGAACATTGGAAACTAACTGTAGGGTTGATGATTGATAATGTTCCTAGACTCACTGAATTATTTTACTGCCCTCTGTGGCTAAGCTGTATTTACTAGGTAAAGTCCCATTTATCTTATTCTCTTCCTCCCTGTCAAAGCCTCCCCTTCCTCTGTCTGCACTGTGGATTAATAGCAGCAAGATACATGGACATTTCCATCTAATAAATACACATAAAGATAAATCATCTGCCCCTTTCCTTCCTTTGCCCCCTTAACCATTGTCTCAAATGGAACTTGTGACCCTTTATGCCTTTTCTGATTAAGCGAAAGATTGATTCCATGGCAGGAAGTGGTGACCTTGGCAATGTCAAATAATTTAATATACCATTAGGTGCCAGGCCTGTCTACTGGGTTCCTTTGCAGTCATTACTGGCACTGTTTTCTCTGATCAATACGGCTGTTGAGTAGAACCAAGGTGGTGGTCGTCCATGCAGCAAGCTGCTAAAGGAAGACTTTCAATTTCGTTTTTAATAGGAAAATAAAATCAGTTACTGTATCAGCAAAAGCTTTTCCGAAAAATCAGGTCATTCTATGGTCCATGACTCTTTTATTATGATTGGAATCATGTCACTAGATACAAATGTAATAAAATGCCACCTCATAGATCTGGGGAAACAGACAAGAAAGTTCAGTTTTCAAAAGTTTCACTAAATGTTATGCTCTGAGGCAACAGAACTGTGGGAGTTTTAGGAAGAGAACAGCCTCAACTTGGCCAGAAAGAAATCTGTGGGGATTTTTTTCTGTGGAAAAAAAAGAAAAATGAATATTATGAAAATGCATAGCCTGTATTTCCTCATGGAGAGACCAGCTTATTGTACCTGGACCATCTCTGTGCCTCTAAATTACACTGGCCACTAGCTCTTCACCTGGGCTTGAAATGAAGCACACTTGGTTTAGCACCTGAGCTCTCCCACTTACTGGCTAACCTTGGGCAAATTACTTAATCCTCATTGAGTCTCTGTAGGAATTAAATGAGATCATGCTTGTAAAATACTCCTCCCAATATCTGGCTCAGAGCCAGTGGTCAATGAATTGTAGCTGTGATTAGTGTCATTATTATTATTGGGCTTGGTCCTTGCTGCCTTAATTATCTATGGGCCCCACCCCATCAGTGTCTTTTTGCCTCTCTGAACAGATTTCTCTGTGCCCAGGTTTCACTGCTGGGCTGTTGCCAGCTTCTCCCCTAAAAAGCACTGAGGGAATGGCATCCTCTTCCTTTCTCTGGGTTGTAAAGTGATAACCTCCAGGCACTTTCACATTCCTCGAAGCAGAGCTATAATCTAAGAACAGGTGCTCCCCGAACTGTGGGCACCAGGAGCCTTCAGGCACATGGCAGAGCCCAATCGGTCTGAGATCTTTGGACCACCCAGGTAAGGAATTTTAAATCTCTTGAGCCCTCCCAGGAATCCCCAGCCTCTGCATGGGAAATTATGGTATAGTAATTCTTTGTTCCTGCACAGAAACATACTTCCAAGGTGCACATAGACTTTCTCTGTAACACCTCTGAGCACCTGCCAACATTCCTTGGACACAGAGTTCCAGACTACTCGAGTCACAGAAGGGTCTCCTGGTGGCCAGTCAGGACTGCTCACAGCCTGAGGACAGGGGATGTTTTGTGTCCCCACAAATTCTGTTGTTGTTGTTGTTGAAATTTGAATTGCCAACATTAAAAATCAACACCGTTCACACTGAATTGGGGGATTTTCTTGGGAAAAAAATATTAGAAGTTCTGGCAACACTGGACTTCTATAATGAACACTAGTTTATTATAGAAGTTCATTATAGAAGTCCAATGATGTAGTCCCAGAGAAATTAAGAGACATATCTAAAGTCTACAGAAAATGTTTGGCAAAAGAGAGGTTGAGATTCCTGGAGTCACTACCCTTTCCCAGCACATCATGCCTTCTCTACATTTAGAAAGAAATAGCATGGAAACCTCTGGTTTAGGGGGCCTCTATCAATCCTCTGCAAGTCCAAAGGGTGTGAACCAAGGATTTAAAAGAGTCACTCAATCTGTAGACTCTCTTCCATCTGCCTCAGGACCCAGAATTCCTACCACTCATATTAATAGCACTATTCATCTGTGCAGTAGCACTTTTACTGGGTTAAAACATTGTCATTTCAGAGTGACAATATATTATTGAGGAAATGTACCAGTTACGATTTTTCTCTGGGTACTTTACCTCTATCATGGCAATCAGAGAATAGAGCACAGAACGTACTCTGGGTAATTTCAAGTTGAGACTGGAGTTGTAAAAGACGGCCTGATAAAGCAGAAGGGATGTAAGTTGTGAGTCATGGGCCCTGTGCAACTGAGTATTTCCTTGTACTCGATTTCTACCCAATGTGAAATGGGGTCATTTGGCATGATGATGTCTGAGGACCTCACCAGCCCAGGCATCCCATGACTTCATGAACAGAAAGGTCCAGAGTGATGGTTGCTCCTAGCCTGGAAGAACAGCACAAAGAAAGTCCTGTGAAGGCAAAACACCATGAGATTCTAGGATCTTAGGACTGAGGGCAGAAGATGGCTTGCCAATGTAGACTTTAAAAAAAATTGATGTACAGGGAGGAGAATGTTAAGCTCATACAGATGTAACTAAGAAATGCACTATGATTTAGCAGGGAATTTAAGGAGAATGTTGCTAACTTTGAAGGTACTGTGATATTGCAAAAAAAAAAAAAAAAAAAAAAAAAAAAAAAAACCAGCCATTGGGTTACAAGACTTGGGCTCCAATTTCCTCCTCTGATATATTGAAGATATGATACATGAGATGCCCAGAAGAGAGGCCTCAAGGAGTAACTTCCGCACTTGTAATCTAGGCGAGGGTACCAATCATAACTGCAATGTACTTCCCATACCCTGTTTTAGGAGGTTTTCAGTCTTCAAAAGTAGACACAATACAATTATAAGGCAATATTTAAAGTGGACAGTTTCAAAGACAAGATCATTGTGGACAGACTTGCTGTTTTGAAGTGTGATACAAACAGATATCAGAGTGTCATAACTGGTCAGGAAATCTCCTTGAGTGTACTGAACAAAGAAGTGTGTTTCTCCAGAATTCCGCTGCTCGGCTGATAGTGTGTGTGGTGTTTGGCAGGACAAGGAGGTCAGCAGGGATGAGGGGAGAGAGAAAAGGCACACATTTGACTGTTATGCCTTTGGACACTTGGCTCAAGCTGAGCAGCATCACTTGAAGCCTTGCGTGTCTTCCACCATCACAGCCTACACAAATGCTAGGTGGAAAATCCTCTCTATCTTTGGGGGCATTCATCTTTTTGCTTTAAGCTGCTAGACCATGTACTGTTGCCTACTTTTCTAGGGCAATGGTGGATCACATCCACATTCTTTTGGATTTATTTTTCCAAAGTGAAGACTGAATATTCTCAGGACTAACTTTAAGGATGATTTCAGAACCCCATTACAGTTGCCATCCTATGTTGGCCAACAGGGCTTCAGGGTCACCATAGTTTATCAAAGCTTGCTTGATCCACTGCATAGTCTGGCTTAGTCATGCCGAAGCTCCATCTCCCAGACAGACTTCATGCCTGCCTCACTGGAAGGCTCCTTTTTAGAGGACTTAATTCCCAACCAACCTGCGGTAAACTCAAATTTCTAGTGCTAGCATCACCTTTTTAAAGTAGTTATCAAAAGTTTGAATTGGCATGAGAAATTATTACCATGATCTGTTTTTATGAGCCTGAACCTCCATCCCCAAACCTCCTTTGGCTCATGAGAATTGTCTCCATTTTAAGCATCTGTAGAAAAAACAAAAATCTACAGATGTCCTTATAGAACTTTGCTGGCACAGAGCAACCTTCACATCCATTTTCTCCATTTCTGACCTCCATGAAGATGGAGAGCTGTTTACCATAGTCTTATCATAATAATCTTTCATGTGCTTAGAGATGCTATTGTGACTATTTCTGTGGTTTCCTCTAGTTTATGGAAACCGGTGACTGAGTCAATGACATTTGCAGGGTAGATAATTGTTTCCCACAGCCCAGAAATGTAGGAAACAAAAGAGGAGGCATGATTCTTGCCTTCAAGGACTCTTAAGTTCCACCGGGGCAAAGGTGCATGAATACGCTATGTAAAGGACTGAATACCATTGGTCCTTTCTGTCTACGGGTTCCTCATCCAAGGATTCAACCAACCACATATCAAAAATATGCAAAATGAAAATATTTTTTGTCTTTACTGAACATGTAGAGACTTTTTTTCTTGTTCTTATTTCCTAAACAACATAGTATAGCAAGTATTTACATAGCATTTGCAATGTATTAGGTATTATAAGAAATCTAGAGATGATTTAAAGTATAGGAGAGAATGTATAGGTTATATGCAAATACTACACCATTTTATATCAGGGACTTGAGCATCATCGGACTTGAGTGTTGTGGGAGGTCCTAGAACCAATTCCCCGAGGATACCAAGGGACAGCTGTATTTTTAAGTATCCCTTAATTATAACCTGGAAATGAAGGAATTCAAGAAGACTTGCCATGTAGCCTCTGGTGGGGTAGGAGACATTTCTGACAAGTAATTCTAGAGTTTGTCCAACTATTTGCATTTGATTCTTCTTAAGTGAACGGTGACAACATTTCAGGGATACAGTTGCATATATGACATAGAAGTTCATGCCCCAAATTGAACAGCATTGGGTGCACAGGTTATCATATGCCCACTATAATGCAAACTCCAGGAGGACAGAGGTTTTTGTCTCTTTGGTTCACTGATTATCTCAGTGCCTATGACACTGAGATATGCCTGGCACAACAGAGACATCCTATAAATAGTCATTTAAGGAAGAATTAGGAAGGAGAAGGCTCGCGGGTAGATTTTTTTTTTTCCAGCTGAAGATGTTACATTTTATTTCCCCTTTTTTTGTTTCCTGTTTGGGAAACATTTTATCTTCCCATTAAGCTAAGTTGCCCCCTACCAGAATTTCTTACCTGGTGCAATTGACTTTAAGGTACAACCTTATCAAATAACTTTTTGTCATTTCTGGTAAATATAATCCTAGCCTTTTTTTCCTTTTGTCTCCTGTGACAGTAATTCCTCTAAAAAAATAAATCTAAAACAAACCCAATGAGTTCTTTCAAGCTAGGCCTGCCCTCACAAATCCATACTAGCTACGTCTTATCAGACTCTGTTACTGCAAATCCTTTTGCAATTCCGCAGCCCAAGTGCTTGCTAGTGTTTTCTTAGCCCATCTGATATACACCCTCTTCTAATTCTAATAGTTTGGTAATAAAATGTATTGGGCTCAGTATTCACCCCTTTGTAATTCTCAGCCTTTCCACCCTCCTTTGCAATTGGCTGGGGAGGCTCACTAGCTGGAGCCCAGCCTTAATGTGCTAAGCCAGGGAGGGGCAAGATGTCTCCTTTGAATAGAGCGATGAGCTTTGCTGGCATGACCCAGTTTTGCTTTATTCCAAAGGCAATAATTTATAACTGCTTTTTGGGCAGCAGTCTGGATGAGAGTCTGGGAACTGGGAGGAAGCACGACCTAGTAAACACATAGCATTTGGGATTTATCAAGATCATTCCTATTTCCCCTCCATTTTCCACTCTCCAAGCACACGGTAGTCTCCACATTCTTGGGGAAGACAAAGATAAGCTTCCTCCTGGTTGAAGCTAAGTGGTGCTTTAGACTCAAGAAGATCTGGGTTTGAACTGTGACCTTGGGTAGCATATTTTATCTCTGTAAGTCTCAGTTTTCTTACCTGCTAAATGGGTATAATAATACTCTCTTGAAAGGACTCTTATGAGGATTACCTGAGATAATGAATATAAAGGTCTGGGCACTTAGGAGATACTAAATGAAAACCAGTATTGTCTAGCATCTATTCAAGCCCATATCTCACATGAATACCAATAACAAAAACATGCCTTTTTTTTTTTTTTTTTGAGATGGAGTTTTGCTCTGTTGCCTAGGCTGGAGTGCAGTGGTGCAATCTCAGCTCACTGCGACCTCTGCCTCCCGGGTTCAAGCAATTCTCCTTCCTCATTCTCCCAAGTGACTGGGACTACAGGTGCATGCCACCACACCTGGCTAATTTTTAATATTTTAGAAGAGACAGGGTTTCACCATGTTGCCCAGGCTGGTCTCAAACTCCTGAGCTCAGGCAATCTGCCTGCCTCAGCCTCCCAAAGTGCTAGGCATGAGCCACTGCACCCAGCCAACATGCCTACATTTATAAAGGCTTTGTTATGTGTGAGCCACTGTTCTAACTTCTTTGCATGTATGAATTCATTGAATCCCAGCTACTGTTGTTTGCAGAGACCTTTCCCTGCCTCCTTCCCCAACTCTTCTTAGGTTTGCTTTCTCTCCATTATTTTCTTTTGAAAAAGCCCTTTCTCTAAACTCCTATGGAGATTTCTGCATCAAAAACAGAACAAGAATATAAGTTGCCCTTACTCAGGTCAAGCTCATTTGCCCATTGCTTTCTCATATGCAGGGCTTGTGGCCATAACCTCAAGCTCCAGGGCAGTGGTTCTCAACCACGACTCCACTTTAGAATCACCTGGGGAGCCTTTCAATGTCTCTGTGCCCAGGCCACAAACCCAGACCTATTAAATCAGACTCTGGGAGTGGGACCAGGCACTGCCCCTTGAAGTTTAATGTGCATAAGAATCGCCTGAAGAGCTTGTTAAAATGCAAGTTCTGCCTTTCTATGGAGCTCCCAGAAGAGGCAGATGCTGTTTGTAGAAGACACAGTGAATAGCAAGGCCAGATCAGACCCCACTCTTTTGCTGCTCTGTGGCTTCCTGCTAGTGCAGCCGCAGGCTCTCTGTTGACTACCACTTCTTGTCCTTCTTTGTCAGCCTAGTATAGACTCTTATTATGCTTGAATCTTTGGTCCTGCAGTAACAGTAGATATGACTGTTGGCCAAAAATAATATGGTGGCTCACACATGTAGGCAAGTCAATTTTTTGCTTGGGAAAAATCATTCAAAACCCAGGATTTAGGGATCAACAGCAGCACCAAATGCCTGGGAACCTCTTAAAATAAGAGTACTTCTCAATCTAGCCTTATTTCTAAATCATGGGCTTTTCTATGAGGCCTGAAAATAACCTATTGCAGAGTGGTGACTTTGTGGATATATCATTTTCCTGCAGCAATCTATGCTAAGAATGCCCTTATTCTGAACTCTGAACTGAATTCAATGATGACCACCTCATTTGCCCTCTCTGTGGCTCTGTGGTCAGTGCTGGTAGCCATGCTAGTCATGGATTTGTTACCTGGGCACATCTGTTTGGAAGACTTCTTGAGTCATTTAAGTAACATGGTGGGAAGCAAAACTAAATCACCCTAAGGAAAATGCTGAAAGAACATGATGCCCCCTTTACCTCAGCTTTCTCAATTATAATAAATGAAGAGGCTAGTCAGCAGATCTCTGAGGCGTCTTCCACCAAACACGACGTCTCTGTGTATTTTGAGCTGAGATCAGGGCATCAGTCATCTTTCAGAGGTTTAGACAACCAGAACTTTGAGAGTAATAATAAGTTCCCAAATGCACATTGCCTGGTTCTCTTCTCTCTTAATCAATCGTATCCTTAAAGATGACAAAGAGGTCTCGCTAGATATAAAAATGGTTCTCTTATATGACAGTTACCAACAGTACAAGGAATCTTGGTGAATGGGGAATTCAAGTTGGAGAAAGAGACTCTGATTAAACTCTTGGAAGCAAAATTGTATTTTAATAAAAAAAATTATTTTTTTCTTCATTTAGAACTTAAGGTCTCCAGAAGGCAAGTTCCAGTGAGGTAAAACTAAAAAAAAAAAAACAAGCAAACAAACAAATAAACAAAAAATCTGTAGGAAAAAACTAATGCTGCATGTCACCCGTACTACCTGTTAGCCTCTCAGTTTGGGACAGTTTAAATAGGCAGATAGTAACTTATTTCTTCTTCTCTTTTCTGCTTACAAGAAGAGCAGCAGCTGTGAGGAATATTTGCTGTGGAATGAATCTAGACTGTCCTGAGGAGCTAGGATTTAAGTCCACTCTTTCAACATTTCCATAGTATCCAGTTTGATTTCAGCTGTGTGCATGTTTAATCTTGTTCAAAACTGAGCTCCCGGAAAAGACGGGAAATGCTGGGAAACTAAACTCATATTTGTTTTGGAAGCAAAGGGCCACTGCATTCCGATTTTCATGGCAGGGAGGCAAATCTATATAATGTTGTAACACTGTAGTTATGAGTGCAGAGAAGGAAGAAGAGGCAATTCTGCCAACCTATCCCCTGGATTGAATCCTGGACCTTCAGTTGCTTCACAGACTGAGATTTCTAATAGCAGCAGCTATATTTTTTTTTTTTCTGAAAATACACAATAGGGACTTAATAAGTAAGTGTTGACTTGATTTTGAAGCCCAGCCACTTTTAAAAACAAACCCTTTATATTATCTTACACTAGGTGCATCATTTTTCTGACCACCTTGAGTTTTACCAGCCTTCCCAACATCTCAGAACCTATCCCTCTATCTTATATACCTCCATAGTCAGCAACATGACTGAAATGAACAATCTTGATTTTACCACTCAGGTATTGCGATTTGTCTTGGAAAAGAGGAAATGGTTAGTTGTAAGATTGCCTTGAATATGACTCATTCTTAGCAAAAGAAAATAATTTGATATAGAGGTGATTATAACTAAGAAAGATTTAGGTATGGTAATTTTAAATTTTAAGTTATATTTTATATTTGCCTCCACTTTCAGAGCTAAAATCTCAGTCAATGATAGAAAATTCTATGCCTGCATACATTTTTTTTTTTTTTATTCTGCGTATATGTTGGAGTAGGGGACCACAGGAAAAATATTTAAGCTTTTAAGGTTTTGGTTCCCCTTTTCTTAAAATGAAGATAATAAAATATTTCAGTATGTTGTGTTGGTAAAATATTCTACTTTCCTTTACTTAAGAAACATATATATAAAATCTTTCTAAAAGTTAAACATGATAGAACGCATGCTCTGGCTGACAAGTTTGGAAGGGTTATTGAGAGACTAATTCATTGCCTATATCTAGTTTGAAATGCATTATGACAGAATGGAAAGAAAACTGCTCATCTAAAATACACAGTATATTAATGGTCTGGAAAAAAAATTGAGGCAATCTTTCTCAATCCATATGGTCAGGAAAGTCTTTATGTCTCAACTCCACCCGTTCTCCTGCCATGGAAGTCCTTTTCTTCTGGCTAGGTCTCCTGGAGGAGAGAGTAAGCGTTGAGTGTGCTCTGCCCCTAGACAACACACACTAAACACCCTTTTCTCCTTCCAGTTTATAATTAGGCCCTCATCACAAAAGCTCTTCTCTTTCTATACAGTTGCATCCCATTCTCATATACCTTCCAGGTATGGCTCATTTCCAAAGTCTTTCCTCACTTTTGCTATCTACTTCCCTGACTCGTCCTAGTTGGCTCCATCCTGCCTTCTCTATGGGTCCCAGTTATGGAACACAGTATGCAAATGCAAATAAGGATTCCATGGACTGGGACTAGAGATGAGGAGTCCCTTGTGACTCTGACAGCCTTCTAAATAGCTGCTGATGGGGAAAAGAAGCAAATGATCTGGAGAGACTTTTTTTAATTGCTTCTCCTTATTGGGAAAAAAAAACAAAAACAGGAATAAAATGTAAAAATCACCTCTCTCCAAAATGCTGATCTTGCATGAACACGCACCTGCATGTATCAGTAGTGTGAAAGGAACTGAAACATTTGACCCATCCAAAAAGAAAAAAGAAACCCCCCACATAGATTAGCCTGCAGCTCTCCACTTCTATCCCCAACCCAACAAGAACCAGACTTTTTAATTTGCATCTGCCACCACACCCAAGTCCCTGTGAATGCTGTGTTAATTTGAATGTACAATCAACAATAGTTCTCTTTCTCTTTTTATCATCTGTGCCAAAGACAACAAATGCAAATGGTGAGGTATAATTGGTATTAGAGGCACCCAAGTAAGTGCTAGCATAGCATTAAGGTTAACTGCCTATATGATAATCTCCAAACAACCAGAGAGAGACAAGTATCTTGCAACAGCTGTGCAGGACATAAATAAAGCTTTTCTGACTTTTATGCACGTAGTCTTAACCATAAGTGTTACATCAACTTTTTTTTTTTTTTTTTTTTTGGTATAACTCATGGGAGACAAGTTATTCTTCTAAGGATTTGTCCTTTTGTTTTTTTAAACCTAAGTCACATGGAACTAGACTTGGAATTAAAGTTTTGAAAGTCCTTAGAATTGGGCAATTTCTTGTAATACTGGGGTAACTGCAAAAAGAGGGGGAGTGGGTACTGAGCCTGGTGGTTTGGCTCAGAGCCAAAAGAGAAGTTTCCCAGCAACTGTTGGATCTATTCTCCACCCTCCTGGAAATGCCGTCTCTTTTCATTGCACTTGTCCATGATACGAGCTGTTGTTCTCCCCATGTAGTTTTAAAGACAAGGCATAGCTTTAAAGCTGAGATACCCATGGCTTGTTCTGTAATACACAAATTAAAATAAAAATGAATACATAGAAAAAGCAATGTTGGCTCTTTGGCCAGAAGCTTTTGCTTCCACAGTCATAAAGATACAGACAGGTAGATCTATCACTTTAATCTGAAAATGAAAATCCCTTTAGAAAACTGCCAGACATTCAGCCCTGGCCAAATGGATCTGAAAGGATTGCAATTTCTCCTGCTGTCAACTGGCTCTGGGAGAGTTACTGCTGGCAGGCTCATTCATAGAAGGAATTGCAGTGGGACCACCAATGTACTCTTGACTTTGAAGGAAGAAGGTATGGAAAGTTGGGAGGAGGATTGAAAATAATAGCATCTATATGCTGAGTATTTGATAAGTATTAAGTAATGCATGTTACCTGCATTGTCTCAGTGATCATTCTGCGATACTATTATTGACTGGATTTTATAGATACTGTGTTAGTTTTATATTGCTACTGTAACAAATTACTACAAACTTAATAACTTAAAACAAACCAAATTTATTATCTCATGGTTCTGTGGAAGTCTGACACTGGCTACAATGGACTAAAATCACAGCATCAGAAGGGCTGCGTTCCTTTCTGGAGGCTATAGGGAAGAATTTTCTCACCTTTTCCAGCTTGTAAAGGCCACTCACAGTCTTTTTTTTTTTTTTTTTTTTTTTTTTTGACTGAGTCTTGTTCTGTCGACCAGGCTAGAATGCAGTGGCGCGATCTTGGCTCATTGCACCCTCTGCCTTCAGGTTCCAGTGATTCTCATGCCTCAGCCTCCTGAATAGCTGAGACGTTCTCAGCCTCCTGAATAGCTGGGACTATAGGTACGCATCACCACGCTGTATTTTTCGTGTTTTTTTTTTTTTATAATTTTTGTATTTTCAGTAGAGACAGGTTTTGCCATGTTGGCCAGGCTGGTCTTGAACTCCTGACCTCAGGTGATCCACCCACCTTGGCCTCCCGGAGTGCTGGGTTTAAAGACGTGAACCAACGCACCTGGCCAAGGCCATTCACATTCTTTGGCTTGTGGCCCCTTTCTTCTATCTTCAAAGCAAGCAAAAGCTGGTTGAATTTTTCTCACATCACATCACTCTGCTTCCCTCTTCCACTTGTAAGAACGTGGGTGATTACGTTGTATAACTGGGCAGCTTAATTCAAAACGCATTTTAAACTTTTTGTTTCCTTTCACTTGGGTTTCAAGATATAATCTTGAGGCAAATGGCAGAGGCCTTTTTCCTTAACATTAAAATAGACTCCATGCTTTTCTCACCTTATATATTCCCTTTACATTTATCACACTGTATGCTAGTATCTAATTGCATGTCTTCTTAGAAGTTCCAGGGGCTAATCTTGAAACAAGGATACCAAGGTTGGAGACCCAGCTGCAAAGTTTCAGAGATTACTTCAAGGTGGCTCATTAACAACCTGGCCATTGTTGTGATGACATCAGCCTGAGATCCCAGGTCCCAGGTGGACTGAGACCCAAGGCAGCCACCAGAACAAGACACACAGACATTATCCTCAGCCCAGTGTTTGAATGCCTTCCTTATCAAGTTTTCCCATTTTAAACTCCTGCCTTCACCCCAAAATCAAAGCAGTTACTTTGGATAGGAATCCAGCTGCTTCCCCTTTACTAGTTTTGGTTAATAAATTCACTTTCTTCCTACCGGACTTCACTCTTGTTAACTGGACTCTGCAAGTGGCGAGCATTGGGACCTGAATTGTTTGGTTACAGTGGGATCCTCATTAAAAATTTGGATAATTCTGCATCTCAATGCCAGCGGCTTAGCAACCTTCATTTCATCTGCACTCTTAATTTCCCCTTGCCATGTCGCCTCACATATTCAGTCTCCAAATGTGACATATTTGGAGGTACCATTGTTGTGCTTCTAGAGATAGAAAAGGAGGAGTAGTCTAGGCGCAGTGGCTCACACCTGTAATCCCAGCACTTTGAGAGGCTGAGGTGGGCAGATCACTTGAGGCCATGAGTTCGAGACCAGCCTGGCCAACATGGTGAAACCCTGTCTCTACTAAAAATACAAAAATTAGCCAGGTGTGGTGGGTGCCTGTCATCCCAGCTACTCAGGAGGCTGAGGCAGAAGAATCGTTTGAACCCCGGAGGTGGAGGTTGCAGTGAGCCGAGATCACGTCATTGCACTCCAGCCTGGGTGACTCCAGCCTCTGTCTCAAACAAGCAAACAAACAAACAAACAAACAAAAAAAAAAAAAAGAAGGAGGAGTAGGTTGCCCAAGGTTACATGGCTACTTGCTAGTGGGGCTGAGACTAGCTTTGAGCCAAAGCCTGATCTGAAAATAGGAAGAGGAACAAGGAGAAAGAAAGAAGAGAAAGAGAAAGTTGAGGAGAAATTTTCCTACTATGGAGAAAATGAACATTCTTTTGCAACAAATGCATGGCTTATTATGAGTCAATCAAAAAAGGAAGAATGTGTGCGTTGACAACTTGTCTTTGCCAACCATTCCTTCATTCTCCCATTTAACCTGTAAATAATTTGCATAAATCATAGTTCACCAAATTACATTGGCCTAACTCACAACACTGGTCTTTTGGGTGTTGTAGAACACACCAGGGTGTTGAGACTGACCTCATAACAAAGCAGGGACTCAATATGAAGGCACTAATATGTGCACAAACACACATGCAGTATACAAAACACCACACCAAGATGCACACTAAGCAAGTATGTTAGTTCCATAGAATCTTTGTGGAGAGGATTTAGATGAAGAGGTGAAGGGGACCAGGGGCAAGTCGGGATGAATGTCAAGAAGACTTTTTCTAACAGAAAGAGCAATGAACCATCTAACAATGAGACTCTGCAGATGCTGGAAGACCCCTTGACCCCACATTTAAAGCTATTTAGTGTGTATTCTCATTGAGGACTCTCCCTTTTGCTTATCTAGAAGGCATATGCAAGGAGGGGATAAAAGAAAAAGGGCAGAAACTCTTCAGCAGTGCTCTTGCAATGATATTTCTGATAGCTCCTCCATCTCCTACTCAAGTGGATTCACAGAATTCTAAAGGAATATCTGAGATCACCTGGTGCAACTCTCCATCCATAGATTAGAAAACTGAGCTTCAGGACAACTAAATAACAACGAGAGTCACATAGCTGATTTCAGCAGAGTCCAAATACCATGAAGCATCCGTTCAAAAGTCCAATCAGCAGGCAGAAGTCACATGAAATTTATGCTTACATCCCCTTAACAGGGCTCCATGCTGGAGACTGACACATGCTTTCTGAAAAATCCTGCACAAACAGCTTTTCTTCCAGGACTGGAACCAATGGCTCTGTCCTCTATGCATTTCAGGGACCAGGTTAAATAAAAAATACATGTCTTTAAATGTGACAAGCACATTTGCTATAGGAAGATGCTTGCCCTGTCAGAGGCACTTGGGAACTGAAACTGAGGCAGGACTGGTGGATATACATCCCCACCTCACACTCACGTTAGGACCTACACCCTCCCTTTGCAGAAAGCCACATGCTAGGAATTTTCAGTCATTATGAGAGATAGTGTACAGAGCCCCTAGGATCAGGAAAAACATAACAATTTGCCTATTTCAAACTTGCAGCTGTGGGTTCTAAAAGATTGTGTGAGTGGGTCAGTTTCTAACCTGGTTTTACGAGGCCTCAACTGAAGGATGAGCTGTCTTGGAAACTGTCAGGTCTGACTTGTCAGAAAGGTAGGCCAGACTGAGATGTCTTTGAGCATCCCAGGTATAAAATTCTCTGGCAATTCAGCATAACCTTTAGGTCTGCTATTTCCTCTTGAATTGATCAGGTTACATGGGCAAATGTGCCATTTTCAAAAGGCCCCAAACCCTGAATTGTCCTATAAAGCATGCAAATGAAGTTGTCAGGTTGAGTGTTTACATTTAATTCCCTGTTCTGTCCCATTCTAAAAGATGTCTAGCATTATGAGATTCTCAGCCTTTTGAAATTTGTTGGGTAAAGATATTTCATGTTTCTCTAGCTTTTAATTCATTTGCCTCCCCTCCCCACAGGTGAAGAAGGCCTACTTCATCCTGATGGCAGAGCTCCTCTCTCCTTCCCAGGGAATAACTCAAGGGTTTCTAAATTGGCATTTCTAAGGCAAAGAGGAATCTCCCTCTAGGGACATTAATGTCATCACAGATGCTGTGGCAATAGGAGTAGAGATAGGTAGGGATCAGCCTTGGAGGGTCAGCAAAAAAGAAATTTAATAAGATCCTACTGGAAATCAAGGGTCATGGTATCATCAGTGCTAAGGGCATGACATAGCTGAAGCAAGCTCTCAAATGGAGTGGCGTTCCCAGACACAGGGACAGACTGTTTCCCAGCAGAAACAGATATCAGCTGGCAATCAATCAGGAGAAATGCTGCCAGATAGGTGAGTTCATTCTATGCTTAGACCTCATATTATGGTTCAGTTGCTCTGCAAGATTGTTACCCTGCCCATTAATGGTGTCCATATGTGAGGATAGCTGCCTCTTTCTCCACCAAGGACCAATGGAAAGATAAGCCTTGACCTGGTCTGGAGGCAAAGGGGGTTCAGAAGCTCAGAGAGTCTGCTCAGCCCTGACTGATATCAGAGGATATGAACTCCTCCTTTAAAAAGAAGGGAGCCCTAAATGAAAAATGGTGTAGCCACTTTGGAAACACTGTGGGGGCTCCTCAAAGAATTCAAAGGGAAGTATGTGATCCAGTGATCCCACGTTTTTTACACCCAGAAGAATTAAAAGCAGGATCTTGAGAAGACATCTGCACTCCCATGTTCACAGCAGCATTATGTACAGTAGGCAAGAGGCAAAAGGCACTCATTCATCAACAGATGAATGGATAAACCAAATGGAGAATGTGCATACAATGTAATATTATTAAGATTTAAAAAGGAAGGAAATTCTAACAAATGTTACAACACAGATCAGCCTTGAAAACATTATGCTAAATGTTTTTTAGAAAGAAGCCAGTCACCAAAAGACAAATACTGTACAATTCTACTTATACAAGGTACTAGAATTGTCAAATTCATAGAAACAGAAAGTAGAATGGTGGTTGCCAGGGACTGTGGGGAGGGAGAAACAGGGAGTTGTTTAACATATATGGAGTTTCAGTTTTGAAAAATAAAAGGCCAGGCACGGTGGCTCAAGCCTGTAATGCTAGCACTTTGGGAGGCCGAGACGGGCGGATCACGAGGTCAGGAGATCGAGACCATCCTGGCTAACACTGTGAAACCCCGTCTCTACTAAAAAATACAAAAAACTAGCCGGGCAAGGTGGCGGGCGCCTGTAATCCCAGCTACTCGGGAGGCTGAGGCAGGAGAATGGTGTAAACCCGGGAGGCGGAGCTTGCAGTGAGCTGAGATCCGGCCACTGCTCTCCAGCCCGGGCGACAGAGCGAGACTCCGTCTCAAAAAAAAAAAAAAAAAAAAAAAAAAAAAAAGAAAAGAAAAAAGTTCTAAAATGGAATGTTCAACAATGTGACTGTCCTTAACAGTACTGAACTATAACATTTAAAAATGCTGAAGACAGTAAATTTTTTGCCTAAGCTGTTGTGTATTTTTTTTTTTACCATAATCAGACATTTAAAAATTTACAAAAAATTAATTTTTTAGAGATAGGAGACCTTAACAGTGATAAAACAAACAACAACAACAAACCCTTGTCTTAACAACTTTGTGAGATCAACTTTCCTTTCATTTTCCTGGTAGAGAAGACTTTTAGGAACGTCAGCACAGGAGAGGGATTCCTTGGAGTGCCTGCTCTAAAGGCTGGTGAGTCTATGTAGTCAGGTTATTCTGGAAGCCAGCCAACATATAAAAGTACAACAGTTAAGATATAAATGCTCTGTTATGCTTCTCTCTCTCTCAAAAAACAACAACAACAAAAAAAAAAAAACAAAAGAAAAAGAATGAATGACTAAATAAATAAAAGGTGTTTCAAAATTCTCTGGCCTGTTTCCAGGATCAAGCCTGGGGAGCCTCATCAGAGTGCCCACCCTGAGTGGTACTCCACACCTACACACTTCTCTGTTCTGCTGGTGCTGCCCAGGAGGCCTGGGAAACTTGGCATGTGAATGGACAGTGATGGAGAAATGAATCGATCTTTCTATTCTGCTTTGAAAGTACACCTCTAGCTTCCTCCTCTCTAGGGTGCCTGTCCTGCCCCCACAGGCTGCATTAGACCCTGCTATGTGCACCTATATTGTTCTCCGCATCTGCATACTCGTATCTCAGCATTTCTTGTGCTGTAGTGTAATAACTTGGTACATCTCTCTCGCCCACAGGCCTGTGAGATCCTTAAGAACAAAGGGTTTCTGACCACTGCCATAATACCTAGAATATGGCTGATAATAAATAAACATCATATAATGACATCAGTGACTGGTTTTGCATTCTCAAGATGAGAATGGCCTTTTTGGACAACTAGACATGCATGTGGAATAGTCCAGGTCATTTTCTGGCTCCAGTGGTGTGCTCGTGCTCAGAGCTTCTTCGAATTCTACCACCTTCCATGACTTGCCTCCTTTCTCCAATCACTCATCTCTTTCCTAAGTAGGTGCCTGTGGTTTCTGTTTGATTTGTTTGGGTTTTATATGTCCTTATTAGTCATGTGTGGGTGTCCCTGTGCTGCTAGTATCTTCTGAACTTCTCAGAGACAAAGCATCCAACACATTCTTTGCGTCTTCCCAAAGCACCCATCCATACACTGAGACAGCAAGTTTAAAAGCAGTTACTGTTTGAAGAATATCCAACATGAACTGCTGGGCTGACACCTCTACCCGCATGTGTTGCCAGGACCTCAGAAAGTGAACAAATCATCTTTTCTCGATCAACCAGCTCGTTTTTCTGAATTCCTTGAGGGGTGGTGGTTTATGTTTTTGCTTTTCAAGAAAAGGTACTTTTCTTAATGGCACATATTCTCCTACATCCTAAGACTTGAATGAAGCCTTACTATGATCTTTGAGCCTGACTTTCTTCAAACTTGCTCTATCTTGTCCCCACAAAAAAAATTTAGGCTCTGACTTCTATTGATTATTTTCACAGAATTTTCTCCCGTTTCACCCCTCCCAATTGTCATCACTCCGTAGCAGCTGACACCTAGACCAGGAGCTTTGCATGCCAGTTTCCATCTGTCAGAGTGGCTGTCTAGGCAGAATAGAGTTTTGAAAAGATTCTGATGCCTTGTCTGGGATCAGCAGGGGAGAATATTTACATCAATCAGAGGTGTTTGTCATGGATATAGGAGAGAGTAGCTGTGGTCCAAATGCTGAGATTCTGTCATCTCTGGCCAAGATAAATGCAACAGTCTTGTTTTTTCCCTGACTCCTTTTTCAATGCATTCTATACAATGACCCAAATTTGACACATTTAATATAGCATTATGACTTCTTTCCTCCTAAATAATAAGTGATACCTGGTTGCCTGCACCAGCATCTGTCAAGCTTCATCTTTCTTGCTACTCACAGCAAGAGTCTCCAATGTATTCCACATTTAGGCTCCTTCATGCCTAGGAGCTGAGCTAGTCTAGACTAGGACAAGAAGCATATCAGCTGCCTCAACCCCTCCAGATGTGGGGCCTGGAGTTTATCTTGGCAGCCCACAGACTTGGTATCTGCTGTGCCTCATGTAAGCCCTGGGTGCCAACTTAAGCCTCCAGGTCACACAATTTGTAATCTTTTTCTCATTTCTTCCTTCCTCATACCCTCAGACATACTGACCCATGGACAGGTCTGAGCTGCTGCCACAGGTTACCTGTCTGTTCTTACATTCATACTTTGAAAATCACCTATTTATTGTGGCTCCCAGGATTTTAAGAATTGTCAGGTTCCTTACTCCTGGCCCAGGATGGGTTCTGGCCTTATATGAGCACATTGCCCATAATGACATTGAGGATTATGTGACTCTTATACTACTGGGCCACATCCATCAAACGAATCTCCTTCATACTACTAGCATAGCCTGGTCTCTGCGTGAGACTGCCATGCCACATGCTCTGGACACTGTGTGTAGGACCACTCAGCTCTGCCTAGAGAAACCAACTATTTCCTTACTCCCCTGGCTCAGATTCCTTCCTTTCCCCAGCAGACCCAGCATATCCTGTGCTTGAACTGACAATTATAAAAGTATCATTTATTGAGCACTTGCCATGTGCCAGACCCTTGAATAAGTGCTTTGCATGCATTATACCACTCCACCTTCACCAGGACCCTATGAAGCAGGTGCTTATGCTCATTTACACAGGAGGAAATCAAGGCTTTAGAGAAGTTAAACAAGTTGCTTTGAGGTCATATACATAGCAAGAAGAGATGGGATTTGAACTTAATACTCACTGAATTGAGATCTTATGCTTTTAATCACTATATTATTAGAGATTACAAATTCATAGCCCCTGGTAAAACATGGGTCACAGTTACATTTGGCCACCACAATATTTTATTTTATTTTTTATTTTTTTGAGATGGAGTCTCGCTCTGTTGCCCGGGCTGGAGTGCTGTGGCACAATCTGGGCTCACCACAACCTCTGCTTCCCAGGTTCAAGTGATTCTCCTCCCTCAGTCTCCCAATTAGCTGGGACTATGGGCATGCACCACCATGCCCAGCTAACTTTTGTATTTTTAGTAGAGACAGGGTTTCACTATGTTGGCTAGGCTGGTTTCGAAGTCCTGACCTCGTGATCCACCCGCCTCGGCTTCCCAAAGTGCTGGGATTATAGGTGTGAGCCAGCGCGCCCAGCCCAGAATATTTTTAATGGTGGACAATACTTAAAAATTAGAAGATGTAACATAAAAATTCAGATGTGCAACTTTTCTTTACAATATTAGAAGGTCCGACAACATAGTTTCCGTATCCTGAGAGGTAAAAATCAACTTAGCTAAGACATGTCTGCCAGCCCTTTGCATGGGGCATGAGCACACCAGTTTGCCTCTTTCACTATTCCTTATTGCAGTAGTTCTCAGATGTTGCTGTTGGGTGGAACCATCTAGAGATTGCTGGACCCCAGCCCAGAGTTTCTGATTTAGTAAGTTTTGGTAGGGTATGAGAATTTGTCTTTTCACAGTCCAACTGTTAGTTGCCATTTCTCATCACATTAATGCTATTGCTACTTTTACAGTTAGTCCACTCACCCACCCACTTCTTTTATCCTCATGCTCCATTTGAGTTTGCAACCCAGGCACTATATTATAGTAACACCAAGGAACTCAAGGCCCTCCCATCTCTTCCTAAATTCCCACTAATCTCTGACATGAATCTTAAGGCTAATCTGGATTTCTTATTGCTCTGACTTCTTCTTTCAACTCTTTTAAAAATATAATGCAGTTTCTTAATTCAATTTCATGAAGTATGCAGAAGACATAAAAATCACTAACACAGGTTCTTCCCCTGAGCTGGAAGAGACCAGGAGAAAAGAGACATCTCACATATAGGAAAGACAAGCGTTTCTGCTAACATCATCCTCCGGCAGATTTAAAAGCTATAGAATTCACACAGAAGCAACCACTTCATCTATTCTGTTCTTTCAGTAGCACCTGCCTCATGGTCTCAACAAGCCCTCTTCTCTGGTTATTCAAAGTCAATTGAACTATTTCAGGAGAAATCTATTTGCACAGTTATTCAGGAAATATAATGCCTCAATTCAAACAATTTCATTTGGTTTTCGCTTTGCCTGGAATGCCGTATTATAATCTTCAGAACCCATCTCAGATGCCACTTACTCCAAAGGCCTTTCCAGATTAGCCTAGGCAGATATAATCACTTCCGCTTTTGGAACTTACATACTATGGCCATTTCCATGCATTCTCCCCATATTTCCTTGAAATATAAAATAACTACCTTGTGCATATACCTCCTCTAAGAGGCTATAAACTCTTTTATAGCATAAAATGAGACCTACACAACCTTGCAGTCTGCATGATGTCAGCATAGTGCTTTGCTTTCAGGCATCATTTAGACTTATTAAATGTTTGGATGAATGCAGGGATTGGAGCACAATGCCATCGAAAAGGCAAAGAGCAGAGCAGATATTCAGAGAGATTTGGGACCATCTGAAGTTAGCCACTGCTAATTGAGGGTCTATTATTTGTCCAGCTCCAGCACTAACTCAGGCATTACTGAAAATAGAAGTAGAAAATAATAATCAGTCATGATAAAGCTTGCTAGAGCACCACACGTAACAAAAATTGAGAGCAATCTACAATGTGAGTGCTAAACTGTGTGATGATGACTTCAAGAGAAATAAATAGAAGAGAGGAGCAAATCAGAATAGGCTGCAATAAATGGAGAAGACTGTAAAGTAGATCAGATATATACATCTGAGCCAGATATTCAAATAGGGGTTGTGGTCCAGTTTTCTGCTGCCAAGGTTGTGAAGATATTCTCCTTTGTTGCCTTCTAGAAGCTTCAGGGTTTTGTTGTTGTTGTTTTACCTTTCACATTTAGATCTAGAATCTCTCTGGAATTGGTTTTTGTATATGATGTGTGGTACAGTTCAGAGGTCATCTCTCTCTGTGTGAATATGCAATTGATCAGCATCATTTATTGAAAAAAGTTCCTTCTCTCATTTCAGTGCTGTGGCATCTTTATTGTAAAAATGGTTTTCATATACGTACAACACTGTTTTTCTTTCTCTATTTTTTTATGCTTGCACCAATACCATGCTGTTGCTTTTACTTTTTAAATAACTGTAGCTTTGTAATACCTTGATATTTGGTAACTTAAGTCCTCCGACTTCCTCTTTTCAAGTTTGTCTTTTGTTCTTTTAGTCCTTTCATTTCCATTTAAATTTTAGAATCCATGCGTCAATTTCCACATAAAAAAAAACAGTCTGCTGGGATTTTTATTGGGATTTATTGAACCTAAAAGTTAATTTAAGCCAGGCATGGTGACTCATGCCTGTAATCCCAACATTTTGGGAGGCTAAGGTGGGAGATTACTTGAGCCCAGAAGTTTGAGACCAGCCTGAGCAACATAGGGAGACACTGTCTCTGCCACCAAAAAAAGAAAAAAAAAAAGAAAAGAAAAGAAAAAAATTCTGTCTTCTAGTTTTTTGAGAATATATAGTAAATTACCGTTAACCATATTCACCCTATAGTGCAGCAGAACAACAGAACTCATTCTTTCTATGTAGCTGTAATTTTGTATTCATTATTATGTAGGTTTTTAAAAAGATATCCTTTATGAATTTAAGAAGTGCCTTCTATTCTTAGTTTATCAAAAGTATTTTTAAATTATGACTGAGGATTAAGTTTTATTAAATTCTTTTTAGTGTATAGCAAGATTATAGTCACATAATTTTCCTCCTTTATTCCATTAACATGGTTAATTTTACTGATTGATTTTCTAGTTTTTCCAAACTTACCTTCCTGAAACAAGCCCAATTGGCTTATGGATTTAATTTGCTGATATTTTATTTAGGATTTTTATTTTGTGTTCATAAGAGATATTAGCCATAAATTCAGTGTCCTCCTGAATGTTTGGCATGAGGGTTTGGTGGCCTTGTAAAACTAGTTTGGAAGTGTTACCTCTTTTTATATTCTTTAGGAATGATTGCGTAAGATTGGTATTATTCCTTACCTATTTGGAAGAATTTACTGGTGAAGCCATGTGGGTCTAGCTTTCTTTGTGAAAAATTTTTTTATTACAAATACCATTGCTTTTGTAATCTCAGCACTTTGGGAGGCCAAGGCAGGCGGATCTCCTGAGTCAGGAGCTTGAGACCAGCCTGGCCAACATGGCGAAGCCCCATCTTTACTAAAAATACAAAAATTAGCCAGGTGCGGTGGTGCACACCTGTAATCCCAGCTACTTGGCTGGCTAAGGCAGGAGAATCACTTGAACCCAGGAGGCGGAGGTTGCAGTGAGCCAAGATCATGCCACTGCACTCCAGCCTGAACAACAGAGCAACACTGTCTCAAAACAACAACAACAACAAATACCATTGCTGTAATAAATAAAAAATTTTCTATTTCTTCTGTTGTCAGCTTTGATGCATTGTATTTTTCAATGAATTTTTTCATTGTATCAAAACTTTCAGATGTACTGGAATATAAACATGTTCATAAATACTCTCATGTTTGGTAGTAATGATTCCTATTTCATCTTTTTTATTGAAAACTTGTGTTTTCTTTCTAATTTTCTTAGTCTTGCTAAACAAAAGTTGATCAATTTTACCAATATTTTAAAGAATAAACTTTTGACTTTTGAATTTTCTATTGTATATTTATTTTCTGTATCAATAATTTCTATGCTTCATTATTGCCTTTTTTCTATTTGGGGTTAATTTGCTATTTCGTTTCTAGCTTCTTGAAATAAACACTCAGATCTTTCTTCTTTTCTAATATATGTATTTAAGGATATAAGATTCCCTCTGAGCACAATATTAACTGTGTAGCAGTTTGCAAATAGCTGCAGATTTTTCCTATCTTTGTCTGCATTCCTTATTGTAATAGAACTTTTCCGTTTCCTTCATGTAGAGGTGTCTGCCCTTGAGTCTAGGTTTGGCCATGTGATATTAGTAAATACAAAGCAAACAGAACCTTGGAAAACTTTTAAACATTGGAGTCTGTTTTCTCAGTTTGTGCTTGGAAACTTGAAAACACCATGTGGAAGAGAGCAAGCTAGCTTGCTGGAGTCCAGTGGAGAAGCACTGAGACACCCTAGCTGAAAGTCAGCCAACTCCAAGATATGTGAGTAAGACCATCCTAGGTTTTCCAGCTTCCAGTCCACTCTTCAGCTGACCCCAGACACAGGAGAGCCCGGAAGAGATCAGCCAAGCCAGAACAGAAGAATCACCCAGCTGACTCACAGAATCTTGATATAAGTAAAATGGTTGTCTTTAAGCCATTAAAGCTGGGGATGGTTTGTTATATAGCAAAAGTTAGCTAAAACTAGCTATAACCCAGAAGTTTTGATATGAAGTACAATCTCATTATCATTTGATTAAAAACACGTTCTAATTTCCATTGTGATTTCTTATTTAGATCAATGCAATATGTAGAAGTTTATTGCTTAATTTCCAAACATTAGATTTTTTTTTTAGTGATTTGTGTATCTGTATGACAGATTTCCAGCTTAATTTCTCCTAAAATCAGAGAATATAATTTGTATTTTCTTCAGTTCTTTGAAATTTGTTGAGACTTTTACTATGGTCCAGGATAGAGTCAATTTTAGTAAATACATTTACTTGAAGAGGGTGCTTATTCTGCAATTATTAGGTGCAAGATTCTTTATATGTCAATTAGGTTAAATGTATCATCTCATTTTTAAAATTTTATCTTCACTGATATTTTAAATTACTAGTTATATATTTTTATTTTGAGAGTTTAGAATTTGTTTCTATTTTTATTTCTATCATTTTCACATGTATTATATGTGGAATATATAATAACATGTTATTAAATGCATACAAATGTATGCCTTTATCTCATTTTTTTCCTTTAAAATCTACAGTATCTGATATAATTATAGCTACCAATTTATTTGATAGTAATTGGTTTATCTTTACTCCTTTAATTCCTTTCACTTTTTCTCTTTCCTTATAAATAAAGTGTGTCTTTTATCAGCAAAATTTAATTGTATTTTTATCCACAGTCTTTGTCAATTAATTAGAATATTTAGTCATTTAACTACATAAAATTATTAATACAATTGTCAAAATTGACCATCTTTTTGTTTTCTATCTGTTCTAGCATGTTATTAATCTACATTATTGTCCCTTTTGAATTAATCATTTTATTATTTCATTTTGTCCTTTGTTATTTTGTTGTTATACATTCTTTTAACTTCTTTTTAGTTATTAGCCTAGAGATTACAACATGATTTCTTGAATTACCTTAAGGTAATATGACTTAGTACTTTTACTGCTTTCAGGACAATGTAAAGCCCTTTCAACACACAAAACTCCTTTTTCGTGCCTTTTGTGCTACTTTTGGCCATGTATTTTAATTCTACAGAATTTAAATCACACAAGACATGATTATTATATTTGCTTTTAACAGTCAAAATTCATTCAGATTTAACCTACGTTTTTACCTTTTAGAGTGCTCTTCATTGTAATGAAGAATTCTTCATTACAATTATTTCATTTGGAATCATTTTCTTCTGCCTGTAGAATTCCCTTTTGTATATCTTTTAATGTAGGTATGCTAGTGATTAATCCTCTAGTGTAGGTTTTTTTCTTAACTCTTTATACCATCTTAATTTTTGAAGAATATTTTTGCTGGGTATAGAATTTGAGACTAGCAGTTATTTCCTTTTAATCCTTTAAAAAGTTCATATCATTATAGCCTAGTTTACATTGTGAGTCTTTTCGTCATTCCTCTGAAGATGATGCATCTATTTCCTTTTCTTCCTCCTGCTGCTTTAAAGAATCTCTCTCTCTTTCTCTCTCTCTCTCTCTCTCTCTCTCTCTCTCGGAGGGTCTGTGTATGTCTATCTATTTTTCCCTGTCTCTATTTCTCCCTATCCCTTATAGTCTTATTACAATATGCACAGCAGTGATTTTCTTTGTAAATTCTAGTTCTCTTTTCATCAATATTTTTGATGGTATTATAGATATGTTAATGTCTGTGTCTGATAACTTCAAGAGCTGTATCACCAGAGAGTCTGTGTCTACTGTGTATTTTATTTCAGTGTCTTGTTCCTTTTTGGCATATCTTATGATTTTTTTCACTGGTATGTCTATTTTACTACATTCTGGAAATTATATATATAAAAATTGCAGGGAGTCTGGATGATGTGGATGATGCTATCTTCCTCCAGAAAGAATTCCTTTCTCTTCAGGCAGCCAGAGATATCCCAGAAAGATCACACTGATCCAGTCAAGGCCCATTTTCAGGCTTTGTGAAGCCTGGCTAACTTAGTTTGTGTTACTCTTGGGCAAAGCTCTTTAAGGACTATAATGGAAAACGTGTGGTTTTTACTGGGACCATTCCTCCTTAGCAAGCTCTGAACAAGCTTTCCTCTCTCCTGTACTGTGATACTTTCAAAACTTCTGCTTAGCTTTTTAGTCTCTTAGAGGCTGCTTTCTCTTTGGTTTCTCAGCTCTTGCCCTAAAGATGCACCTAGGAATCAGCTTCAAAATCAGTAAATGTTTCAAAAGGACACCAAGTGAAAATATTGGGCTCACTTCCGTATGCCTTTTCTCTGGGATCTTGGCACATATGCCCTTGGTAGCTCTGAATTCCAAATTTTTACCTCTCCAGCAAGTGAAGACTGTAGCAATCTTTGGGTTATAGCACTTGCTCTTCAGCAAATATCTGGAGGGAAATAAAGCTTCAGTGAATGAAGCTCATTGATCATGTCAATGCATTTCCTCTTTATCCAGGACTTTGGTCTTTGAAGTCCTAGCTGCCTTGGTTGCTTACTGATTCCTTCAAAGAGCTTCACTTTGTGGTTTTAAATTTTATCTAGGTTTATGTATTTTCAAGGTAGAGTTAATGTGATACTTGTTATTTTATCGTAACCGGAAGTGAAAGTCTCCTATCTGTAACATTTTAGCACCTTTAAAGAAAAGTATTCATACATTTTTTTTTGTGAAATTGAAAAAACTCAAAACATTTGGTAAACACGACCTGACCAGCCTGACTCGAACAAAACATGGGTATAGGGGAGTAGTGGGTATGCCTTTTAAATATATGTGTCATTACAGATTGTCAATGTTAACACACAGTTCTTCAAAATAATCCTCATGCCTTGATGCAAATGAATGAGACCATCAGCTCAACTGGAGCTTTTTTGATATGAAAACCCTTTCAGTACCTTTGTTTTTTAGTTTTTGGACCATTGTACCTGAACCTATAAAATGTGCCAAATCACAATGAGAACACGTGGACACATGGAGGGGAACATCATACACCAGGGCTTGTCAGGGAGTGAGTGGCTGGGGGAGGCATAGCATTAGGAGAAATACCTAATGTAGATGACAGGTTGATGGGTGAAGCAAACCACTATGGCACATGTATACCTATGGAACAAACCTGCATGTTCTGCACATGTATCCCAGAACTTAAAGTATAACAATAAAAAAAAAAAAGTCAAATCAAAGTCACCTTGAGGCTGAATGCTCAGTCACAGATATCAGCAGCAAGGTATAAATTTGGAATGATTCATTGATGAAAGCTTAGGGAAATTTCTTTTGTCGAGTTTTAATGTTTCTTACTTCAACTTTCAGCAGTTGATATTATTTATGACTATTAAACTATCGGATAATTTGCTTACTTTTATGACAGTCTCTAATAATTCTAATACTATGTATTTTTAACTTAATCACTGAAAAAATAAGAACTACACTATCCAGAGTAGCTAAGGCATTTTATACATTTGCAAGGCTTTCTGCATGTCATTAAAATACATACAAAATTTGCAGAATTTTGCCTTAAATTTGTAATTTTATATAATAATTTCACTTCAGTGTATTTATAAGAAAATAAGTCACACAAGTATTAAAATATATAAATACAAATATATCTTAGCCTTGTTTACAATAGGAAAATATTGACAATAATAATTAATTTTAAACCTCCAACAGTAGGGCACTGCATTGTAAAAGTGTCACATCCATGGGATTGAATTACATGCTACCGTTTAGAAATATTATTTTAGAAGAATATTCATTGATACAGCAATTCGTAAAGTAGAAACATATCATTTTAAAGAGTCACCTGGTATTTGAACTGTTAGGCCAGGACAACAGTTTTCGGGTGAGGCTTCACTGGTTGTTCAGCAAAACACCCTAAAGGGCTTGTTTCACTTTGTAAGTTGTGGCCTTGCTCCTGGGCATAAGTTAGATAGAAGACGTTTGGACAAAGAAGAGGTCTATCCCACTGCTTTAAAAAGCAAATGGATTTTGGGGTGGGCCTTAGCAGCTCCCTAGTAGGAGTAGGAGGAGGTATGAACACAAGAAGAGTTGAGTGCATTTGGGCAGGTAGGGAAGCAGGCTACGTGGGAGCAGGTGAGGCCCAGGGACAAAGCCGGCCCTCTCTCCCTGTGGTGAGAGGGGCCGAAGGAACTTTGGGACACGAATGTCTAATATTAAGCTTTATGTTGTTTTCTATGCAGAAATGACAACCATATGCAGTATGTTCAACTGTTAACCTAAGTATCACCAACAAACTCCAATAAAATAATGTGGCTTTGACGTTAACCCTTAAAACTCTTCCTTCACCCACTGAATTGGTGAAAACTCCAAGCAAGCTGGACTTCAAAAGCTGTCTCAGCCCTCATCCGGCCTGCTTTCTTTTGTTTTACCCTTCTCCTTGTCTGACTTTCTTCTTTCCTATCCTATTTTTATTCTTAATGGTCACACAGAGTTTCCTTATTCTAAGACTGTAACACCAATTGCAGAGATCTCTGTCATTCCATCTGCAATCATTCAAGCTCCAGAAAATGTAGTATTTTGCTGTAGATAATATCTCTGTTTTTTTTTTTTTTTTTTCTTTTAGTTGTGCACGTGCTGTAGCTGAGAGGAATTATATCCTGTGCTTTGGGTTTTGGCTGGAGGGAACAGCCTCCGAGTTAAAGCCATCCTGAAAAAGACTGCTTCAGGAGTTACTGACTTTATGTTTCCGGTGTAGCACAATCACATATTCCCCTGCCTTCCGTCCTTTGCACAGGTGTCATGAGCACAGGACACACTTCAATACAAAATAATTCTTGAATTAGTTATTACAATCTAGACCTTCATTTCCTTTCCTATTTGGCTCCTCTCTTCCTGGTTGTATTTATGCTGTAGTCCCTACGTTGCTGTTGCTGGTGAGCCTTTGTCTTCCTTTTCTCTGAAACCTTCCAGTTGCTGCCTGGATCTGAGAGAGAGAAGACTGGAAAGTGTCAATGATAAAGGTCTGTAGATAGATGCAAGAAAACACACTTAGAAGGAACATTACATCTTTTACTTTTATCCATTGTTGTAGAATATTACAGTCACCGTCCACCATCACCACCTTGTTTTCAAACAAAAATATTTTATTTAACATACACCAGTAGTGTCTTTGTTAATTGAATCCTTTTGAATGGAAGATGAGGTTCAATTCATTACATCTTCTCCAATCTAATTTACTTCTCAGGTTTTTCTGTTGTATTTTTAGCTGGATTCTGCTTTATTTCTTTTAATGACTTTATCATCAACCTCCTGATTACCATTCTGCCTGCTGCCCTGCTTTTTCAGCTCTCTCTCCTTAAATGTAGTTCAGATGCGTCCCCAAGTCCCCAAATAACAAACCAGAGTAAATATCCTGCAACCGATAATTCAGTTTAGAAAAAATCAATTGTTATATAAAGGGCACTTCCCCTTGAGAACCTCATTTGAATGAGATCTGAATGTCTGTTTCTCAGGATTTAATAGCATTGCCTCAGTACCTTAGCACATTGCCTTCACAGCTGTCTGTAGTCAACACTTCTGACCTGTTATTCCCCTGAGATGTTCAATAGCAGAAGTTGTCACTATCAGGAAAAAGGAAGATTTGTAAATTGCTCCTATTTGGGGGGAAATCTGATGATTGTTGGTATTTAATGGATCAAATTGGGTTTCTAAGTGTAATTTTTAGGCTTAATGTTGCCTTCGGTGCAGGTTGTCTCGCATAGGATAATTAGAAATGCTTTATAGACCGTGGCTTGAGTGTGCTACTAATGAAGAGTTTGAGAGTATATTATACCTTAATAATTAATGTTCTTCCAATAACAAACATCTACTATACAATAGACACCAGGCCAGATACTGGGGCCGGGACTGGCTACATAATTTGCAGGGCCTAGTGAAAAATGAAAACACAGGGTTCCTTGTCCAGAAATTATTCGGAGCCAGATGCGGTGGCTCACACTTGTAATCCTAGCACTCTGGGAGGCTGAGGCGGGTGGATCATTTGAGGTCAGGAGTTCCAGAACAACCTGGCCAATATGGTGAAACCCTATATCTGCTAAAAATGCAAAAATTAGTCTGGCATGGTGGCGTGCACCTGTAATCCCAGCTACTCAGGAGGCTGAGGCAGGTGAATCACTTGAACCCAGGAGGCAGAGATTGCAGTGAGCTGAGATCCCACCCTGCACTCCAGCCTGGGAGACAGAGCGGGACTCTGTCTCAAAAAAAAAAACAAAATTCAGAAGATCAAGCAAGTGACAATAGAACATTAAGACAAGCAAGGGGACATGCTAAGCACTGGATCCTATGTGACTGCATAGGTCACTCGACCTGAAGCAGGCCCTAACTGGGGTTATGGTTGTAAAGTCCTCAAGGAATCAGGAAGTAAGGACCAGACTAGTTCTTGCATTCTGACCCTATGGGATCCACAATGTTCTAGAATCCATTTATGCAGATTCCTTAAGCAGCCGCTTGACTGTGGAGTTTACACTTGGCAATTACAGTAGCTCTCCCCAACCCCTCATGCATGGTTTCACTCTCCTTGGTTTCAGTTACCCATGGTAGAGTACAATAAGATATTTTGACCAGGAGAGGAAAACTACATTCACGTAACTTTCATTACAGTATATTTTAAGAATTATTCTATTTTATTATGAATTATTGATGTTAATCTCCTACTGTGCCTAATTTATACATTAAACTTTATCATAGGTATAAATATGTAGGAAAAAACATGGCATATATTTGGTTGAGTGCTATCTATGGTTTCAGGCAGCTGCTCACTGGAGGTCTTGGGATAAGCAGGGGACTACTGTACATAGAAATAAATGCTGAAGGATATTATCTGAGTTTTAAAACATCCTTTAAAAAAAATAGCTAAGCAAAAGCCACAGACCCAAAACTGCCAGAGGTGCTATTTCTACTCTCCCAGACAGTCAAATTAGCCTTTCTCACTTTCAGGCAATTCTTTATGTACGATGGATTCAGCTGGAAAATCTTGCTCGAAAGGCTTGAGGACATCATTATCTCCTTTCTGCAGTTATTTGGCCTTGGAAATCCAAGTGGTCTCTAGGAGCTTGGGGCAGGGCAGGGCTGTTTCCTCCTAAGCTATAGGCCAGGTATGTCTTCTGATTGAGTTCTAACTTGGTGACAAATTGTAGAAAGGGTAGGTAAACTGAAGTGTGGGGCACCCTTTCTGAGGGTGCCTGTCAGTCCCCAGTCCCACCTTTGTTTCTGCAGGGGGTTCATTGACAGGGAAACAGGAATCTCTAGGGTACATGCACTGGATGAGTGGCATCTGCCTCTGAAAGTCATAGGAACCCATCTTGCTATAAGTCAAGGCTGCCACTTATAAATGCTTGCCCTGAGCCAGGCATTGTGCCAACCTACATCACTACAGTTACTCTTTAAAGAGAATAACTGCATCATCCTGTCTCTCATCATGCTCACTTTCATAGGAAGAGGCCAAGGCCCTGCAAGGTGAAGTCGCCAGGTATTTTGGTCTCTAATGCCTATATCGTTCGCCACCACGCAGCTCTTTCTGCTGTCACTATCGGAGAATCTGGGTGTGCAGGGATTACACCCCCCATGCTAGGGTGATGCCCCGGCACAGTTCCAAAAGAGGCAGAAACCCAGTCTGTTGTTATTTTCCCCAGTGAAGAACACACTCTGGACAATATGTTGGTGAGTGAGGTCACGATTCCCTGGGGTGAGAATTCAAGGAGCTAGGCTTCATCTGCAAAGTGAAGAACAGTCAGCGGCACAGAGAGCCATAAGCTCTGGATGAGGGGAAGGAGGTAGGACGACCCTGGTGACAGAGCCTGACAAGGGCCTGACGAGCCTTCTCAGAAAGCTGGGAGAGGCAACGTGGCTGGTGACCACAGCAGAGGGAGGTGAAGGTGGCAGGGCTCAAATGCCCAACAGCAGCAGATGGCACTGGAAAGCAGGGCCAGAGAAAGAGAGACTGTGATTGATTCAGTTTGGATGAACTTACCCAGAATTTTGAAATCAGGAAATCTAAAATGAATTTATTTCAGTTTCAGCATACACATGAGCTTTGTATTTGTGTGTTATGGTTTTGCATAAAGTTTATTGTGAATTATATGGGGGAGAAGGGGTAAGATCAGTATTTGGTACCTCCAGCAGTCCTAATCTGGCCCCGAACACCTGTAGATCATCCTATCCTAGGAGCCCTCCATCTCACATAAAATCCCTTGGACCATCCTTGTGCCTAAACCTGATGATAGAGATCCCTCTTTGAAAGGGTAAGAAATTATACTAGTAGCTCTAAGATGGTAACAGTCTCTCAGTAGTTAACTCAGCATAGGAGATGATAGTAGACACCAGAATTTTCAAGACACAAGATAAGGGCCTGGGACCAACAGGAGCTCAGGATAAAAAAGAAGATGCTAAAATGGGCAGTAAATGGCATACACCTCTCCATCGCCTAGAGCTGCTCTTGTGTGCACATTCAGTTGGTTCCATTCTTCGGTTTAAATACCTTTTCCTTAATTTCACCTACTTTACCTGAGAGCTCTCCCCTCACCTCCATGTGAAACTCAGATCCCTCCCGAATACAGAGACTGGATTCTGTATCCGACCTGCATTTCCTCCCACATACTAACCCCCTCCAAATGGGCCATTGCTGACATGAAACAGTATCATTTTGTAGAGGACATAGAAAATCTCTTGTGTATGACAAGATTATGCTGAAATGACAACAATGCCTTTTATTTTATACTAGCTTACAGCAAGAACTTAACACACAGTAACTCACTTGATTTTCACACAGATTGTATGAAATGGATGGGCACTCTTATATCCCCACTTACAGATAGGGTGGCTGACAAAGACAGCAGTTAAGTAATCTGCCTAGAGTCACACCATAGATGGGGCTGCCAGATTCCCAGTCTGAGGTCTCTTGTGATTTCATTTTGTCTCTGAATCCTCTACAGTACGCTAGCTTTAACACATGTTTTGATATTCATTATCTTATTAGTTTTTCACATAACCCCATTGGGGATGAATTCTTAACCCCATTCTACGGATAAGGACACTGAGCCTCAGAGGTCGAAGGCTAACTCTTCTTTGTATGGTACATTCTAATTAGACTTTCGCTACAGAACATTCTTGAGAAGAGACGGGAAGGGGTGGCTCATGAATATGAAGGCGGAAGACAGCGTGGGATGCTAAGACATCAGTTCAGAGGAAGAGTTCCTTACCTCCTCACCCCCACCCCAACAGCATGGGGGAATAAAACTTAATCATCTGTTGTGAAGAGCTGTTTTCAACTCAAGTGAGAAAGGCTAGCCCCCTGGGAGCAGATAACTCTGGTGGATTTTATAGAATTAATGAAAAGGTATTTAAACAGGAGGATAAGGGAGATAATGAGAAAGATGACTTTACCGGAGTGAACTTAAGCACCGTACCTTGCCTCACATACATTTTTTTTTTTAATTGAGTTGAATCCAGTCCTTTGGTATGAATTTACCTCTTGAACAGTATAAGGACAATTAAAACGTAAAAGGAACAGTCTGCTTTCTAAAACATTTAGACTTTTTCAAGACTTCAGGTCCTTCAGACTCCTATAATTACCCTCACATTATTGCTACATCCCAATTTAGTGTCCAGATTGAAAAACAGAATAAATGTTTACCAGAAACCCATTTACTTGTCAACCTCGACAATGAATCTGGGATGAGAAACAATATTCTCTGAGCTAAAAGGTGTAATTTCACCACCCGATGGAGTTGTCAATGTTTCATCAATTGAAAATCAATAAACTTCAATCAATTCCTGGGATCCTATTACTTTAACCTTTGGATGGCCAAAGGGCCCTCTCTGTTCCTGAGAGCTGCAGGTCTTAGTATGGTTTTGGCTTTTTCATATAATCAGCAAAGCTCGAACTGCTTCCTGATTGAAGAAAATTGCTCAGCAACCCCTGGCAAATGATCAGAAAGTGTTTTCTTGTTTCCAACAATGACCACAGGAAGTGAATGCAAGTGGAGAAGGCCAGGTTCTCTACAGGCCCTTGTTCGTTTCTTCTTTTTCCTGTTTTATTTTTATATTTTAATATTTCCTACATTTACAGTGGTGACTTGAAGTTACCTGGGCCTCAATCTCCTCCTCTGCGGAACAGAGTGGCTTCCAAGGGAAGACTGCTTCAGGGAACATCCTGCTTTGCAGCCCCAAATATTACCTCCAGCCTTTCTGCCTGTTCTAGGAGATCTCAAGATTCTGCTAGACACTCCTGCTCAAGTTCGGGTAGGCTTTTCCTTGCACTCTTCTAGCTAAATCTTGGGATAGTCGGTTCTTCCATCTATCTGCTCCCATGTATGCTGTTTTGCCAAATTCCTTCCAGTTACTGGCCTATTGATAGCACTCTTCACTGTTTTTCAGAATAATTTTTTAACCATATTCTAAAATATGTTTTTGGCCATTTCCATAGGAACTTGGGAAGAAAGGGAACAGTTAAATATGCAGGCTCAAATCAGCATCTTAGAACGGAAGTCTTGACATCCTTTTCAAAAACAATTACTAATACAATTTATAGTCCTGTTTATGGCATAAGACAAAAAGCCCACAAAACTACTCAGTACTGTAGGAAATGAATGGTTTATTAAACTGTTGACTGTGCTCTAATCCTGGCTTCAGAATGATTAACTAACAAATCCATCATCTGGGGGAAAGCTGGCTTGCTAGAGATTAATCCTTAAACTATTCTTATTTGGGGCATTGTTGTTTAGTTTTATTTGAGAGAACTTCGAGAATTGTTAAAGAACAGGGTATGTGTTTGTTTTTAAAGTTAAAATAGGAATACTTGTGTTTTATACATGGCTATAGATACACTCCATACATTTTAAATGATTTTGGTTTTCTAAATGGTGAAAAGGAAAGAATTTCAACAAAGGGCTCTAAAGGCATTTCATTAGTACCAAAAAGGAGAGAAGGTATACGTATTGGTTAGGATTAGATTGATTGCAGGTACCAGAAACCAACTTATATTAACTTAAGATCAAAAAGAGAATTTATTATAAGGCTACGATAGGGATTGGTGGGGGAGGAAGGTGAGTCTCCCAGAATGTGCAAACATAGGTGGACCTAGAGAAGGATCTCAATTACAATGTATTTAGTGGCCAATCACAGTAAACTAGGTATAATGGACTTCTTCCTGGCTGGAAGACCAGAGGTAGGAAGGGCTCCTAGGTTGCTTTGATTGAACAGGTCAGTGATGTGATCAAGTGTCCTTCAGCTGTCCACTTGGCTTTCACAATCCCTGCTTCCTCCTTACGCTATGTTCCATATTCCCATGGTCACAAGAGAGTTACCAACGGTTTGGGAGGTTAAAGCCTCCTTGTCTGTCTTGGCCTGAGTTCTCAGAGACTGAGGCAAAAACTGATGTGTTGACACTTTATTAGGGACTGGAGTGTGATTCAAAGACACAGGATAAGGGGAAAGGAGAATGAGGTAGAAAAGGTGAGACAGCAAATAAAACAGGGGGCCTGCAGAAAGGGTGCACAAGTTATTGTATCCCAGGACCATCTGTTTGGGTGCAGAAATGGAAAAAAATTTATCCACTAGAAACTTCCTGGCCCTGGTTTTCCACGAATTACAGTCATCCCAATGGAAGCTAATTCCTACCGACTTCCTGGTTATATCCCCAGGTTTCTCCAGGCAAGTTTTGGGAAAGCCGGGGCCACCCTACAGGAGCAGAGAGGCCAGCACAAAAGTGCAGCAATCTCTCTGCCAACTTCTCCACCTCTGCCAATTGCAGTGGCAGCAACAGTGACTGGGATCCGCAATCTTGGGTACAGCAAGACTGTTGTTGGGGCCTTATTGGACTATGAGCAAGGCAAGTGCATAGATCTGGGATGGCACATAAACTGAGCCCAGACTGGGCGTGGTGGCTCATGCCTGTAATCCCAACACTTTGTGAGGCCAAGGCAGGCAGATCGCCTGAGGTCAGGAGTTCGAGATCATCCTGGCCAACATGGTGAAACCCCGTCTCTACCAAAAACACAAAAATTAGTAGGGTGTGGTGGCAGGCACCTTTAATCCCAGCTACTCAGAAGGCTGAGGCAGGAGAATCACTTCAACTCGGGAGGCGGAGGTTGCAGTGAGCCGAAATCATGCCACCGCACTCCAGCCTGGGCAACAGAGTCAGACTCCATCTCAAAAACAAACAAACAAAAAAACAAAACTGAGCCCAATACATCATCCCCATCTGGAGTGGCGGATCCTTTCCCGAGGCTGCCCTAGAAGACAAAAAAAGTCTCTTTCCTTGAATCCCCCAACAATAATCCTACCCTGCAATATAGTTTGGGTGTATGCCCCCACCCATATCTCATATTGAAATATAATCCCCACTGTCAGAGATGGGACCTGGTAGGAGGTGACTGGATCACGGGGGTGGTCCCTCATGAGTGGTTTAGCACCATGCCTCTTGGTATATCTTCATTATAGTGAGTTCCCATGAGATCTGATCATTTAAAAGTGTGTGGCACCTCTTCCCTTGCTCTCTCTTGCTCCTGCTTTTGCCGTGTGACATGCCTACTCCTGATTCACCTTCCATCACAAGTAAAACCTCCCAAAGACCTTCCCAGTAGCTGAGCGTGTTGGCCTCATGCTTGTACAGCTTGTACAACAATAAGCCAATTAAACTTTTTAAAAATAAATTACCCAGTCCCAGATATTTCTGGGATAGAGAATAGAGTAATACACCCTGTTTCATTGGCTCTACCTAGTAGCCACATTTATCTCTGAACCAACATCTGCACCCAGGGAATAGGATTATGAAAAATTTAGGCTGTAGTCATTTGCTCATTTCCAAGGGCTGCTTGGCTAGCTGTAGATATCAGAGTGAAAACTAAGGCAGTTCCCAAAAGAAGGAAGAATAAATGTTGAGGAGACAACTATAATGTTCACTTTTAAAAATGCTTAGAAACAGAACCCAGAAAAGAGAAGAAGACTCTATGCTTCTCCCCTGTATTCATTCATTTTGCATTGCTATAAAAGAATATCAGAGACTGGGTAACTTATAAAGGAAAAAGATTTACATGGCTCATGATTCTGTAGACTGCACAAGAAGCATGGTACCAGCATCTGCTTTAGGTGAGGACCTCATGAAGCTTCCATTCATGACAGAAAGCAAAGAGGGAGCAGGTGGGTCACATAGCAAGAAGGAGCAAGAGAGAGGAGAAGATGCTAGGCTTCTTTAAACAACCAGCTCTTGTGTAAGCTCATTACCACTCATTACTCTCAGGGGGGCACCAAGCAATTCATGAGAGATCTGCCCCCATGACTCAACACCTCCCACTAGGCCCCACCTCCAACATTGGGGGTCACATTTCAACCTGAGATTTAGAGAGGACAAATATCCAAACCATACCATTCTGCCCCTGGCCTCCCAAATCTCATGTCCTTCTCACATTGCAAACTACAGCCATCCCTTCCCAAGACTCCTCCAAAATTTTAACTCATTCCAACATTAACTCAAAAGTCCAAATTTTCATTTAAGACTCGAGGTAACTTCTTTCCCTGTAAAAATCCAAAACAAGCTATTTACTTCCAAATATAATGGTGGTATATACATTAGGTAAACATTCCTAGTCCAAAAGGGAGAAATCGGCCAAAAGAGAGGAGCAACAGGCCTCACGCAAGTCTGAAACCCAGCAGGGCAGACACCAAACCTTAAAGATCCAATATAATACTTAACCCTATGTCCCACATTCTGGGCATACTCATGGAAGGGGTGGGACTCCAAAGTGTTGCACAGCTCTGCCCCTGTGGCTTTGCAGGGTGCAGTACCCTTGGCTGGTCTCACAGGTTGGAGTTGAGTGTCTGCAGCTTTTTCAGTCTCAGGCTGCAAGCTGCAGGTGGCTCTACTATTCTGGGGGCTGGAGGGTGGTGACACTGTTCCCACAGCTCCACTAGGCAGTGCCCCAGTGGGAACTCTGTGTGGGGGCTCCAACCTCACATTTCCCCTCAGCACTGCCCTAGTAGAGGCTCTCTGTGAGGGCTTCTTCCCTGAAGCAGCCTTCTGCCTAGGCATCCAGGTTTTCCCATACATCCTCTGAAATCTGGGTGGAAACTGCAAGCCTCCTTCACTCTTGAATTCTGTACACCTGTAGGCTTAACACCATGTGGAAACTGCTAAAGCTTATGGCTTATGCCTTCTGGAGCAGTAGCCTGAGCTGTACCTGCAGCCCTTTGAGCTGTTGTTGGAGCTGGAGCAGCCTGGATATGGAAAGCAGTGTCCAGAGGCTGGGCAGGGCAGCAGGACCTCACGTCTGGCCCCAGAAACCATTCTTTCCATCTAGGCCTCTGGGCCTGTGATCAGACAGGCTGCCTCAAAGATTTCTGAAATGAGTTCAAGGCCCTTTTCCAGACACTGTCTTAGATATTAGCACTTGGCTTGCTTTTGTGCTTTCCCCACAACCCACTTGGATTATTCTCTTGAAAACAGTTTTTATTTCTCTACCACAGGGAGAGCTGCAAATTTTTACCCTCTGCTTCCCTTTTAATTATAAGTTCTAACTTCACATCATTCTTTTGCCCACATCTGATCATAGATTGTTAAAAGCAGCCAGACCACCTCCTGAATACATTTTTGCTTAGAGATTTCTTCCACCAGATATCCTAAATCATCACTCATAAGTTCAGCCCTCCACAGAGCCCGAGGACATGGACAAAGCACAGCCAAGTTCTTTGCTAGGGCATAACAAGGGTGACCTTTGTTTTAGTTCCCAATACGTTCCTCATTTCCATCTGATACCTCCTCCACTTGGTCTTCACCATCCATATTTCTATCAGCATTTTGGTGAAAACCACTTAAAATTTTTCTAAGAAATTCCAAACTTTCCCTTGTCTTCCTGTCTTCTTCTGAGCCTACCAAACTCCTCCAACCTCTGCCCATTACCCAGTTCCAAAGCCAGTTCCACAGTTTCAGGCATCTTTATAGCAGCTCCTCACTCCTCAGTACCAATTTTCTGTATTAGTCCATTTTGTGTTGCTATAAAGGAATATCTGAGACTGGGTAACTTGAAAAGAGGTTTATTTGGCTCATGGTCCTGCAGACTGTACAAGAAACATGGTGCCAGCATCTGCTTTAGGCAAGGACCTTAGAAAGCTTCCACTCATGGCAGAAGGTATAGGGGAAGTAGGTGTGTCGCATGGTGAGAGCGAGCAAGAGAGAGAGAGAGGAGGAGTGCCAGTTTCCTTTAAACACTCAGCTCTCGTGTGAACTCATTACTACTCATTATCACTGGGAGGACACCAAGCCTTTCATGAGGGATCTGCCCTCATGACCCAATACCTCCCATCAAGCTCTACCTCCAACAATGGGGGTCACATGTCAATGTAAGATTTGGAGGGGACAAATATCCAAACCATATTATTTTCCATATGCATTTATGTTTTTCATCCTAGAGACAGACTTTGTTTCATGCCCAGGGCATAAAATATGGCCTGCAAAAGCATGAAAGCTTAATTGTTTTAAATCTAGTCACACTCAAAAGACTGAATCTTTCCTCTGTATTTAATTGACCCATTTTGAGTTGTGTCCTCTTCTAGATCAATCCAATGGCAGTCAGGGCAATAGGGTCACATAAAAATGCCTGAAGAAGCTCACTCCACAAAAGAACCATGTGGATGAGAGAAGGGTGTTTATGGAAGAAAATAATATTCACAACATGCCCCAAGAAAACCATTTTAAAATTTTAACAATAAATAAGTTAAATTGCATGTCTATCTCCAACATTGCCTACATATGACATCTCTGACCCTATTCAACCTTTCCTGGTGCTAACTAAATGTGGCCAATACCATTGGCCTGTTGCTGGGCAATATCCTCTTAAGTTGCTGTTACATATCCTGTTTTTATTTCATGGATAGTGACAAAACTTCCACCCCATTCCTGAAGATACTTTAAATTCAGGTTGTTAAAGTTTTACTACTTCTTGGAATATCCACAGAATCATTCTCAGCCTGAGTAGCCAATGTATTGTGTAAATGCAGGCATGACATCTTAAAAATATATTCCACTGACTTCAGGTACGTATTCAAGTATCACTTGCCAGGTAAACAGGTGAGCCAATTAATACAGTTATACCACCTGAATACTGAAGCTGCCAACCAAACACTCTGTAAACCCTGCCATTTTTATGTTGAAATAGTAGTTGAATATGCTAATACAAAGAAGCGAGAAATTTATGGTTGCCTATTAAAGGTACCAAGTAGAAGTAAAAGAGAGTCCTGAGGATTAATCCAAGAACAGAAAAGTAGAAAAGAAATGGGGCTGTCCTTTAATATGTCAGTAGATAAACAATCCTTGGTATATCCACACAATGAATGGAATGTTATTCAGTGATAAAAACAAATGAGCTCTCAAGCCACAAAAGGATATGGAGGCAACTGAAATGCATATGGCTAAGCAAAAGAAGCCAGTGTGAAAATACTACATACTATCTGCTTCCAACTATGACATTCTAAGAAAGGTAAAACTTATGGAGATGGTAAAAAGATCAGTGGTTGCCAGGGATATGTGTGATGAACAGGTAGAGTCCAGGGGATTTTTAAGGCAGTAAAACTATTCAGTATGATACTGTCATGGCGAAGACTGACACTAGACATTTGTCCAAACCTATAGAACTGTATGACACAAAGAGTAAACCCTAATATAAGCTATGAACTTTAGTTGATAAGAGCATATTGATATTGGTTCATCAGCTATAACAAGTGTACCACACAAATGCAAGATATTAATAATAGGGCAAACTATGTGTAGTGGGAAGAAGGGGTAATGGTAATGATCTACTTTCTCCTTTCAGTTTTCTGTAAGCTTAAAACTTTCCTAAAAATAAAGCCTATTATTTAAAAAAGAAAGAAAGAAAGAAAGAAAAAAGAAAAGGAATTGTGGTCAGGGGGTGCCGTGCAGGGTGGGGAAGAATGAAATTCCCCTGGATAAACATGAAGGAAAAGGAAAAGACCAATCTCAATTAGCCCTTGACAGCCTTTCCCTTGGATGTCTGGATATAGTAGTAGGTTGTTTCTAGCTCCATCACCTTGGGAACTTCATTCTTCCCCTACCATGAGACTGTTTCCTGAAAGTAGGCTTCTACCAGGAACATTCCTTATGTGACTGCAGTTAGATAGTCCCAGGAAAGAACACACCCCTCAAGTCAGGCTGACAAGACTTGAAGGGGAGATTTGGTTTCTTTGGTTATCTGTGGACTTGTAATTATATGAACAAAAAATGGCCCAGCCAAATACTCTGTTATCAGAAAATAGATTTTGCTATACTTTATAATTTGTTTCCTTCTAGAATTTTGCCCAATCTAGTCTATTAATAAAGGAAATATTTTAGGAAATAATTCAGATCTCCAGAATATAAACTCCTTGAGGATGAAAATTCTATCTGCACAGTCAATCCTTAAAAAACATGTGTTGTCCATGATAGCAACGCTAGTCATGATAATGATGATGGAGGAAGAAATTATTCAGCAAATGTGATACCAGTCCAGTCACCCATAAAATAACATTATTTTTCCATAGATGTCAAGATAGATTTATCTTTCCATAGATGTCAAGAGGATGAATCAGGGTTGTCGGTGCATTCCCCTCAGAGATGTTACTCTGCTAGCGTGAGCTGTAGTGAACAATGTGCACCAGAAGCTTGAGGCTTACTTATTGTTGAGCCACAGTCTACCCAATCTCAGCTAGCCGCTGGTGGCAATAGGCAGGTTACCAGGAAGAATAATACACAAACCTGCTCCTATGACAATGTCATTGTTACACTTACTATTTCACTTTCTCTTTTCTGGGCTGAGAGTACTTCACAATATACAATCTCTATTCTTGGTCTTCCTGTGAGATAGGCAGTCAGAAGAAAATGGGAAATCTTAGCACATCTGAACAATAGTAAGTCTTTCTTCGCAGTGTTGTCTGAAGAGTGTTGCTTGATGACATCAGCAGCCAGATCTGTGTCTTCCCCCACACAATGAGGCTGAGTTTCTGTGCATGGGTGAGAAAGCATCTTATGAGCTGAATGATAATTAGGAAAACCATTGAGAAAATGGGAGTGACATCCTGCAAATTAAAGGCAGTCGTAATGTAAAAGGAAATTAAATCTTCAGTTTTTAAGAAAGATAGGCAATCTTGCTCACAATATTTTGACCCTTTTCCTTTATTTCTTCCCAATCCGTACTTCTCCTTTATCTTTTCTTGGGCCCATGTTCATTTTCTCACTGAGTTGATACTGCTTCAAACAGTTTTGTGGTTTCTGTAGGTGTGTCATTAAAACAAGGACATGGCTTCTAGGCATCTGTGATGACTCAGCGAGTCCAAACTCTATCTGCTGTGTTAGTGCAATGGATCAGCCTCCTCTTGCTGAACAGAACCTGCCAGATGTCCACGGTGCATGGCAGGGCTCTGGTTGGGCATTCATTGTTTTATTTAATCAGTTATGCCAAGGATTGTCAGTTGAGTGGCATGGGGCATCATATTACTTGTCTGAGGCTCCTAATGAGGGAAGTTTGCCTTAAGAGGCCCTTTTTTCTTTGCCCTGTGGAACACTAGTGGCACGGTGTTTGGTACTTTTCGTAGTTTAGCACCAACTCTTGTAACCATGGGTTGCTCCTTTGGGGCTGTGGTTAGACTCACCCAAGTGGCTTAGCTTGGTGCTTCCTAAACATTAACATTCATATACATCACCCTAGATCTTATTAAAATGCAGATTTGGATTCAGTGGGTCTGGGATAGGGCTGCCTATTCTGCACTTCCAACAGATGCTGCTGTTCCATGGACCACACCTTGAATAGCAAGAGTCTTGCTGATCCCAGCTGAGCACATCGTTTTACGACAACCTGCCACCATTAGCAGACAGGAGAACAGAAGTGCATGTGCCACTGGATTTTTTCAGCGTTTGACTTCCATAATAGGGAAGTCAACTGATAGAGCCTTTATTACAGCCCAGGCGCAACGCCTAGATGTCAGTATTTAATTCTATTATCCCATTGATGAGAATCTGAGCAACTTGAATAAGAAAGTGATTACTTAAAACCTGGTTTGTGAGTCCCTCCCCTTTCTGACATCATGAGTAACTAGTGTTGCTAAAGCAACTCAACAGGCCCAAGATGCCAAATCTGAGAGGAGGGGATGTCAAGAGAGACTGAGAACTCACAGCACACTACAGGAAACCCCAACTCCAAGAAAGACCTACCCAAAATAGAGGTGTGCTGATGCAAATCAGTGATCACTGCTGTTCTCAGGGTATAAGAATAGGTTGGAAACCTCTCTGGTGACTCATCAGCCTTCACAGTTGCCAGGAGTTATCTCTAGCTATAGTCAGGCAGCCAGTCACTCCCTGGCAGAGGGAAAGCCTTTTCTCAAGAACATTCTGATCTGAGGAAGAAGCTGGCTTGAGCTCATTATTCAGGGTCAGGTGGCACAATGAACTACGCTGCACCACCTAGGATGGCCTTTTCTGCAGGGGTCGAGAGCCAGATCAGGTTGTCACAGGTCCCTACCCCTTCTGGCCCAAGCCCCATCCATGGAGAAGTGGTGGCTGGTGGGTGGGAGTCGGGGGCAGGGGCAATGAGTCTCTGAAGCCAGGTAAAAACCCATTTCACTGGGATACTTCGATGTTTGGCTAAGTGGATGAGGGCCTACAGTGTCAAGATTTGCATACTCTAGGTATCACAGGGCTGGACCATGCATCAGAATCCTAGATTGGGTTCTCTGTTGGAAGCAGATGCCTTAAAAGGTTTCTTAGCTGAAAATGCATCCCCCAGACCACACATTTTTGTTCTCCTCTGACCGTTCCAATTCAGAGCTACCTCTTCCAAGGTAGGGCTCCTCCTAACTGAAGACACTAAGAGTAGGTGATTAGAGATGGCTTTTAATGATGTCAGGTCTTCTGAAATGTTTACTTCTCTGGAAAGTATTCTCAAACACCAAGCTCCTGGCCTAGAACTGTTAACAGAGCAGAATGTTTCTTTGGAGTGCTGAAAAGAATAGCATATGAGAGGATTATCAGTATTGGCTGGTAACGTATTCTGAGGATCCACTAGGGTTATGACATCGTGTTAGAAGCTGTGAGCAATAACGAAAATGACACCTCAAACCTTTATTATCGGATGTGGAATAGGAGTTATATATTCTGGCTTATTAAATAATAGATTTTTTTCATAATAAGAACCGCAGAGGAGAAAAGACTTTCCCTTTACCCTCTGAGAATTTGATAACTGAGTCTATAAAATACACTGACAGCAATCATATTAACAGGAAAATAGGCAGACAAATATGTTATGTACATGGCTGCATCCCAGAAAAGAAAAGGGAATATTGCAAAACCCAATGAGATCTAGAAGTCTGCATGGCCTTATTGTAGGGGAGGGAGAATGTAGGTAACTTAGGGAAGAGTAAATGATTTGAGGGAAAGATGAATGGGTGGTAGATGAGATTCGAGGGCAGTAGTGGGCAGGCTAAGTGGGAGTTGTGGGGGATTCATGACGATTGAGTTTATTTCAAAGGATCTGTCTTCAGGCAGATAAGGGAAGTTTAGAGAAAGCCCCTTCTTGCATTAGCTTTTCCCTGAATGCCCTCAATTTGAAGTCATCAGCACACCAAAGCAGCATATTTGGGGTGGTATATTCTAAACTCCTTCAGAACAAACATGTATGGCATGTTAGAGTTTACAGAGCACTTTCATATAAATTATGCAATTTGGTTACTCACAACTAACCTGCAAGATAAAATATACATATATAATATAGTATAATTATACTATATATACTATATATTATTTAAAGTGCATTTGTTGAGAGAAAAATGAACCTCAAGAGGTGAGGATATTTTCAAAGTTAAATGAGTATCCAGATCCAGAAGTGGATTTGAGATTAAGCTGAGGCATTGGTTTTTTTCTCTTCATCACAGTATCCAGGGCACTGGGGAGAAAATGGAGAGTGGCTCTTCCCTGGTTTTTACCCCTTCTCCTAGAAGAGTCCTGGGTGTGTGTATCTGGCTTATGGGAGGTATCCGCAATCCATTTCCTCTTCCTTCTATGGCCCCTCATTCTTCAAAGGACACAGAGTTCTCTAGTGCAAAGCCCATTACCTTTAAAACACCCTGCTTCCAAAAAAGCCCATACCTCTTGTTCCCAGGACTTTACCTTGGCCTGGTCATCGTCATTTCCCTTGTTTAAATGTTAAAGAAGTGGGTTATCAGTGTGCGTGGGATGAACCACATGGGAGAGAGACCGTATTCTACCCTGCATTAGGGCTATTTTTGCCAATCACAACTTGGTTGTAATCTGTATTCTCCTAAATTGCTTAAATAAGGACTACCTTGTCTTGCCAACTGATCACCTGTCCATAAACATTTCAGATATGGGATTGTGTTTTATTCGTTCATGGAGTTGCAGCTCCTAGAAGACATTAAGATGTTAAGGGAGAGCCTTAGACAGTAAGTGTTTGATTACAATTGTCAAAAAACAAAATGACAACAAATTTGGTTTAAAGACCTTAAATTGGCTTTTATTTGTGATTCTAGAACGGGACAGCACCTCACTCTATAAAATAGAGTGGATGTTCTGATGAGTGGAGCAGAGGAATTTGGTTTTGTAGACAGGAAACAGCTGAGGAAAGCAGAAACAGAAAACAAAATACAAATCCGTCATTTCAAAATTAGTTTTCTTGTAAAGGTTAAAGTAGAAGGGACTTCTTTTTGCAGATTAAAGTTGCCCTGTTTGGTGGTTTGGCTACTATCTCTCTCATTTCTTGAAGGTCAGATAAAGATCTTAGTTTTGGCTCGGTGTGTGGGGTTTAGGGCAGGGGCTCAGTCCAAACCAATGGCCTCCTATAAATATTGTTTGACAAAATTGTTAGAGTAATTCAGGGGTATTAAGAAAAAGTCTGGACTGGGCGCGGTGGCTCACACCTGTAATCTCAGCACTCTGGGAGGCTGAGGCGGGTGGATCACAATGTCAGGAGATCAAGACCAAGCTGGCCAAGGTGATGAAACCCCGTCTCTACTAAAAATATAAAAAGTAGCTGGGTGTGGTGATATGCACCTATAATCCCAGCTACTCAGGAGGCTGAGGCGGGAGAATCGCTTGAACCCGGGAGGCGGAGATTGCAGTGAGCCAAGATCACACCACTGCCCTCCAGCCTAGGCGATGGAGCGAGACTCCATCTCAAAAAGAAAAGAAAAAAAAGAAAAGCCTGGAGAATTCCTCTTTTTGTCAGAAAGTACCCTATCATCCAGGATGCTCTTTTGTGGGGAAAAAAAATTGCAGACCATGGATTAACTCTGTCCTTGGGAATTCAGTGGCAGGAGTTCACCCCTGGGAGGTGGAGAAGGCATTCAGAGGTCTCCTCAGCTACACCACTGCTCTAGAGTCTCATTCCCTCATTCTTCTTGCCCATCCTCAGCCTGGTTAATCCCATTAGGCTCTGGACAAAGGCGGGAGGTAAATTCCCACCCAGCCCCTACCCAAGAGATGCTGGGTCTGTAGATCCAGGTGGAGTACAGCTACGTGTATTTTTAAAGGCACCCAAGGTGATTGTTATTCAGGAGGCTCTTAAACCACAGTTTGAGAAAACAATGTGTTAAACAGAAATTGCATGCAGGGCAGTGGATACCATTCCTCCGGGGAACCTCTAATATGAGTCACACCCAGTGTGGTTGCCCTTCAGCAGACAATTAAGAAAGGCATTTCTGGGTCATACGAGGACCATTCTATGGGAATATGATGCTTCTGGTCCATCCTCCAGCCAACCCCTCCATCTACTAGCTACTAATAGCAGCATTTATTAAATGCTTTCTATTTGTCAGCCACTGTGTTGGGGCTTTCACATGGGTCAGATAATCCTCACAATCACGTGATGAAGTTATTTCATTATTAGAGATGATAAACATCCAGAGAGGCTAAGGAATTTGTCTAGACACAATGTGAAAGTGGTTGTGTTGGGATAGGCATCCAAGAGGCCTAGTTGCACAGATCATCCTCCTCTTACCACTCTGCTATGCTCTCTCCCATTGAAATCACACAGGTCTGGGACTGGGGAGTAAGGGAGACTCAATGCTTGTCTCCACCTGAAGACATTCTGTCCTCTACCTATGCTGTATTTTCATCCTGTGGTCTAGTTGGAATTTTTTTCCTTCCTTGGCTGTTGGTTCAAAGGACTGAAATGAAGGTTAAGTAGGAAGACTGACAGGGAGGATGGGAGCTGGAGAATTTACTAATGAAATTGAATGAGCCTGCCTGTCTGCCATGAAATTTGCCCTTTGCCCGGTACCCCAACATGACCTCAGTGGAGCACAGGCAGCCCCTCACCAGGGCTCACCAGGGCAAGTTTCAGTGGGAACACAAGTGCAGACCAACTCATGGATGTGTTGGTTTTGGCAGGATCTGATCCATGTCATCCTGTATGTAACGTTTGCCTCTGTGTCCAAGTTAAAAAAAAAAAAAAAAAAAAAAAAGGAGAGAGCAGAAATGAAGAATCAGCAGTAAATACAACAGTTCCTAGGAATTGGTGCAAACTCTTTGTGACAGACCCACAGGCTATCTATTTGTTCTATATAAATTAGTAAATGTATAAATGAATAGTAATAAGTAAATTTTATTATAAATTAATAACCTCTTAGTATTTTTTTTCTACAAAATGTAAGATAGAGAACACAGAGTTTGGATTAGCCATAACTGGTGTCCCATCCTGCTTCTTTCAACTCCCTGGGCAAGTTACTTAACCTCTGTGCCTCAGTTTCTTAAGATTTAATTGTGGGTAATATCTGCTTGAAAGAGTGAGATGTAAAGATTAGAAATAATGCATGCAGGGGGGCTCTCAATAAATGGTAGCTAACATTATGATAACCACTCTAGAATTCATTTCCAAAGGTAATGGAATGTCTAATGATGAACCATATGAAAAGTATAGAGTTTTGGTCTGTGTGATTTCAAAAATAACGATACAGAGTTTTGATGCCTATATTCCTGCTCCTGTGAGCTAAAAATACTGCAGGTAAATAGCAATTCTGTATCCTTTTGATCCTTATAAAATCCTATAGTATATAATAGGGTATTATTTTCCTAATTTAAAAAATTATCATGTTAAGGATGAGCAAAGTTAAATGGTTTACCCTTAAAATTTATAAAGAGAAGAGCTGAGACACATACCAGTCTTCTGAAACTGTATTCACAGCTCATTCTACCTGACCACACTAGAATCTATATATCAGTTCTCTTTGAAGCACCCGATGAAAATTCATACTCTTGCCTTCTCTCATATCAATTTTTAGAAAAATTGTATCCCAGAGATGGAAAGAGAGTTTATTCAGATCATACAAAAAATGAGCAAGAGGGATTGGAATTTGTAAAAGGAGACTTTAGTACGTAACCAATTAGAATGCCCAAGGGGATTCTGAAAAAGCATGAGTTCTCCTGCTTGCTAGCTGTGCAACTTGGGCAAGTTAACCATATTAGGCTGGAGCTTCTCAAGTTCTCAAGTTTGAATGAAGAATAACAGTGTCAACTTCATAGTGCTGCTGTGGTGACTGAATTCGATAATAGATGTGCACCTGGAAATCGATGCTCAATAGATGTGGGTTTCCTTTACCTCACGCCTTAGCTTGACAAGTAAGCACTTGGCAAAGTCTAGTAACCAAAGCCCTGGAGTCATGAAGTCTTCTCATGCCCACAAACTAGAGACAGTGGATACTTGGCAGGGTGGCCAAGCATCTCAGCAGTTCTCAGCCTCAGCTGTCCAAAGCAGAGCTGTTCCTAGAAGGGGCACTGAGAATACTCTGGCCTCTGAAGGGAAATTGATTCCTTCTGTAAGTGGTTTGCCAGTAAGGGTGTTAATTCAATCCAAATGTTGGAGTGGTTTGTCTGTTCTGAGTGACTTGGATGCTGATAACTAATAGATGTGGGAGCACTAAAGTTCAAGCTTAATGTGAACACATGGTCACCTAAGAACAAGACTGGGACCATTAGCTCACAGTATGAGGGCTACAAGTCTCTATGAAAGGATCACAGCATTCACTTGCTATGCTTCTGAGAGCAATAGCAAGTTGTGGGCCCCATTAACAATGATCGAAGCCTCATTCTTCTGACCCTATTGGTATGCCACCTGCACATGGGTAGCATTATACCAAAGATGGGAGTGAGGAATCCATCTGATTCTAAGGAGGCAAGCCTTTCTTGCTAGTGTTCACTTCTTCTTGGCAGACAAGGTAACTGAAGACATTAGAAAGTTTTAGCTTTCTCTGTTTGTGTGTATATGGGTATTTATGCAAGCTCATAAATTACCTGTAAAGGAGTACTGTTCTCATAATTGTCTCCTTCTACATGACCATATGGAGCATACTGTGAGTCAACTCATGTGAAGATTGTTAGAAGAGTCTCTGGGCTGGGCGTGGTGGCTCACGCCTGTAATCCCAGCACTTTGGGAGGCCGGGACGGGCGGATCACGAGGTCAGGAGATTGAGACCATCCTGGCTAACACGGTGAAACCCCGTCTCTACTAAAAAAATACAAAAAAACTAGCCGGGCAAGGTGGTAGGCGCCTGTAGTCCCAGCTACTCAGGAGGCTGAGGCAGGAGAATGGCGTAAACCTGGGAGGCGGAGCTTGCAGTGAGCTGAGATCCGGCCACTGTACCCCAGCCTGGGAGACAGAGCGAGACTTCATCTCAAACAAACAAAAAAAAAAGAGTCTCTGTTCTCAAGTCCAGGCTGTGTGCATGCCTCTCAACTTGGGCTCATTTTATAGGTCTGTGGATTTGGCCCTGACTTCTTGGCCTGTAAAGTTTGATTTCTTGCAATGCCCCACGCAACTGGTCCTGGTGAGAAAATATCCAGTTATTTGTGTTTTGCTTTGGCTTTAGTATGTTCTAATTGAACATCTGTATTTCAGGCGAGGATGGCAATCAAATGATACACAAACTCCGGGCAGACTTGACTCCAGGAAGGACCTAAGGGATGAAGAAGGCCTTGTTCTCTGGTACCTTCTTCATGTTTGGTCTACTCCCACATCACAGGAACCATGACATCTGCTTGCCTTGTCTGGCCAGTGTCCCCTTTCATCTCTGGGAGTCAGCCTAGGAGGTCTCTGCAGCCCAGTCCTCATCCTGAAAGGCTCAGTCATATCTAAACCCCTCTGTGCCTGTGCTTGCTGGGGTGAGGGTGCTAGAAGCCTGAGCCACAGTGTGTTAACTTCCTATTGCTGTAGTGAAAAATTAAAATAACTTTAGGGGCTTTATTAGCTTTAGTGGCTAATAAAACATAGATTTATTATCTTATAGTTCTGGAGATCAGAAGCCTCACAAAAGATTCAGCTAAAATCAAGGTGTCGGCAGAGTTGCATTCCTTCTGGAGGCTCTAAGGAAGAATCTAGTTTCTTGTCTTTTCTAGCTTCTAGAGACCACCCACATTCCGTACTTCATGGCCCCCTTCCTCCGTTTCAAAGCTAGCAAGGTGAGGCTGAGGCCCTATGCTGCCATCTCTCTTATTCTCTCTCTTCTATTTATAAAGACCCCTGTGATTACATTGATTTCACCTGGCTAATCCAGGATACTCTTTCCATCTCAAGGTCAGCAGATGAGCAGCCCCAATTCCATCTGCAACCTTAATGCATCTTACCATGTAACCTAACATATTCAAAGATCCTGGGGATTAGATGGTAGACACCTTTGGGGGGCATTATTTTGTATACCATACACATTCATCCTTTTTCCATGAGGCAGAGCTTGTACAGGACCATTGCTGAAAGCAGTCCTGGTCACATGCTGGACTTAGGGCAGCCCCACCCATTGAACTGTCTCCTCCTGGTCATTGATAAATGATGGTGATCAGCCTCCCTTGGCAGCCTTCCCAGACATGTGGTCTGAATCAGCTTCCAGGGATCCTAATGTCCTTTCCCTTTCAGCTGACACATGCTCTGTGTTCTCAGTAATCACCCTGTGACCAGTTCACCAAACTCTACCTTAGATAGAAATTTCACTTGGGGGAAACATGGCTGAACAAGTTTTCCGAGGCTTTAAACATCTGATTGCTTAGTTTGCTCCAAAAAGATTATTAGCCTTAGGTCTAGTCCTGGGGCTATTGGTAAGTCCAAAGTAGTTAAGCTGTGCTTCCCCCACCAGTCCTAGGGATAGCAAATGACTTAGGACCAACAATCAAAGTATTCAATCCTCTGGCCACAGTCCTCACCTAAAGATGAACGTATGACCTGAGCCAACTGTGGCAGAGACAGTAGTCCTCGTCTAACATTCTAAATCCTCCCTCCTGTTCCTAGTCATCTTGCCGTGTAGCTAGCTGTGGCCAATAAAATGTAAGAGGAAGTGCTACGGATCACTTCTGGACTGAAGCAGTGAAAATTCATGCCTGATTCTACAGTCTTTTCCTTGCTCTACTACAGCAATAAAGAAAATATTAAGTTGCAGATGGTGGAACTACAAATGGCGGAGTGTTCATCATCCCGGGTCCCTAATGACCAAGGATACACTGGGCATGTAACATGAGTGAGAAACAGGCTGGAGTGGTAAGCCTCGGATTTGGGATTTATCGTGCCCACAACAAAACCAGTGACTCTGACTAACATACCAGCCCAATAAGAGGGCTTCCTGAGGCTTTCCGGAGCTCTCAGGAAAGACTCCATCTCTTTTGTTCTCTGACACTGCCAGCAATAAAGACATTTTGGGCGTGGAACTTCCGGTGGCCATCTTGCCTCCATGAGGAGAGGGCCTATCTGAAAATGAAGCCTTTCAGAAGCAAGCAGAACCAAGGGATAAAGAAAACAATCCCGTTGACCTCATTTGAATCCTTGGATGTATTGGAACGCAAAGGCTGCAAGACCCTTTGAACCTCTCACTGATGTTGTAAAGATGTTCTCCCCCCTTTTTTTTGAGCTAATTTGAAGTATGTTTTGTCCTTTGCAATATTGAGGGTCTTCACAATCATAGCCTTTTCTGCAGACTCATGTGACCATCTAGAATTATCTTTTTCTTTTCAGAGACTCCTTCCCATGGAAAGCAAGACTACTGCATATCAGAGTGGGGTCCTCAACACATTTGGTTGCCCCAGAGGCTATAATTCTTCTATATTCTTTATGAGTGTTCCCCTGTTGAAGTATAATTACATTCCCCTTTTCCATTTCCTGAGAAGGAAGAGTGTGTTAACAGTCAGCAGCAGGGACTTGAAACTGCTCCTGTTTTATTTTAATCACCAAATCACTCAAGGGAAAATTCACCAGTCATCAAAAATAAAACAAAGGGAAAATGAATATTGATCATCTTGACTTGCAAGTAAAAACAATGAAGAGGTTGGATGTGGTGGCTCACGCTTGTAATCTGAGCACTTTTGGGAGGCTGAGGCAGGAGGATTCCTTGAGCTCAGGAGTTGGATGCCAGCCTGGGCAACATAGTGAGACCTCATCTCTACCAAAAAACAAAACCAAAAATATTTTTAAATTAATGGGCGTGGTGGCATGTGCCTGTGGTCCCAGCTACTCAGGAGGCTGAGGTCGGGGGATTGCTTGAGGCTGGGAGATGGAGGCTACAGTGAGTCATGATCACACCACTGCCCTCCAGAGTGGGTGATAGGGCAAGACCCTATCTCTGAAAAAAGAAAAGAAAAACAATACAGAGAAACTGGTCCTGCCCTTATTCCACTATAGTACTCTCTCTAGGCATTGATTTGCCTTTAGGCATTTTCCAACCATTAGTTTGGGCCTTTGGGAAAAAGATCAAAGGTTTTGAGGTTTCCCCCAGAAAGGATGATGAATGTTCATTGACTCATCCACAGTGGCTCTCTTGTTCCCTGTCTGAACCCAAAAGGTGGCATATAGGAGACCACTTCTTGGAAAGAGGTTAGAGTCTGTGGTGGTAGAATTATAAGATAAAAGGTCCACAGAGGAGTCAAACCACCAAAGTTGACCTCAGCTCCATGCTTTAACCAACTGTGCCAAATTCTGACCAGCTCCCTGGTCAGTGGGGGGCTGACCCCCACTCCCCACACATCCTAACACGTGTTTCTTCAGAGTGCCTTGAATTGACCAAATAGAACCTCCAAACTTAGAAACGGCCAGTGGGCTGTAGGCGGCAGACTCAGAATTTCTTCAACTTTGACCACAACTGTGAGTCAGTGGATAAAACTGAGTCTTTGTCAAGTATCCCTCAAATACTAACTCAGGAATTCAGCAAGATCTCTAAGATGGATGGCACAGAATATTAGGTTCAGTTTTCAAAAAAACCCATTATTACCTGATTGTTTTTGTTTAGCAAGGGAGCACACATACATATTCCTGTGTGAATATGTATTGTTGACCTGGAAATTGTAATTAGAAGATTGCCAATCTCACTTTCTTAGTCATGCTAACCTCTGGTGAAGAGTCTTCAGCTTTGCACATGCAACTGCTATAATATCTAATAATAATATAATAATAATAACTGCTATAATATCTAACTGCTCAAAGTTGGAATACCTTAACACTCATTTCAAAAGAATTCAGTTCTTCCTTTTAAGTACTACTAACTTGGGCCCATGTCTAACTTGGATGAAAAGAGTAGGATGCTATTGACAGTATTTCCTTAAATTATATTTCTCATTATTCCTGATAATTATGATATTAACAATATATTTATTAGTTGACAAGATGTGATGGTCCCTATGTACTTTTACTTAGAGAATTATAGAATTTCATGTGAAGAAATTATCTAGCCTACATGCTCCAGTTTTCTTGGCAACATTCTCCACTACTGTCTTTCACCCTTGAATGCTGCTCTTCCACAGGCCATCTGTAGCAGGTATTGCTAGTGCCCCAGCACATTGCCTTGGCGCAGCTTGGATTTCAATCACAGCTGAGACCAGACTCACTTTGAGCTGATAGTGTCTCACATCAGCTGCTGGGTGCCCCAACTATGTCTACATCTGCCTAAGACCTTCTCCCAAACTGCTGACTATGCAAGTGTAGCCCGGACGTAAACCATGCATCTGTGGGCTTCGAGGCAGTGTGGCAGTCTACCTCCCCTCAGGGGGTTGATTCCGGGAGGTTTCCTGCAGGATTCTCAGAGGTCTCTGGCTTACAGTGGCTTCCCCTTTTTTCCTGTCTTACTCCCCCTGTCCCCTCTTTTTCGTTACTTAGGGTCACCTCCCAAATAAGTGGCTTGCATTCAAGCCCTAATTACCTCAGGCTCTGACTTTGAGGGAATCCAAACTAAAATACAGTGTATTCCATTGCGGTCAGTAAGCATGTGGACTTTGGACATACACTTCCTGACACTACTAGCTCTGTGACCTGGGGCAAGTTTCTTAAACCTCTTTGTGCCTTGGATTTTTTCATCTATAAAATGGGGATAATAATAGTATCTACATTAATATAGCAGCCATTGTTTCAGAGCTTTTCCTCATGGTGAGGTGAAATCTGTCATCCTGTAAATTTCATCCTTTGGACAGAAATGGCCAACAGCTTCAGGTCACAGCAGCTCAGTTGGTTGAGATGAGGAAATGAGTTACCATTTACTGGGGTTTCCTAAATCACTTGGTAAGTCATTTCCTCTGGGCCTGGCTTTGGCTTAGTACTAAGACCATTGGAAACAAGAAATTCTTCTCTTAGAGCTTTAGTGCAAAGAACAGTGATGGGGCAAATAGATTATTTTAATAACACCTCTAAATGAATGGCAGTTAACTGTTATAAAAATATTAACAAAATGCTATTTAATGCAATAATTTTCGCCTTTTCAATTCTTTTCTTTTTAGATGCAGCATTATAAATATCATCAGAATATAATATCTAACCTCCTGACAACCTGAATTTATTTCAGTAAATGTTCTACTGGTAACACCTGCTTCCCTTTGATACAGAGCCTAACGCTATGTTTAGATTTAATTTGCAAGTATAGAAAGTAAGTTTCAAGGAAGTGATGAAAATCAGAGACTGAGAGGCCACAATGGGTATTTGTTCAGGTCACTGAGTGGCAGATGATGTGCGTGAGAAGGAATACAGGGAAAATACATGAAATTGAAATTTTAGGCTCCTATGAGCCCTTCCCATACTTACCCAACCCTCACTTTGTCAAACCTCTTTACTGCAAGTATGATCCACGGACCAGCAGTGTCAACAACACCATGGAGCTCAATTACCATTCATAATTTATACTTTTAATATTTATCCATAGCAAGAAATAGGGCTCCAGCACATTTTTTATCTCATTTTTATTATGGTATAAGATACAAAACGAGGCAATAATTAATAGCCTACCAACCAAAAAAAGTCCAGGACCAGATGGATTCACAGCTGAATTCTACCAGAGGTACAAAGAGGAGCTGGTACCATTCCTTCTGAAACTATTCCAATCAATAGAAAAAGAGGGAATCCTCCCTAACTCATTTTATGAGGCCAACATCATCCTGATACCAAAGCCTGGCAGAGACACAACAAAAAAAGAAAATTTTAGACCAATATCCCTGATGAAC
>NW_016809835.1:94253-137542 GCF_001698545.2 Rhinopithecus bieti | reverse complement strand
TTCTTAGCAAACTATCACAAGAACAGAAAACCAAACACCGCATGTTCTCACTCATAGGTGGGAACTGAACAATGAGATCACTTGGGCTCGGGAAGGGGAACATCACACATCGGGGCCTATTCATGGGGAGGGGGGAGGGGGGAGGGATTGCATTGGGAGTTATACCTGATATAAATGACGAATTGATGGGTGCTGACCAGTTGATGGGTGCAGCACACCAACATGGCACAAGTATACATATGTAACAAACCTGCACGTTATGCACATGTACCCTAGAACTTAAAGTATAATAAATAAAACAATTTAAAAAAAGATACAAAACATTTATCATTTTAATCATTTTAAGTGTACATTTCAGTGGCATTATAGGCATTCACATTATGTAACCATCACCACTATCTACTTTGAGAACTTTCACTTCCCCTAAACAGAAACTCTGTATCCACTAAAAAGTAACTTCCTATTACTCCATTTCTCTAGCCCCTGGTAACCTCTATTTTACTTTCCATCTTAGCTTATTTGTTCTTAATTGCCATATTGCATGTCTTCAATAAATACTATACATATTATCTATTCCTCTATTGGGCTAAGATACTATATTTGTTTTCTATTACTGCCAGAATGAATTATCACAACCTTAGTGGTTTAAACAGCACAAATTTATTATCTTGCAGCTCTGTAGTTCCAAAGTCCAATATAGGTCTCACTAGGCTAAAATCAAGGTATTGGCAGGGCTACATTTCTTTCTGGAGGTGCTAGGAAAAAATCGTTTTTATTTTTGTCTTTTCCAACTTCTAGAGATTGTTCTCATTCCTTGGCCCATGCTCCCCTTCCTCCATCTTCAAAGGCAACATCATGACAGCTCCCTGACTCTATTTCCATCATCAGAGCTTTTTCTCTGACCCTCCCCTTTTGCTTTCCTTGTTCACTTTTAAGTTGGACAATTGTGGTTACATTGGGCTGACTCAGATAATCTTCCTTGTTTAAGGTCAGCTGATTTGGTAAGCTTCATTCTCCCTGCAGCTGTATCTCCTCTTTGTCATGTAACATAAGACATTCACAGGTTCTGGGGATAAGAATATGGACTTCTTTGGGGAAGCCATTATTTTGCCTATCACAGTTACTAAAACAATGTTGCTGTTGATATCCATATATATACATCTTTCTATTGGTGCTCTCATGTGAGAGCTCTCTTGGCAATACATCTACAGTAGAGTTTTATTTTCCTCCTTTACTCTTTGAGGTCTTTTTGGAGTCAGATTTGTCTTTATTTTGGATACAACCCTTGCTGAGACTGACCCTAAGGGAACCCAGCTTTGTTCAGGTTGCATATGAATGGAGGAGTTGGCCTCTGCCTGCAAGGCCTGGCCCTTGTATGTACTCCCTCACAAGTTCATAGTTTGAAAGCTTTAAGATCTATAGTGATAATGAAGAGGAAGATGAGAAAGCACTCCAAAAGTCCAGGGACGAGTTAGAAGCAGTGGTGTCTAGGCTATGTGCTCAAAGAAGAGCTGTCTCTGGGATAAGGGAAATTAGTACCAACAGTTCAGGGAGGAGAGTTGGCTGGGGAGCAAGGAGGTGGCCCTGACATTTGGCTCAAAATAAGCCTGGAGGTGCTCAAACCCAGGATATGTGTCATATGTGTGTGTGCGTGTGTGTGTGTTTGTGTGTATAAGTCACGTACAATAGACCAGGTGCAGCCAGAATGCTTTCCCTTTGGAGTTGATGTATAACAAAGATGCTGCTTTTGATGAAAATATTTCTGGAATTATGTTAAAACCAAAAGTACATTCTTTTGACTATCATCAGAGCAGGGAAGTCACCTTTTGAGAACAGGTTTATTTTGAAGATAACCAAAGGTAATTACAAGTCAGGTCTTACAAAAGAAGTTACCAACTGAATGACAACATTTCTGGTCAAAAAAGGACGAAAACTGATTTTCTTACGTGACCGTAGAGCAAAGTGACCACCCATTCTTGCCACCCAGTCTGGGTTTTTTATGATTATCCCAATATAATTTATTAATAGCACCCACTATTTTTCTCAAAATGCCCCTATGTGCATGATACATTATTATACACTATCCTGAAGGCAATTCTAAAAAAGAGGTAACAAATGTGTAAGCAATTATATGATTTTGGGATTAGTGCTCAAGTTGCTAACGTGACTGCTTTTAAGAACACATTGATATAAATGTACAAGTTCTGATATGTTTGCTTTTAAAAATACTCAAATAAACCACCTCCTATACTTTCCTTGGCTTTATTATAAATTCATGAACACACAGCAGGCAATAGAGTTGTGATATGACCATGACTGGCAGCAAACCACCCTCCTTCCCTTTCACACACTGTCAGAATGAGTTTTTATGACTTTCCTCCCGCAGATTGTCCTTGATATTATTTACTGTAACTAGGATTTATCTCAATAATAATGCGAGAAGAAAATGAAGGACCTTGTGTAGTATAACGTGTTCTGAGTCCTATAGTCCCACAGGAATGGCCTTGACTAAGGGCATGGTTTTCTTTTGGGGGCCAGTATAAAATCAGAAGTAGTGGGTTGAACCATGACACTCTAATGAGAAAGTTGTGAGGAGAAAGCGTGAGAACTATTGCTCTAATGTGGGCAGATTATTCTTGCACAATGCCAAGCACTTAATTCCATACACACTCTAGCTTCTTTCACATATTGAGGAAAGATATACTGGCATCGTTTATAAATATGATCTTAGTCATTATCATAATATGCTTTCCCAAAAGCCAGAGAGGGCAAAAATACTTCGTGGGGACTTGTGAATATTGATGTAACATCATGAGATTGTATTAGAAACATGAAGACATAATAATGACACTTCAGACTATTTTAAGCTAAAGAATGTAAATAGACAATGTTTCAAATAGAAATATCCCAACCCTTCTGATATCAAAAATAATAACTTTGCAACAGGCTGCATATCTGGGGGTTCTGTCAACAAAGGATATCAGAATAGAATCAGAAACCACAGTGATAAAACGCAGAATCAAAATTAAACAGTTTCAACTGTTTTTATTGAACTCTTTCCTCCCAAGGAGGTCAACATAATAAAGATGCTTGATCATCTTCCCAAGCTGGACTCTCTTTGAGAAGGTAGTATAGGCAAGACTGGGTCAGAAGAGGGGTGGGGAAATCAACAATTGATAAACAAATGTTTCCTTTTTTAACTTAACTTTTATTTTTAGTTCAGGGGTACATGTGCAGGTTTGTTATGTGGGTAAACTCATGCCATGGGGGTTTGTTGTACAGATTATTGGATCACCCAGGTGTTAACCTAGTACCCATTAGTTATTTTTCCTAATCCCCTCCCTCCTCCCACCTTCCACCCTCTGAAAGGTCCCAGTGTGTGTTGTTCCCCTCTATGTATCCATGTGTTCTCATTATTTCGCTCCCACTCATATGTGAAAACATGTGGTATTTGGTTTTCTGTTCTCACATTAGTTTGCTAAGAATAATGGCCTCCAGCCCCACCCATATTCCTACAAAAGATATGATCTCATTAATTTTTTATGGCTGCAGAGTATTCTATGGTGCATATGTACCACATTTTCTTTATCAAATCTGCCATTGATGAACATTTAGGTTGATTCCATGTGTTTGCCATTGTGGATGGTGCTGCAATAAACATATATGTGCTTGTGTCTTTATGATAAAACTATTTATATTCCTTTGGGTATATACCTAATAATGGGATTACTGGGTCAAATGGTAATTCTGTTTTTGGGTCTTTGAGGAATCACCATGTTGTTTTCCACAAATGTTAAACTAATTTACATTCCCACCAACAGTGTGTAAGTGGTTGAACAAATATTTCTTGCACGGCTATCCTGTGCAGGGCACAGCAAAGTGGTTGAACATATGGGCATTATATCTACCAGCTCCACCACTTACTCCACTCAGATGACCGACTTCCCTTTCTCTGTCCTAGCTAGCCAACCTAATGTTGGACTAATAACAAGACCTTCTTCATAGATTTGTTATGAGAATTAATCCATATAAAACATTTACAAAGTGAGTGGCACAGAGCAAGCACCCAAATACTCTAGTTAGGAGGAAACAATATACCTGCAGATAAAAACACAACTGCCCAAATCAGGTAGCATATCATACATATGAAATGGTAACTGGCAAATTACAGGAGGAAAGATCACTGTGAATTAGAGGCAGTGGGGTTTGTCCAGAGTCTTAACATAGAGGGAGGAGAGGTGCTTGTTAAGAGCATCTCAGGAAGGCCAGGATGCAAGTGTCTCATGTTCTTATGAGAAGGGGATGCAATATATAAGCCCTTCTGGCTGAAGCATTGGGTTCATGCAGGAGAGAAGTGGGAGAGAGGTGGTAGAGGTGGTTTGCGGTTAGTTTGTGATAAGCTTAGATTTTAGCCACTTCCGGTTTTTAGGACAAGCTTGTGGATTGGTGTAAGTTGTGCCCTTGGAAGCAGATTGGGCAGGGACCCGCCAGCCTGGAGGAAAGATGACCTAGACCATGAAGATCAACTGTACTGAGCCTTTTGCACTGCAACAGAGGTCAAGTGTGGGGGTCTAGACTAGCGGGAGGCAGCCAGAAGAGAAAGTCTCCTATGGATTCAGCCTGATATGAGAGGACTCAGATCAAATTGTGCTAACTGATCCCAAGGGACCTTCTGGTGTGCAGGGAAGGACAGAGACTGAGGTCCAGCTTGAGTTACTAGAAAGGAGAGGTCTTAATAAAATGACTAGTGCTCGCACTTACTTTTTTCTATTGAACAAGAATATTCTCAGAGTGACACTACTTATTCATCACAAAATATTTGGTACCTACTTGTGCTGGAGACAGTCACAAGAAATTAAAAAAAAAAAAAAAAGATCATCATCTAAGGTCCCTAAGGATCTCAAAATCAGGATGAGGGGAAGTGACAGGCAGTGTTTGGGAAGAGGCATTTGTTCAGAAGGCCAAGTATGTGGCCTCCTGTTGTTAAGTAAGTTTCCAGTGAATAATGTGGATACAGTATGCTACTGGAAGGCCAAAAGAGATTCCTATAGGCTGCAGTGGTTATAGGAGCCTGATCTGGTTATTTGTTTTATTATAAATTAAGATTTTTTTATTTTTAGAGAGAAAAAATCCAGTAGTTGGTTAAAGTGGAGACCAAATTACAAAATAAAATTCAAAATGTTATTTATCTTTTAACTCTTATGCACATTAGACTTGAATGTGCAAAGATATTTAATAATAATTAACAGTCCTTGAACACTTATTTAGTGTGTGGTACTATGGTACACTATTTACATATCAGCTTATTTAATCCTTACAAGCTGTTAATCAGGTATACTCTATTATCTTCATTTTACAAATGGGGAAAGAGGGGCTTGGAAAGAGGCTGCTTCACTTCTCAAAAGATTGGCTTTGCTGGAAGCATTGTTACTGTCCCATGACTAGACTCTGACCTGGCATTTCTTTTGTTTTTGTTGCCATTTCCACCACCCTTTTGAGACTGATAGCTTTATGTTTAGGTAGCTTTGACTGCTGGGATCCTTACACTCCCACTGAGAGGGAGTTCAGAGGCACTCAGTGCAGATTCAGTACTGGGTGTCTCACACCATCGTAGTTGTCCCAGATTTGATCTACGTGTATTGTTTGAGCATTTCTATCAGCCACTGCTGCTAGCAGTTCCTCCATTACCCTCAGTCCTGGCCACCTGTTTTGCCAGGGAACACCTGTGTGGTGGTCAGGAAGCCGACTGCCTATAGAAGTTGATGAGGCATTTCTGCTTGGATCTGGTGCCTTCCTCCACTCCTTGATCATTGTCAAAAGGTTCTGCAGCTCTTTATAACTCAGTCACTTCCAGCACTTCATCTTACTAGCTGTGTGATCTGGCTAAGTTGTTTAACCCTCTAATCATCAATTTCCTTACCTATAAAATCAGAATAATAATAGTACCTACCTTGTAGGGCTGTGAAATTAAGTGAGTAATGTTAAAGCACTTAGAATAATGCCTGGCATATAGTAAGTGCTCAATCGATGTTTTTTATTATTGTTTCCAGAACTTCTCAAGTGTTCATTGGAAATATTGGGCCCTAAAATCAAGCCACAACTTAAAAATAATAATTATATATAAGAACAAATTGTAACATGGTTATAGAACAAGACCGAAAAGTGATTTTTTTTTTTTTTTTTTTTTTTTTTTTTTTTTTGAGACAGTCTCACTCTGTCTCCCAGACTGCAGTGCAGTGGTACAATCTCAGCTCACTGCTACTTGAACTTGCAGCCAAGTTCAAGCGATTCTCATGCCTCAGCCTCCTAACTAGCTGAGATTACAGGCGTGTACCACCACACCAAGCTAATTTTTGTATTTTTAGTAGAGATGGGGTTTCACCATGTTAGCCAGGCTGGTCTCAAACTCCTGACCTCAAGTGATCCTCCTGCCTCAGCCTCCCAAAGTGCTGGGATTACAGGCATGAGCCACCACACCTGGCAAGTGATTATTTTACAAACATACTACCATGTTATCATTAAGCAATAACTTTACTTTTTTTAATCAAATAGGAAGTAAAGCAAAGGGGAGGACTGACAGGGTTGCAGAAAGAGAGCGCAGCACCCCATTATTTGCATGTGAGTAAAGCTGTCAGAAGTGTTGATCAAAGTGCAGTCTGAGGACCACTTGTCTGGGCACTTTAAAATATGTATATACCTGAATCCTACTGATTCAGAAGCCCTGGAAGTTGATTTCTTCTCTTTCCTCTTTCTCCTTCTTCCTCCTCCTCCTCCTCCTCCTTCTTCTTTCTTCTTTCTTCTTCTTCCTCTTCCCCTTCCCCTTCCCCCCCTTCTTCTTCCCCCTCTTCTTCTTCTTCTTCTTCTTCTTCTTCTTCTTCTTCTTCTTCTTCTTCTTCCTCCTCCTCTTGCTCTTCCTCCTCCTCCTGCTCTTCCTCCTCCTCCTGCTCTTCCTCCTCCTCTTCTTCTTCCTCTTCTATCATCCATTTCTGCTTCTTCTGTTGCTGCTGCTTCTACTTCCTCTTCCTCTTTCTCTCCATCTCCTTCTTCTTCCTCTTCCTCTTCCATCCTTCCTTCCTTCCTTACTTTCTTCTTGAATAAGTACACTAAGTGATTGTTAAGCATTTGAAAGTTTGATTTGCATCCATCCAAGGATTGAGAAAGAGCATCCCACTAGGGTCAAAGTGGACTTGCAGCTGGACAAAAGCAGGCCTGCATGTTGAAGTTTGATAAGACAATCCCAATTCCTAGGCCTTCAGGACATCAATTGACCAGAGAGATAATAATGAGCTGGCTTTATATGACATTTAAATTGAGTACAGAACATATGTCATTTTAGGATCAACCTTACCTGATATCAACTCTGTAGAACACCTGGTGATCAAAGGGCATAGGGTTTACCAGCAGCAGAGTAACAATGGCAAAGCCCATTTTCGTCTCAAAACTCGCTCCCTTAATAACAAGAATTACAAAAATCAGCATCACTTTCTTTCTCATGATACTAGAAGCCAAATAAAACCCTGAAACACCAGATATGGTGACAAAAAGCAAATGGAAGATTGCTAAATGACTTAGCTAAACAGTACAAGAACAAACTAGAAGTCTATAGAGAAAGAACTGAATTAAATCAATTCATCTGTGGGACTGTAGAAAGGCATCAAAATTGGTAACATCAAGTATTGTAATATATAGGAGGAGACTGGGGGCAGGGGATATGAAAAAAAAAATGGAAGGGGGTGTGGTTAAAAGCTACATAAAACTACTTAAACACCCTGAGTTCCACCCTCATCCTGCAGTTAGAAAAATATACTTCTGGAGAAACAAATTACCTTCCCATCTCTTTTGTCAGGAAACTCTTGGATGATGTACTGACCAACACAGGGACTAACCTAACAGAGAGGAAGACAGGGATTTTAGGAAACCGGAGACCACACAGGAAGGAGGTAAGAGGGAAATCCCAGGATGATGGCAAAGGGAAGTCCCCAAACAACAGCTGTGCAACAAGAATAAAGAACAATCAGAGGATCGCTTGAGCCTGGAGGTCAAGGCTGCAGTGAGCCAAGATCATGCCACTACACTGCAGCCTGGGCAACAGAGTGAGACCCTGTCTCAAAGAAAAGGACCTGTCAGCCCCAAGTGGAGCAGAACAGAGGGTCCTGGGAGGAACGTCCTCAGAAAAAGATATTCAAACACAGTTATCTGAGGAGTTTGAAGATGTAAAAGTACTATTGAAAGCCATTGTACATAGCGATAGGAAAACATGCTATAGATTAAAAAATAATAACCTAAGCAAATCAAAATTAGGTAACAAAAGTCCAGGAAAAACAAAAACTTATGTAAGATGGGAAATGTAGACAGTGTACATCACTTAACTCAGAAATGAACCATCATCAAAAATAATAAAAACACTGATTATGAATTTAACAAAAAGTTGTGGTGATAATTATAGTGAAGGATATGAGCACTAAAATGCTCATTTACCATAATAAGAATTAAATAGATTATGCCAAAGTTATAAACCAAGATATGTTAGTATACAAATATTGTTTACAAGTAGAGTGGTACATACCTGCTAGAGTGCAGTGGCTTTTCGCAGGTGCGATCTTAGTGTACTACAACCTAGAACTCCTGGGCTCAAATGATCCTCCCATCTCAGCCTCTCGAGTAGCTAGAACCACACGTGTGTGCTGCCACACCAAAGAAAAACGGCTAGAGTTGAAATTCTAATGCCACTACTTACTAACTTAGTCACTTGTGACCTTAAGAAAGTTACCGATGCTCTCTGTGTGCCTCAGTCAGTTTTAACATCAGTATAGTGGGGCTGACACAGATAGTACTCAACTCATAGGGTTTGCTGAGAATTAACTGAGACTATCCTTGTAAAATATTTAGTTTGGTGTCTGGCACATAGGAAGCATTTGATGCATCTTATCCATTATCATTTCACTTTTTAAATTATGTTCATGTATTACTTTGATAAGAAAAAAATATAATTTAAAAGAAAGCAGGGCCGGGAGCAGTGCTCATGCCTGTAATCCCAGCACTTCAGGAGGCCAAGGCAGAAGGATCACTTGAACCTAGGAGTTTGAGACCAGCCTGGGCAACATAGGAAGACCCCATCTCTACAAAAAAGTAAAAAAAAATAGTCAAGCGTGGTGGTACATGCCTGCAATCCCAGCTACTTGGGAGGCTGAGGCAGGAGAATCACTTGAGCCAGGGGGTCAATCAAGACTTCAGTAAGCCATGATCACATCACTGCGCTCNGCATTCACACGTATGTTTATTATGGCACTATTCACAATAGCAAAGACTTGGAACCAAGCCACATGTCCATCAATGATAGACTGGATTAAGAAAATGTGCACATATACACCATGGAATACTATGTAGCCATAAAAAAGGATGAGTTCATGTCTTTTTCAGGGACATGAATGAAGCTGGAAGCCATCATTCTCAGCAAACTATCGCAAGGAGAGAAAACCAAACGCCGGATATTCTCAATCATAAGTGGGAATTGAACAATGAGATCACTTGAACACAGGCAGGGGAACATCACCCGCTGGGCGTCTTTCGGGGAGGGGAGGGGAGGGGAGGGAGGGAAGGAAGGAAGGAAGGGCGAGCAAGCAGGTAGGGCAAAGAGAGATCCCTGACAAGGGAGCTTTCGGGAGGCTTTCTAACCACACCAACCCTGAAGCTGCATTGCAGTTCACCATGCCTAGAAAAAGACACTAAATGAGTTGTGTTTCCTGTGAAGTAAGAGGAAGGGAACAAGGATGTGTGTGTGTGTGTGAGAGACAGCGAGCGAGAGAGAGAGAATGAAGCTTCCTGTTAATGTTGCTATTAAAAATAGATTTGTTTCAATAATATTGTCATTAGCTTTCCTGTGTTCAGATATGCAGAAATAGTCCCTCTTCTAGCTCTGTTTCTTTGAAGGTGGGCAAGAGGACAACCTGTGGATTTCTCCTCATGAATTGTTCAGGCCTTGGCATGGTCCTCTTAGTGTCTTTGTGGTGAGAGTGTGTGGATTTACAGGCCTGAGGATGTTGGGCTTTCCTGCAGCCCTGTCATCTCTCTACTCATCTAGATGAGGAAAACGACAAGTTGGGATTGGAGATACACGGAGCTCACTCACGTTGCTTTCGTGAGTGTTGCTAAATCAAAATAGCTAATTGGTACCTTTTCCAGCTCACTCTAGGTGCAATTGGCTGAGAAACAGCCGTGATAGCTGATACAGCTGGAACTTGATTGTGTTTCTCCTGGAGAGGGCTGTCTGTAGGGCTCCTATTAGCAGCACACAGCATCTGCTGACTCGTTCTGCTCTGAAGCTTTTCAGGCCAGCACTTCTCTACTCTAGGCTGTCCTCCTGTGGACCCACTGAATTCCAGGTGTCTGGAGTAGAGCTTCTCTTACTTACTGCCCCCTCAGAAGGTGTTCATTGATGTCCCTGAAATGCCACTCCCTCCACAAAACTGCACCCAGTACTGACCACTGGAGATTAGTTCCTTACTTGTTCTTATCTGGACTTGGGACTTTAAGGTCCTCCTTCCTCCTTCCCCACCCCAGCTATTCACTTAGCCTGGCTCCCTGCCCTTTGTGCACTTATCCATGACCTAAATGGGTAAATTCTTTTGTGTCTATTCACCATTGAATGTTTATTTTAGGCTCAGTGACCTATCTTGTCCATGTTTTAAATTGTGAACGCCCAAGGGTTAAGGGTTGCGTTTCTTTGCAATTCTCTTGTTGCAGTATTTGCTACAGCAATACTGTGTTTTGAATGTTTATGTATTTCCAAAATTCACGTTGAAACCCAATCCCCACTGTGGTAGTATTAAGAGGTGGGGCTTTTAGGAGGTGATTAGTTCATAGGGTCCACACTTGGGAATGGGATTAGTGACTTTATAAAAGAGGCTTGAGGAAGCCCATTTCCCCTTTCTGTCAAGTGAGGACACGTAAAAAGAGGGCTAGATCACCGGACACTGACTCTGCTGGTGTCTCATTCTTGGACTTTCCAGTTTCCAGAACAGTGAGTAATAAATGTATCCTGTTTATAAGTTACCTGATCTAGGTGTTTTGTTATAGCGGCCCTAAGAAACTAAGACAAACATGTAGGCGTTTCTGTGCTGCTTTCATAAGTGAGGAAGAAGTGAAGGATTCTAAAGCTCCGATAGTGTTTGGAAAAGTAAAAGAAATCTCTGGATTTAGACATGAGAATAAGAAGGTCAAGTTCAGGGACCAAGCAGCATTTTGCAGTTCATTCCTTCAAAGATTGAAATCTGTGTGGCGAGTCATTAAATAAGGAGTCCAAGGCTGCTGAACTCCTTGGGAAGATGAGTGAGGTTCACTTGCTGACCTTTGGTGAGTCACTTCTAGTGTGGTCTTTTGATTTCCCTATTTTAAAATGACAAGAATAATAGTTTCACAAGGTGAGAGAAGACTGAGGAATGCTTCAGATAGCCTCCAAGAATTGAGAGTTTAAACCTCAGTACTGTAGTGTGACTTTGGTAAGCATGACTGAGAGGGGAAAGAAGAGGTTATTAACTTTAAGGTCATCAGAGGTGGGTTGGCATTTATTGGTTCAGTCTGGAACCTGGAACACCAAGCTAGAGGGAAAGTCAGAGAGTAGATAAGTCAAAGCTTATGTCAGCCATCAAAAGCCAGAGGCAGGAGCACAGCTTGAGGCATCGTTCCATGTCAAAGACAATGGCAAACATGCCCATGCAAACTCAACAAATTCAGGGGGCATGGAAAGCAGCTTTCTGATTACTCTTATAGTTTTCTGTTTCTGCTGCAACCAGTTAGAACCGCACAAGTTTATCATCTTAATGTCTGAAGGTCGGAAGTCTAAGATGGTTCTTATGAGCTAAATGCAAGGTGTTAGTAGAGCAGCATTCCTCTGGGGGGCTCTCAGGGAGAATGTGTCCTTGCTTTTTCAAGTTCCTCAAGGCCTCCTGTACCCCTTGGCTTGTGGCCCCACTGCTCATCACTCTACCCTCTGCTTTTGTCCTCATATCTCCTGACTATGATTCTCCTATTTCTTACATAGTCTCTTGTGATTACATTCCGCTCCCCCCCGCCCCACCAAATAGCCAGGATATTCTTTCCATTTAAAGATCCTTAATTTAATCACATCCAAAAAACTCTCTTAGTAAAAAAAGTACCATATTCAGGGATTATGACCATGGACATCTTTTTGGGGGGTCATTATGCAGCCTGCTACAACTACCCAATGAATTTCATGCTCTTTGTTAAGGGCTTTGTTTTAGTGCTAAAGCCATTACCTGCATATAAATATAAAATAAACATATCACAGATTTAGTTTAACTCATTAAGGAACAGTTAAAATGATACAACTGTTTCAAAGGAAAACTGAAAATTCCCACACATCTAAAGACCTTCAGAAATGCTGAAAGAATTTGCAGATGGATGTACATTGGTCAATATGGGACACTAATTGGGTACATCACACAATTCACATTTCTATGAACAAAATAGTTTGCATCACTATCATCAGTACTGTACAATTTACAGAGCTGTGGTTTCATTGAAAAGCAGATAACCCAGCCTGCGATCCCAGACTCCAGTCATTGTTTTTGCCCCTTTCAGTCTATTGAAATGTTTCCTGATACCTTCTACAATGAAAAAATTCCCTTGGATCCTCAGAGACCCTCCTTTGTAGCCTTCCACCTCAGAACAGTTTCCACCCTTCTTAACCACCTGCGTTCTCTCCACCCCTACATCACTAGGTAACTACTTCATTGATATTCATTTACAATGATCAGGTAGCAACTTAAAATACATATACTCCTGGATGGCTGTAAAAGCAGGAATCAAAGCTTTGTAAACTGAGTGCGATAAAGCTGAACGTGTAGGCGGCAATTTTCACTCCCCTTAGAATCACCTGGGAACTTTTTGGAACCTGTCAATGTGGGGATGCAATTCTAGATCACTTCTGAAGGTCTCCCCAGATAAGTCTCACGTGAATTCTTATGCAAATCACTGCTGTGGACCTTGCTCCTGAGAACGAGGTCAAGAGACTGGAACATGCGCAACACCTGCAGCTTGATAGAGCTATCAGGTCCCAGGACCCACCCAGACTTTCTGAATTGAATCTGGAAGATTAACAAGATCTGAGGTGCTTTGTATACATGTGAAAGTTCGAGGAGCACTGGGCCTTTCGAGTGGTCTTCTGGAAGGCACTAGGCTTTCAGGTGGAACAGTGCTTCTCAAACTTTGACCAAGCATCAGAATCACCTGGATGGCTTGTTAGAATTTCAGATTCAGTAGGTCTCAGTAGCCTCCAAGAATTTGACTTTCTTACAAGTTCCCAGGAAACCACACTTTGAGAATCACTGGTGTAGAACATTAAAGAGTGAGAGAATTTTGAGAAAGCGTCAGTTCTTTCGGGGTTAACTACACCATACTGCTGGCTTATCCATTCCACTGAGCCGGTTGGTCCTCTAAGAAAATAACTGGACTGACACACCCAAAACTCTTCAGCACCATCCTAAAAATAGTTGCTTTTAGCCAGACAGGGAGATTGTCTTGAGAGCAAGAATGTGCAGGTGCATCTCGGGCAGAATCAAGTTGGCTGTCCCTCTAAAATCCCTCAGGATCCCTCACTCTTTGGAAGGCTTTCCTGGGAGCAAAAGGGTTGGGCCAGACCCCTATTAAGTTCATTAGGGATGGCACCAGGTGCAAGAGGCTGAAGAAGAGAGTTGGACCCAGCGAGTAAAAGATAGGGTTTATGGAGGGGAACTTACAGAGCAATCCAATGGTGGTGGGCTGGATAGGAGAACCACCGCCTCCTGCAGAAAGCATGCTGTTGAGGCTGGGCACAGTGGCTCATGCCTGTAGCCCCAGCATTTTAGGAGGTCAAGGCGGGAAGATTGATTGAGGCCAGGAGTACTAGACCACCCTGGGCAACGTAGCAAAACCTCATATCTAAAAAATAAAAATAAAAAATTAGCCATGTGTGATGGCACACATCTGTAGTTTCAGCTACTCAAAGGCTGAGGCAAGAGGATTGCCTGAGCCCAGGAATTTGAGGCTACAGTTAGCTCGGATCATGCCACTACACTCCAGCCTGGGTGACAGAGCAGGCTAAAGACCTTCCTAAAGACCTTCAGGAATGCTGAAAGAATTTGCAGATGGATGTACATTGGTCAATATGGGACACTAATTGTCCCATCACACAATTCACATTTTTATGAACAAAATAGTTTGCATCACTATCATTACAATTTACAGAGCCGTGGTTTCATTGAAAAGCAGATAACCCAGCCTGCGATCCCAGACTCCAGCCATCATTTTTGCCCCTTTCAGTCTTTAGAGACTATCTCTAAAATAAATAATTTTTAAAAAGAAAGCATTCAGTTTATATTTCATTTTCACTTAGCACCCTCAACAACTTTCACCTGACCGTCTTCATTTAACCCAAAACACAGGGCCTCAATCCTCTGTGAGGCCCACGTGCCATGGGACAAGATGGTTCAGATGTTCCTCAAAGATAAGGAATGACTTTTTGAGTGGGCCACTCCTGTATTCCTTAGCTTGGGATTCCAAACACACATTCAGATGCGTCTGCTGTGCAGGGTCATTCTCAGGGTATGCTTAAGTGACTCCTGTCAGGTGTGTCTGCCATACAGCAAGCCAAAGACTTATTTTTGAGGCTGGAGTGAGTGGGAATGATGTTCACTTATAGGTGGAGTTAGATTTTTAAAAATTTATTTTATTTCTTTCTCCTCTTTTTTTTTTTCCCTTCCCCTCTCCCTCTCTTTCACTTCTCTTGGAGAGTCCAGGATGAATCACTCATGGCCGGCATTTAACTCACACCTGTTATCCTGAGGCAATTTCTTTGAACAGTTCACTGCTTCATACTCCCTTCCTGGGATAACAGCAGGGGAGGGTTTTATTCACGTCACATTATGGATGTGGCATCTGAGGCTAGCCTGCCTGCCACAGTTACTTAGCCAGTTGGTGCTAAGACGTGGTCACTACCCACAAATGCCCCTGGGGCTTTTCAACAAAAAGCCATGGGTTCAGGCTGGCTTTCTTCAGCTATCCTCCTGGGAGAAAATGCTACTGAGGTAAGTCAAGGTGGGCAAGCCTGGGGTGGGGCTTGCAGTTGGGGACAGGGGAATAATGGAGGTTCCCGCATCCTTTCTTCTAAGCAGGTGCCCACAGCCGCACCTGGAGGCAGTCCAGCAGGCCTGTGGAAGAGCTAAGGCTGAAAGACAGCGATGGGGAAATTCAAAGCCTAAGGGCCTGCCCCAGCCCTGTGCCTGCTTTGAAGGGAGTGCTGGTGATAGGTGGGTAGCCCAAAGAGTTCACTGACCCTGTAGTCTGTTTCCTTCATGTCTACCTTGTTATCAAAGAGCTGACCTAGGGCTGCTTTCTCAGGGGACTTGGGAAGGTAAAGGCTTTTTTCCAGCTGTGCAGGAGAATTCATTGTAACATGTTGGTCTAGTTCTCCTTTTCCTTTTTTCATCTTGCTCATTCTGTCCACCCACCTTCTCCCACTTGTTGGCTGCTTCCTCCTCTCCTCCCCTAAAAATGGCTTTGACTCTTCTCCCCTTGGCCTGATCCAGCCATCTGGTAATATCACATGGCCAGCTCAACTTTTGATGAGGGCTTCATTTTTGAGTGACAGAAGCCCTTGTAAGGCAGTATGGTGTGGTTTGCTCTGAAAGAACTGATACTGATATGTCTTCAAAACTCTCTCATGGGCTGGGCACAGTGGCTTACACCTGTAACCAGCACTGTGGGAGGCGGAGGTGGGTGGATCACTTGAGGTCAGGGGTTCAAGACCAGCCTGGCCAACATGGTGAAACCCTGTCTCTACTAAAAATACAAAAATTGGCAGGTGCCTGTAATCCCAGCTACTCGGGAGACTGAGGAGAATCGCTTGATCCCAGGAGGTGGAGGTTGCAGTGAACTGAGATTGCGCCATTGTATTTGAGCCTGGGCAAAACGAGTGAAATTTTGTCTCAAAACAAAAAAACACCTCTCTCCTGTTTCCTAATGTTCTACACCAGAGGTTCTTAATGTGTAGCTTCCTGGGAACTTATTAGAAAGTCAGATTCTTGGACTCTGAGATTTACCAAACCTTCAACTCTGAGGGTGGGACTCATCAATCTATAGCAAACCATCTGGGTGATTCTGATGCTTGGCCAAAGTTTGAGAACTGCTGTTCCCCCTGAAAGACTAATGCCCTCTTAAAAGAGCACCTTCCCTCATGGTAAATATTGGCTACTCTCTAGGAAGTTCTTTGTGTCTATTCTTATGGATGGCTAACATTTGCTGGGAGTTTTCTGGCGTCAGGCTCTTTACATATTTTTTTCTCATTTAATCCTTCTAATACCTCAACACACTATTGTACCCATTTTATAGATGAAGAAACTGAGTCACGGAGGGTTTACATAAAAATGTTTAGTATGTGTTACTCCAGAATACTGTAGCTGATCTTTGTGCCAGACCCTTATTGACTTCAATAGGGATGACATCATGTTCGAGGCTGAAAAAGAGACCTGGAGCCAGTGAACAAGATATAAGGTTGAGGGGACTGATGTACAGGGTGGTGCAGCAGCAGTGGGCTGGACAGGAGAGCCACTACCCTTTGTAAAAAGCATGCTATATACAGCTTTTCACTTAGCACCCTCACCCTAGCAAACTCCACCTGATAACCTTCACTGGACCTGAAACAAAGAACCTCAATCCCCTGTATGACCTGCATTCCATGGGATGGGCCGGAGGTTCAGATGTTCCTCCTAGACAAGGAATGAATCCCTGTGTTGGCCACTCCTAGATTCCTTAGGCTTAGAACTCCAAGCGCACATTCTTCTTGACTATTGGGTCATTCTTGAGGTAGGCTTACATTAAGTTATTGGTTAGATGCATCTGCCATACACTGATTTCCATTAAGGAGAGACCAAGGGCAGGTTACTCCAAACCCCTGATGCAGTCAATCTTCAAACTGAGCTTTAGGCAGAGGGATGGCGGAAGAGGAAGTGTGCTGAGTTGTGTGTTAGCCAGGTGAGTAGGCTACAGGTGAGGCCATGAGATGTGTGGAAGCTATAGTCCTGCTCTGTCATTAAACCTAGGTGCTTCTTTTTACTCTTTAGTCCTGGGTTTCTTAATCTGTAAAATGCAATGGTTGAGCTATACTGCTAAGAACTTTTCCAACTGTGACAGCTTGTAATTATCCAAAGGCAAGGTGCTTTAGAAAAGTTGAAGCCCCATTTGACTCTAGGTATTTGCTCCACTCCTGTGTGTGAATATGAAATGAAGCCTGCCTGTTGGAAAAGTGGACCAGTGGGGGATTTGACTTGGTATTGGCCAGCAGGATTTGGCTGGACATTCCCTACCACAATGGCAGATCTCAGCTGCAGAAAGGTGGCCAGAATAGTTTGCTATCACCTATATGCCCAACTTAATTCCTGTTTTATTGTCCTGAAGAAAGGGGTTGCTTAAATCTCTTATGTCTATGGTCCTTTCCTTGATGTGGTCTGTGCTGAGTAAACATGGTTAACATTTAGAGCCTGGAGAGCTTCCCTCTAAGCAGAGAATTTGAAGTGTGAACATAATTTAGTGGCCACATAATATTTTTTATCTACTGAAACCAGAGATCTTCTGGAAGTGGAGGGTGGTATTCAAAAAAAGCTATGATGGGGAAAAGATAGGAAGAGGAGTCATGGAAAGTATGGGAGTTTCTTTTCTATCCAAAACTTTACTCCAAATACCTGGGAAGGTCTTGAACCATGTGAGAGTGACATACCACAAATGTAACCATGGGCTGAGACCAAGCATCTAGAGTAGTCGTCTTCCCCTCGTTACTTCAAAACCTTCTTTGGAGAGAAAGATGATCAGAGGAAGACTATATCTTTGATCCCAGTGAGGGCCTAGAGATCCAAGCTGGTGACAACTTGAATAAAACTCATTCTATTAAGCTAGTGATCCATTGCTCTGGGGCAGGGAATTAAATGAGGACTCTGTCATTTTCCTTATGCCTCACTGGTATAGCAGAGGGCCACAGTGGAAAACGTTCCAATTAGAAATCAGGTAACCAGGGCCCTTGGCCAGACCCCAACATGTATTAGCAATACGATCTTGACCATGTGCCAGTGTGATGAGAGCCAGTGTGCTCTCATCAGTGGAGTGTAGATTGTTACACTGATTCTTTCTACTTCATATTAGGCAGTGATGAGGATCAACTGACATAGTGAATACTGAGATGGTGAGCATATTAGTGGCTTAAAATAACAAATATGTTATCTCACACAGGTTCATTAGGTCAGAAATTTGAGGACAGTTTAGCTGAGAGCTTTAGTTTGAGAACTCTCATGAGGTTGCAGTCAAGATGATTTCCAGGGCTGTCATCTGAAGCCTTGACTGTGGCTGGAAGATCCACTTATAAGACGGTGCACTCATGTGGTGTCAGGTAGATGCTAGCTTTTGGCAAAAGGTCTCAGTCCTTTACCATGTGGACCTCTCCATAGAGCTGTTTTGGTGTTCTCATGACTTTATAGCAGGCTTCCCTCAGCAGGCCTTCCCTTGACCATGTAAGTTGGCCCTTTACAGTACACAGGAACATGAATACCAGAAATCAGAATATCAGGAGCCATCTTAGAGGCCATTTGATAAGCTGCTACTGCAGGTGTCATTAGATTTATTGTTCTGAGAATGTTGCTGTAAGTTGGAAGTACTATCTTAGGAAAATACTTTGGCTAACATTCAGGCTGTTTCTCAGCCCAGTATCTCATTCTGTTCTCTGAATATAGGATGTCAAAATGCATCTTTCCAAAGGTCATTTGGAAGAGCAGGATGAGCACAGGTAATAGGTGTGAGGAGGCAAGGAAATGCTGTAAACACTTAATGAGTTAAGATTTAGCAAAGAAGCTCAGAAAAGCTTCAGGTGCACTAAGGCTGCAGGTTCATGGCCAGCCCTCACTGTGCTTGTTATAAGACAGAAATAAAGTCAATAGTTTAAAATTTCCACCCCACCAGACCTGTAATCAGTCTTGCCAATGAGAGCAAATGTAAGCCTAATTTCCTGTGCCTTTTCCTACTCAGCCTCTGTAAAGGGTCAGCCATCACAGAAATGGATAGAAAACGTGGCCAAAACAAAAGGTGTTGGGCCCAGCAACCTCCTTTCTGCACCATTTGTTGTATTTTTTTTTCCTGCAGTGGGAAAATACAATGAAGTCACGATGTAATCTCTCACAGGTCTTCTCAATGTATTTTCACAACTCAAAGGTTGTGTCTCAGTCAAAACTTTATCAGATAAAGCATCAAAAGAATGCTCCTTATATTTCTAGGATATGTATTTTGTACTTAATTAATTTTTGCAGATATTTATACAATACCAACAATGTACCCTAGAACTCTGAGGCAATGGTGAGAAGCAGAGAGGCACAATGAAGAGTCTATTAGGGGTAATAAAGTGTTAAAGAAAAGGCTGAAAAATACAACAATGGCAGATACTATTGACAGTCTGGCCCAGAGGCATTCAGTACCTTCTCCCTGCCCACTTCCCAGTATAGACGCAGAAGTGAGCTATTTGCTTTCCTGGCCTCACTGGAAGCTAGAGGTGACTACATAACCCAGTCCTGGTCAATGAGGTGTAGAGTCAGCTGGAGGCAGTTCAGAAAGTTTCCTTTCCCTTATAAAAGAGGAAGGTGTGAAAGGAGAGCTCACTGGCACTGCTCCTTTTCCCTCCTGCCTGAATATAAATGTGATGGCTGAAGTGGGGCAGTCACCTTGTGCTCATGAAACAATTAACATTTGGCTGAAAATCCCATACACAGAGCAAAACATAAAAGGAACCACAGTCTTGGATGGCCTTGTTGTACTACCAAACCAATTCCAGCAACTATCTACCTGCAGACTTTTAGTAGTAGTCATTTAAGCCACTTTTAGGTGGTTTTTCTCGTATTTACTGATTATTCCTGTTGAAGACTAAGGCCAAATGAGACTGTTAGAGAGTAAATGCACTGAAAGATCAGTGAGGTCAATTCAGCAAGAGCTGGAGAGATGTGAAAGGGCTCGATTGGTGGAATTGGGGTCAATGGGGAGTGCTTGAATAGATGGAAATGTAGCAGATGGGATGAAGAATAGCATTCCAGAGTGGACGTACCAAGAATTTATCACTGAATCCATATCTCTAAAGACAAGGTTGTCAGAGGTCCCTGATCCCTAAGATGTGACACATGGCTGGGCCATTTTGTATAATTAGGGGCAGCACAACATGATATGTCACATCGAGGGCTCTTGGACTAGATAGACCTATGTTTGAGTCCCAGCTCTGCCACAAACCAGCTGCATAACTTTGAGCCTGCTGCATAACCTACTTAAGCTTCAGCTTCCTCATCTTTCAGTTGAGGGCAATAAAAATTAAACAAGGTGACATATGCAAAGTGCTTAGTATGTAGTAAGCATTTACTAGCCTGAGTGGTAATTACTACTATCATCATTATAGTGATCAGATATTATATCCATCTTTACATGCCACCATAGGGATGCCTGCTTAACTCTAGAATCCAATTTACATCTATCAGATGGGAATGTCATCTCTCAAAGCTGTATTACCTGTTAAGAAGGATCCTTGAGAAAGTTTCCTCGAAACCAGTTTGCCTGGAGTGTGTAAATAACTTACAGCATTTTGTTATTTTAAGCCCTTTAAGTAGATTTTGAGCTAAAATCACTATGATCTCCCCATCCCCCCACCCCAGCAGAAGATACAAGAATTATGTAAGGCAAGAAGATGAAAACTTTAAACAATGACCTTTAGACTCAGTGAAGGGTTCAGGGTTGCCATTGTATGGAGTAAACTGGCTTGGACTTTGGCAAGTTCTAAAGACGTTTGGACTTCAAGGCACACTGTGGAAAACTCAAGGGCAGGAAGCTCTTTTCTGGTAAGACCATTTTGTTATGTGCTGTCTCTACCATCCGCAAAGGATGGGGGCTAGAAGGGAAGGTTGAGGTAGAACAAAGATAGTGTCAAGAAGAAACCTGGAAGGTACCATCTGAATGTGCTCTTGAACTCATAAATTCCCTCACAGTAACTCAGTTACTGGTTCTTCAGGTATGTGATTGGATCTGAGGCTGTAATTGTGCATGTGCACACGTGAGCACACACACACACATACGTACATACACACACATTCCTACCCCTCCACACCTTTCTTCCTGCTGCCGTCCGGTTGCCTTTCAAAATCTTTTCCCTCACTTATTTACAGTATCTCATCAAAGACTTTTTGACACTCCCAATTAAATTTACTACTCCTGTGCTTCCTTAGACATTTGCTTTTAACTTTTCAAATTCTGTGAGTGTTCCATGCTTGCTGAGGAAAAACATACATTCAAAAAAATCAACCATGTAATTTTATTAACTAAACCCAATAGACTTCCAGAATTGTCATAAACATACTCTATAAGATATAAATGTATACACATATGTTGAATGAAATGGAATACTTTTTCATTGTTTAAAAATATATTTTGAATACATAAAACATAGATTTATTTACATGCCAATAAACAGGATATGAATGTATAACTTTTTAATTGCTGATGGTATCCTTCTGACTTATACTATACCATTATTTATTCAATAAGTCATTTAGATTAATTTCAGTATTAAAAGGAATGTACCAATAAGCATCATTGCTCCTTGATATTGACACACTTGCCTAATCTCTCTCCCAGCTCTCAGGATTATTAGAATAGTTTGAACTTTTACATCCATCTTAGTTTTTTAAATCTTAATTTATCTTTACATATATTCTCATTCAATACTTTCTTTCATTATTTTTCATAAATATGTTAACTATTATTTGGATATTGGTTCCGTTACTGCTATCATTGTTCTCTACCATTTTTAGAAGACAACTTCCTTCTACTTGTGTTCTTTTATTTGCTTTTCATTTGGCTGGAAGATTTTAGGCTTTTTTTTTCTCTGAAAAGGTAAAAGTGGTCACTCTGGCATTATGTCTTAAATTTTTGTTGCCTCCAAACATAAACAGTTATTTGTCTTATATAGCTGTTGTCATATCCTTTTTCTGTCATTAAGTGCTATGAAGAAAAGTCATTATTAACCTTTTTTTTTTAAGTTTTAAATTTAAGAGATGGGGTCTTGCTCTGTTGCCCAGGCTAGACTTGAAATCCTGGGCTCAAGTGATCCACTCACCTCAGCCTCCCAAGTAGCTGGGACTATAGGCATGTGCCACACTGCACTTGGCTTAAAAATTTTTTTTGTAATAGTAGCCTGTTTTTGTTTGGTTACTTATAAATTTTTTCCTTGAACCCTAAGAAAAGTTACCAAGCAATTTGGGTCTTATTATTTTATGCTACTCAGTGGGTCCTTGACATGTGTAGGCTCAATCCTTATTTAGCTCAAGAAAATTTTCTTCTATCAGTTCTTTGATTAGTACTTCTCGACCTGCTCTGTTGTCTCCTGAATTCCGACTGTGCATGTATTAGATCTTTTCAATCTATTCTCTAGGTCATCTCTTTACTTATCATGGTCATCTCTTTTCTCTTATGTCTGTATTCTGAGAGGATATCTTGAATTGTAAATTCTATTTTACTAATTTGTCTCTGTAGCATCCAATTTGTCTTTTACTGATAACCCTCCATTTTTAAATGTGCTAATAGTGTTTCATGTGATAGCAATTAGCCCTGAGCTCAAAACTTTTTCCTATTAATAAATACAAGTTTCTCAAGTTTCAGAGGCGTTGGTTTGATTTTTCCCCCTTTTCCTAGAGCCAATTTGTTTTGTATGGGAGACATTTGCTCCAACCCTTCTTTTTAATTACTGAAACATTTCATATGCCTTGTGATTGGCTGTAAAGCTTCTGTAGCAGGAAGGAGGTTACTGTGTGACTGAGTAATGAGAATCCATATGAATTTTGCCTGAGATTATATAGGTCTTTGTTCAAATCCTTTAACCCCAGATATCGGAGAGGGGTGAGGAATTATATGTATGTTTTAAATAATTTAAAGTTTTAATTTAAAATATTTAAACTCTAAAAGGTTTGATTTTTCTAGACTAGATAGGAAACATTTTTCTGTGAAGGGGATAAGGGAGAACTTGCACTAAATTTTTTTGTATGTTTACTGTGATAGACCTCAATGCCAGGACATAGTCTGTTCCTCCTAACTGATTTTGTTAGGAACCTGATATGGAGCTGCTTCTGCTTTTCTTAGCAAATATCTTTCCAAGCAGAAGCTGGATGTGAGGTCCACAGCCAACTGGTGGACGCTGACATCTAATGCATGTCCCAAAGCATCCTTAAACTTAAGATTTTGCCCCTTCCAACTGCCAGGGTGTGCTGTGGCCACCTCAGACCAAACCCTGAGAGCCAATGGCTACATTTTTCGGGCATTTTGTGAGCTGGTTGTGATACACAGCTGTTATTAAACATTAAATGATGTAAGCTTAATATCACATAAATTATAATTACAGGCATTATTAAAAATTAAATCATAAATTTACAATCAAATACTAAAAACTCACCACTTCCTAATTGTTTCACTTTGTTATCAATACTCCTGAGATTACTTTTCATCGATTGCTTCTGGATGGTGGCAATACTATATATTGGTGTGCTACTGTGCACCTCCTCCCAATTGTGTTCAGTGACATGCGGAAGAGCTAATGATTGAACGTTTTCCGGTGCACCCTTGCTGGTTCACCCTAAGCCCTAGCCTCAATTTCTCTAAACTAGGGAGATGTGGGAGAATATACTGTGCAGTTCTGCTAAGGATTTACAGCCACTTACCAGAGACACTTTCCCTTATATGTTATAGGCTGGTTAAAACTTCCTTCATTCTACTGTGATTACCGACTTTTGCAGAAATTCCTCAAAAGTTCTATATATTGATGACAACCCTTCTCCTTGGGAAAAAGCCAGAAAACTTGAACTTCCAGTTTACGGGGTGTTATTAAAATGTATCATTGGAATGTATCTTTGAGAGACAAAATTTTAAAAGTAGTGAAATGAACTTGAAACTAGGATATTCTGTGGGGAAAATGATGAATGAAACATAGTGCCACATGAAGTTGGGCTCCAGACCAGATGAAGCTGATGTCTGGATAAGAGAGTGGAGTGGCCAGTCCCCCACAGCTTTGAGATTTGGCACTGCCTGAGATGTCACAAGGACTTCCCGAAGAGAGATTCACCACTGAGCTGCTGGCCTGGAACAGTCTAGCAAATAATCAGCGGCCCTGATTTTGTTGGCCTTTCTTTCTGTAGAACTTGCAGGGCAGCTTTCTCAGGCATGTTGAGGTGGGTGCAGCCCAAACAGTACTAGGAAACAGGCAAGATGCACCTCGAGCAGAGTTCTGAAGCCGATGTCACAGAACCTCCTTTCTAGGACAATATTCTGCTTCTGCCACAGACTGAATAAGAAAGCACCATATGGAGAATGTATCTGAAGAACCATTGCTAATCGAACCTTGTGTAAGAGGCGCTACCGCTTGCAGAGATCTCTTTGACAGATTCCTCTCAAGTGTCAGGGCAAGAGGATCATTTAGTTCACACTGAACTGACAAGTTCCTCCTCCCAGAGCACTGAAACCATGAAAGCATTGTGTGCCCCTTTTTTTTGCCTGGCTAATAGGAAGCTTTGTTTTCCTTCAATTATTGAAACTTTCCTTAGAGACAATTAGTTTTTATTTTCAATAACATCTCCCTTCCTTTCTTCCTTCCCTACTTGTTTCGTGTCTATTTCGTGGCTTTACTTTTTTGTCATACTTGTGTTTAATATTATACAATGTATATTAATGTATACAATGTATTTAATGTTATAAATACATTTAATGTATTTAATGTTATAAATACATTTAATGTATTTAATGTTATAAATACATTTAATGTATTTAATGTTATACAATATTTCAGAATAATAGAACAGCCAATCACATACATCGGTGATTTTTAATCCATTAGATGATGAGTAAATCAATGCTGTGTACCTAAGAGCCAATAAAAGGTAAATACTTCCTGGAAGTAGGTACAGATATGAATAAATATAAATATCTTATATAAAATATCTTAAAAGTTATACATTTTGGGTGGTTTACCATGTGTCCAGCCAGCCCTATCCTACAAACGACAGGAAATCGAAAGCGATAGTTTTGGGGAATGTAATCTTGATAGGCAAGACTTATGACTTACTAACAACCATATGTATTGCTTTCCATTGATTAAATGCCAGCCATGTTGCAGGTGCATTCCGTACATCTTATTTAATGCTCACTCCTAGAGACTCCAAAAGTTAGGTTTTCTATTAAATGCATACCCAGGTGATCCTAATGTTCAACTAGGGTTGAGAATTTCTCATCTAAAATAAAAGGAAAAGGTACAGTTGCATGCAGATCACATCTAATGTGCCAAGGTAAAGAGCCAACTGAGGCCCTGGCATCTGTCCCTGGAGAGGGAGAGAAGTGGCTTGCCTGAAGCTGAGGTGTGTGATGTCAGCTGTCTGAACCACCTGCAGCATGGGAACTTTAGATAGGAACATTCAACTCTAGAGAACTTATAATGTAGATAATGCCTTTGACAGTACTGAAAAACCAAACATGTCACCTGAAAAGTGATTATATTTAAGAAGTGCAATGGTCTAGGCTCAATAGAAGTAGCTTCCATGAAGGCTGGTGGGAGGAGCAACCACCAGGAGTACATGGGCCTGTTTTACTAGAGTAGGAAACATTTGAAATGTCAACTCCTCTCTGAAGCTTGGCCTAGCTCCTCATGCAGGCCTACTTGAGACTTAATGTCCATTCCTCTCTGTATCTCTTATGATAGAGGGCAGTTGTTTGAGTTTGCTTTCACCAGCAGACTGTAATCTTTGATTTCACCTGTTTTATCACTGGACCTTCAGAGGGAAATACAGTGTCAAGCAAATAGTAGGCGCTCAATAAAGCTTTGAATGAATCAGTACATTAGACACCTCATCGGATGTCTTATCCTCGCACATCCAAAGAAACAGATCATCACCACTGTCAACAAAACTGTTTTAAATAGTTTTAAACATGGCACTGGGCCTCTGTTAGAGGACAGTAAATATGGCACAAAGTGACTAGCACATTGTCTCCATTGTGATGAAGTTATCTATATTTTCTGGTTTCTGAGGGCTTGGACTATAAATCACTGAGCTCTGAAATGAGAGCTCCATAAATAAATTGGTTCCAGTGAGTTAGTCTTACAACGTATGGTATATTTCACAGTCAAAACTATAATTCTAATGAGCAGTCGTGGTGATGAATAGACCTCCCTTGTAACTTTCTTCCTAATGTGATTAGTGGTGGTAGTTAGAGGTTGACTGTCCTGTTCTCATATTGTAGGCCAAACCTTTACACCTGTCAAGACAGGTATAGATTTAGAATATTTTATTTAACAAGTTAAGCCTGAGGTTATGCTTCAGACTGTTATGATTGAGTGCTACAGAGAGAAGGGAATTTCTCATTTCCTTCTGGAAAGCAAAATGCAGATTAGCATGTTGGTGATTACTCATTTATCCTCCACACCCTCCCTCCCCCAAAGCATCTCAGCGGTTTTCTGTTGAGTTGATTTATGACAGCAATACCAAACTGGGGGTTACAAAGTGCTATCTTTTGAGAAGATAATCTGAAGTTTGGATAGTGAGTAATCAGTTCTATCTATTTAAGATATTGCAATTGATTTTATTTTAAATAGACTTTTTAAGGGACAAGTTCAGGGAAAAAAAGTGTCTTAAATTGACTGACACTGTATCAGGTCTTAACAGACTCTACTTCCCTGCCTCCCACCATGCCCCAGAGGGTTTGGTAGGCCACATTCTTTTAGCACTTCATGCTTTAGGTAGATGGGCAGAGTGTCATTTCCAAATACACTCCTCTCCACACTGTCAAGAACTTGGCTGCCAATTTAGATTCACCTCAAGTACCACGTTTAAGATGTCAGCAAGTAAAGTATACCCCAATTCTAGGCATGCTTTCACTTGGCCATAGTCACTGGCAACATAAAAGACCACCAGTTGTGGGTTAAAATTGGTGGTCAGGTTGTAAATGGAGAATTGGGGGACTGAGAAGCTTCATTCAGCTCACTTAATCACAGCATATGCTCTAGAAGGAGTCCCAGAGGCCCAAACCTTTATCTCACAGATAAGGAGTTGGAGGCCTGGAAGGTGCCTTGAATTGGCCCACTTCCCACAGCTGCTTATAAGACAGATAAAAAGACCAGGCTGGGTCTCCTAAACTGCAAATCAATCTATTTTCTTTTTTCTATGGCCTATACTATGAACATAAATTATAAAGTAACATATCACTCATTAATGGCAATGGTTTTTAGTTAAAATACTAGACGTACTATTCCAGTAAGCAGGTGATCTAAAGTCGTGTTCTTCAAACTTTAGTATACATTAAAATCACTCAGCTTGTTGAAACAGATTGCTAGGCTCCAGTGTCAGAGTTAGTAGGTCAGGGGTAGGGCCTGTGAATTTGTACCTCTAATAGGTTTCCAAGTGAAGCTGATGTGAATGCTGTTAATCTAGGAACTACACTTTGGGAACCACTGGTTTAAAGCAAGCCCAGGCTATTTCCTGCCATTCATCATTGGCCACCTGTGCACTGTCTACTAATTAAAAGCCACATGGTTACCTCCCCAGCAAAATGTTAGCAGTGAGCTTTTTTTTTTCTTGTTTTTTTTTTTTTTTTTTTTTTTTTGCCTTCTCTTGTGCATTTTCCATTGAAAGGCTGTTACATTACAGCATAGGGGCAAAGAGCTCTGGCTTGAGAAGTCTATGCATTCAACTCTGCTCTCAGATGCTGCATGATCTTGAGCAAGTCATTTCACATCTATGCCTGTTTTCTCATCTAAAAAATGGGAATATAATCATCTTACCCACATAATTGTGGAAAGAGTAAGACAAAGAGTTTAATAGATGATGATCACTTGATATGTCAGAGACCAGTAGGGGGAAGGGGTGGGAATTACCCTAGCTCTTACTGGAATAATTGAATGATGATAATTACTTGGGTGAGGGAAGGGCTTGGAAACCAAATAGGGGTGGTGAGGGAAACCAGACATTTAGCAACAGCATAAAGCTGCAACCACTTCTTGAGCTAGAATAAAAATGGGAGGAGGTAATGTTTCCAGAGCCTTCTCCTGAGAGCTAGAGCAGAGGGGGTTTGCTCAGACCTGAAAACGAGGGTCTATCTGGCAGGAGCTAGAGTCAGGGAAGAGACACCTAGAAGTCGGAGAGCAAGAGATCCAGGGAATATAGTTCTCTGTGATACCAAACAGAGCAGGGGGAAAGCAGAAATTCAGTCTTGGAGCTACTGCCCATACTCAAAAAATATTAATCATTGTTGCCCTGAGAGTAACTATTTGTATGTCCCTCTCCCCTCTACTACTAGACTATGTCTTCAGGTCTAGACCCTCACCTTCACATGTGCCTACATGTAAAGTAAACACCATGTACATGCAAAGCGGTATTGCCTTACGTCCACTTAGCAATAAAAACAAATGGGAAAGTTATCTACAGTAAGACTTGTGCATCTTGACTAGGTGATACAATGTAAAATCTGCGTTTGGGGTATAGCTTAGCTGTGGTCTACAGCCCCATGTCATCCCTGCACTGTGAGTATTCAAAATGTGCAGACTGCACAACAGAGACAAAACTAGACACTTGGTTCTTAAGGGTGATTCTCAAGGTTTGGGGATGAATGCAGAGGCGGCGAGAATTGAGGGATGATGGGCATTCTAGTTTTCCTATAGCGAGAACATGCCTTGAAAGGACATCACCTAGAGGTATTTCCTCATTTAAGATGGTGAAATTGGCCGAGCGCGGTGGCTCATGCCTGTAATCCCAGTACTTTGGGAGGCTGAGGTGGAGCGGATCACGAGGTCAGGAGATCAAGACCATCCTGGCTAGGTGAAACCCCATCTCTGCTAAAAATACAATTAGCGGGGCATGGTGGCGGGCGCCTGTAGTCCCAGCTATTCAGGAGACTGAGGCAGGGGAATGGTGTGAACCCGGGAGGCGGAGCTTGCAGTGAGCCAAGATCACACCACTGCACTCCAGCCTGGGCGACAGAGCAAGACTCTGTCTCAGAAAAAAAAGAAAGGTGAAATATATTAACAACAGCTCAATATTACTTACATGTGAACACTCAATGTCCTTCTCAACTTTGTAAAAATGAGATACTGTGATAACAATCAAAGGGGGTGGGTGGGAGAAATAGAAATAGCAGCAATATTTATAAGCCAAAAGACAGCTGTTTTAGAAAGATTTCTTAGGTGGTAAGTGAAATTCCAACCCAAAACTTAAGTTTCAAAACAACCTTTATTCTGTTTGAAGATCTAATACAATGCATTAAAGCAACTTAAAACAAGACATAGCTCCACTGAATCTATAACTTGAACGAAATGTCAAGGAGGCACACTACCGCCACCCCCCACCCCAGTTGCCTTGTGAAGGCAAAATTACAACTGACCGTGACATCCTCCCTCTCGTCAAAAGACCAACTTTATTTTAACAATGTCATATAAACAGATTTGTAAAAACATTGAACTGATTGTAGCTTTAAAAAATACACAGGTATAAATGAGTTTTGTTTTGCTCTTTTTTTTAAATATATATATATATATTCATATATATATATATATGTATATATAGCAGCATCCTGGGCAGTTAATGCTATCTCATGGTGACAAGTTTCATGTTAAGTTGGATAGTCTTTCCAATTGACTCAATTCTATTTCCTCCCCACCAGTATTTTCTAGAACTAGTTTTTTACAAAATAAGAATTTGGCATTTTGGAACTTTGTCCCATGTGAGACATTGTGCTTTAAACTGCCCCTTTCTAAAAATGACCCTAAACTCAAACAGATCTCAGGGTCTGCGATTCAACTAACTTGGATACCATGCATAGCAAAAGCACAGTTGTTAAAACCAGCAGAATTTTTCTTCCAAAGGAACATCAGTAGGACTTCCCAAACATGTTACTAGTTCATAACCAGCTATATGACAAAGCAATTGGTTCCCCACAGTGACAGCTCACATAAACACATTTTGACTCGACACACTGAAAACAAGGATTTCCAAGCTAAGGAAGTCATCTGACCAGCTCCCTAAAAGGAGTAACTTTTAAAAACACAAAAAAGCCAAAGAAATATGAACTTCTCACTTCACTTGCAAACAATTTGCACCTTTGTAAGACAAAACAAAGCAACCTCAATGGGAAAAATCCCATACACATATATAAGAATTGTACTAGACGTTTGCTTGTTATGTACTTGAACTCAACTACTGTGGATCTGTTTTGGCTGAAAGGTACTGGAAACACAGTCCATGCACATATACATATATACATATATCAAAAGGCCGTGAAGTTATCAGATGTTGCAAACACATGCTTTTTGCTTTTTCACGTGGTTATGATCTCTCGTGTGTGTAATGTGAGGTCCCAATGCTCCCACTTCTATGCCCTATCACAGCCTCACTGCAGCTTAGCTTCTGGCTTTATCTTTAGGATGCTACACTGGGTGGGAAAAACTGATGTATAGATAAAATCACCTATCAGGAGTGCCTCTGCTGTTATCTATTCATACTCAGCCGTTCAGACTATTGTTAGGAGGACTGTCTGATGAAACTCAAAGTGCCCGGCTAGCAAAATATCTAAAAAGACAAATGCGGTGAGCAAGCTACACCGCAATCAAAAAGGCATTGGGCAGAATAGGTCTGGTGTAACTCAGTCATATGGAATGATGAATCCTACTTTGCTGTTCAATGAAAAGATCTATTGCACTTATGTTTGTGAGATGCAAAAATAAGGCAACTGCCTAAATACCATGTCATCTTGCAAAGACTGTTGAAGCAAAAATTCACAAAACTGTAGCTTTTAATAAAATAGTCAATCTCAGATCTTATATTTGAGAAATAAAAATTTGTATGTAATAGCATACATGTGCTACCAAAGAAAACCCACAAACCTAGTTTAAAAACTATTAACCAATTAACTGTTAGACTTGTATGTGATCTAGAAGGATATCACAATAACTTTAAAGCAGAGACACAGACTAAACCAGGGAAATCATCAGTTGTCTGGCGATGAGAGGGAGATGGTCAGATCAGTGAAGTCAAGTTTGAGGGCTAACAGTCTTGCTCTAAGACTGACTTTTGCTTAAGTATGAGTAGCTTCATGTAAAGAGGAAAAATACATTCTACAGATGATTCACTCAGCTGCAAGACTGATTCTTTCAAAAGGAACAACATTAGAAAACAAAGGAACAGAAAACCCTCACCCTCGTACTTAAACAGAAATATAGCTGTGGGTAAATCTAATATGGAGAAAGGGAAATTTGAAATTGCAAGATTTCATTTAAGTCTATTAGGGTAGTGACCATATTATGGTTGCTAATTAGTCTTTATTCCTCCTAACACATGTACAGTTCCTACTGAACATACCAGCTTTTGCAGATCTAAATCAGGAAGAGAGATCTCTCACTCCTGCCCTAAACGGGAAACATTATGCTAACTATGCTTCCTTTTCCCCGTAGTGAAGCACATACAATGATTAGGATGAATTAGAAGGACTGCCACTTGGATTCCTGCAATGGCCATGACCTTAGCGAGCTCTACACAGTCCAGAGCAGTGACAGTACGATTGTGTCCATTTGCTTTATGTTCTAAACCGAATGGAAAGCTAGGAGTAACCAACATCCCACCAAAAGTATTTTTTCAGATCATGCTTTTTTTTCCTAAAATGAGTATTTGCTGGTCGTGATGGATAGTCCAATGTGACAGAGATCATCCCTTTAAACCACTGTTCTAAACAAAGGTGAGCATTGTTCCAGGAACCCAAAAACAAGCTTGGCACTTCCTTCCTAAGAACTGAAATACCTGACCAGTCACACTGTGTTAGTTACAGTAGGTTTGTAATTGTCATTAATTGATAACTAGCAAATCAAAGTGAGAAAAGACTGAAGTAGAAGAAGCAACTTCACTTTGCAGTTATTCACTTCTCCGTAAATCATGAGAAAGACAAAGTGCATATAACCTTGCCTCTCCCTCCCACCACCCGACCTGATACATCCCTTCACTACATTCCCCCCTCCCTAGATTCAAGAAGTTCACAATTCTTTATGAAATAAACATTGCCAGGTACCGTATTTTAAGAGTCTTAAAACAACATTGTTGGACTCAGCAATACTTTGTCATATTCATATATCTTTTTCTTTTTTTTATTGAATAAAGCAGCTTTGAAGCTTATCAGGCACTGCCCAACAAAACAGTCCAAAAAAAATCTGTTATGAACTTTTTAACCTTGGGCTAACAGCCAAGTACTCTGTACAAGAAAAACTGTAAAATATTTCATAGTTTTAATTCTGAAGCCATTTTTTTTTACTGGCATCCTGTACATTTCTTTTAAAAAAGGATAACAAAATGAATATTAACAAAATCCAGGACAACAATATTTTCAAGCAACAAAAACTGGGGCAGGGAAGCTTATTCTGAAGGTACATTTAAAACTGAAATAACAACTTAATGAAAATTAAGAATTGCATAGCGCTGTGAATTTAGCCTTCAGCAAAACAAAACAGAAGCTATTTGGTATTGATACAAATCCATCTATTTGATAGTTAGTCATCCAATATTATGTACATATTTTATATACTGAATGTCATTTTAAGTCCTGTTTTCCAAACTCCATTTTTCTGTTGCTGGGTTTTTGTTTTTTGACAAGTTTAAACACTTTCTGGCACTTTCTATGACAGAATTTCTTCTGAACATACATGAACTGACATTCTCCCAAAGCGTCCCTTGTGAGTGGAAGTGCCTTTCTGCTACATATCGTTCATTTGTTAGAAAATGAAATAATCCACAGTGCGATGTGTCTGGGTCCACCGTGCACAGCAACATCCAGGCTAAACCAGGCTGGACCGAACCTTCTCAGGCCAGGATTCTTCTGCCTCTCTCTCCTCCGCTCTCCACAGTCCCAACTTTCAGCTGGTAAAGCTTCAGAAAGCATTAACAAGCACCATGGTTAAAGGCCTCTTTGTCCCTGCACGCAGAGATTTTGCATTTCTTTTCTCTTTGTGTTGTATGTGGTTGTGGCTTTAAATTAAACCAAAGAAAAAAAGAAAAAGAAAGAAAGGATAAGCACTCCAGCTTAGAAACGTGTGGTCATCATACAGCCCTAGGCTGCATATCTTCCCCTACTTCTTTTTTTGTCAAAGAAAGCTCTAGTCCCATCCGAAGACAGATGGCTTCGTTTCTGCAGCTCAATTCACAGATCAGACTGGAGAGGAGCCCTTTGCTTTCCAGAGGCCTCAGGGTGGCTGAACTTCAGGAGAAGGATCAGAGAGTAAGCGCTTCATCGCCTCTGCTGTGCATATACTGGGTAGGCTAGTGTGACATTGAGGGAGTCGTTGTGCTGCACGAGGGAGGTGTGTTGGTAATGTAGCACCAGTTCTTTCAGAGAGCTGTACAAGTTATAGGGCTCGGCAAAGCCATAGCCAGTCGCTGTTTTGTTTATGACACAATGCTTTACTTCGCCGTCCACCCTAGAGAGGAGAGAAGAAAAACTGTCTTTTGAGCTTGCCCAAGACAATTCACAACTCTACAGAGCATGTTTAATAAAAAGCATCATTGTGCAGTCTCAACTTGGGGAAAGGGTCCTAGGTTACAGTAGACTCTTGGCCCTGTCACATGGTAGACACTTGGCTGAGTGCCTTGGGTAGGTAACCCAGCTTCACTGACCTACTTTATTTTCATCTTTAAAATGGTTTAAAGGGAAGACAACAGTAAAATGTATGTAATACAGTTACTTTGAGAAATGAAAGGAGATCATGCGTGCAATATGCTTGAGAAAATGCCTGACATGCGGTAAGCATGCAACAAATGGTAGCTTCCAACCATGATGAGGACAACTATCAGCAGTGCTCCATGACTAGCAGTGTTACTATTACTCCCAGGATGATTATTCATAGGATTCCTTCTTTCTGGCTGTCCTTGAGGTGTCTGCACAACTCTCCATCTCTGCATGTGCCCTTAGACAAAGTAAGGACAAAAGGACCCTTCTTTGCTGTAGGAATATTTCCCTCATTAAATGAAAGGTGATCATGGAGTATAACATACTTTTAGAACCATTCCCTACTAGAGGACATTAATTTCTCTGAAATGGTGATGTCAGTGATCCCATGTGGGTATACCTGTCTCAAGGATAATGATCAGAATCCTTTCTCTTTTTTGACCTGTTCCTGATGAGTATTTTTCCTATGGGTGATGTTCTCACATAAATTACCTCAGATTCTAACTATAGTAGCCTTGAGAGGCAAAAAAGGCAGGCATTGCCGCTTCCATTTTAAAGACGAGAAAAAAAGGTTTAGCGACGTCTCGTGATTAATTAGCACTGAATGGGAATCCAAACCCTAGTCTTCCAGCTAAACAGTAGGTATCTATTAGACTGTATTAACATACATGTATGTTTCTATTAGATTGTATTAACATATACTTCTGGCTAGACTTTAAAATGGTATTACGTCTGCTTTGGTTTCTCTTCTACATTACTGTACTATAAGCTTATTCAAGACTATTTCAAAACTCAATGAATGAATGAATGAAACATCTCTTCATGAGATGTTGTGAAGAATAGTTTGCTGGAGACACATACACTACAGAGCAGGCGTAGCAGCCCTGTTTACTGCTCTCCCGGACAAGAAAAGTGCCATCTCGCTTCCCTCGCAACAGGTTTTCAGCTTTGTTTCGGTTGCTGCTTCCAACATTCCACGTCTTCTCATCATGATGGGGTAAATCTTCATCATCTTCCACCAGCGAATATTGGCTAGGCAGGCAGGACAGAAAGTTTCTAAATGAACGGTGCCAGAGCCATCAGCCTGCCTTGCTGTCTTCCCTAGGCATACCCCCCTCACTTCCCTCTTGGCCCCTACCAAGCCAGTCAGACTGGCCATCACATGCCTGCCTCTGCCTGACCTGAGTTTTCCTCTCCTGGTATTCAGCCTCCAGTGCAACCTCCCAGGACAAAGAGTTAGCAATCAATTGTACTATTTCTGTTTTCAGGCAACCACACTCAGGTACCTGGGCAGAGTGGAAGGTATTAAAACAATCTTGTTTATCCAGTTTAGATCAGGAAATTGACTAGGAAGATTGCCAGTTTTTGAATAATTCAAACAAAGTATATACTTAAGCTTTAAAATATATTAAGCATAATTATTTTTTCTGTGGCTGTTCCAAAAATATTTTGGGATTTTCAGATGTTCGGGGACATCATTATGGACACAGAGTTGTTTCACAGCATTATGAGTAAAAATAAATCCTAGTCCTCCTTAGCTAAGCTTTCTTTTTTTAAAATTCTGGATAATGGCACTGAGTTTATACATTTTCTCCTACAAGATGTTCCAAACTCAGTAAAATTCCTCACTTGTTCTAAAAACAAAGCAAGTCATGCATTTTCCTAAAATGAGAAAAATCTTCTGCTGTCACCATCTTTAGTAACTACTTACTCTTCAGTGTTTTCATTGCCCAACCACTCGTTCAACTTCTTTTGCCGAACACCTTTTTGAGTCAACCACCTGAAAAACAGTTGTGAAAAAAGAACGCATTAACTCATCCTGAATTGTAGCAATCACCAGTTATTCATGTATAGGATTCCATTTCAAATACTTACATCAAGTATTGGTCTCTCGTCTTTCTCAGCTGGATAAGGTCTGGTTTAATGCTGTTCATACGTTTGTCAATTTCTCGATACTCAGCTGCCTGCTTCTTCAAGTCTTCTTCCAATCTTCTCCTACTGTCAATAATTTCACTGATTCGAGACTTCAACTTATCATAATTATGCATAATCCTGCAGGCAAAAGAAATGCATTTGTCATTATCTGGGTACGTCATGAACAGTCCCCAGAGTTTATGAAAAGTTTCACTATGGTTTCCCAGCAGTTTTCCTCAGGTAAAGCGTGGCTTCTCTTCCTGTCATTTTTAAATCATTCAAAGCACAGAAAGCAAGATCATTTTTAAACGGTTTTAGAGGATTTTGGTTATCTCTAGCACAAGAACAAGGGAAACAACCATGGTTCACTAACCTTTGTATTTCTTTCTCATTGCCCTCACGTTTAAACTTTTCTATGTATTCTTTGCTGTAGCGCTCCTGGGTCTGGCACTGTTCTTCAAATATTTTGATGGTTTCATTAAATGCTTCAATAGCTGTCCTTTTCATTTGGATTTCCTGCAACATAATTTTAAAAAGATAATGTCACACCTTTCATAGAACAATTTCTTACTGCAAGACACTACCAGGACATTTGATCTGTATTATTAGCAGAGTGGGACTCAAATTCATAAAATCCATTAAAATAGTATCCCAGAAACAAATATTTCCTCTGGAGAACCTATGAAAAATGATTGCTTGGCAATTTCCCATACTTTTTATCTTCCTAAAAGCTATTGTAGTTTCTATAGCATCTCTGTTGTTTTCTATTCCCTCTGGCATTCCCAGATACATGAGTGACCAGTGAAGAGTAAGGGTCTAGAAAAACACAGCAGTAAATGTAGCCCTTCCTTTTTGTTGCAGGATATATATGAATGCCTAACTCTCCGTTTCAGGGATTAGACAAGTCTGTGAAACTTCCAGTTATTACTAACTTCCAGTCTAAATAGGATCCTTCTATCAGGAATTAAATCAACTTGAAACACAGTGACTGCTTCAGGTATCACGTGAACTTAATTTATTATTCTGATACTTAAAATTTTTGGTTTAAAGGTTTAGAGATATGCTAGAGTAATCAACAATGATTCACAAATAAATGATCTCACCCCACTTCATTCATAAAACCTTTTAAATTCTTTTTTCCATGTTAGTGTTTAAAACTAAGAGTTCTAAACTTTTAATCTGATTTTCATAGAAAACTCACCTGGGATGTACGGGTATATTCTTCATATAATCTATCATATTCTCTACTTTTTTCTTGAAACTGAGTGTTATATTCATGTAATTTTTTCCCTACAGCTTCAATATTATCTTCTTTGACAACTTGATCCTAGAAAGATTAAAATAAATTCAATGGATGAGGTATTTAATCAAACAACAACTGTTTAACAAAATAGCTGACATGGAAACATCTTTAAAATTGCAATTATGTAATTACAAATGTAAAGTTTTTTAGACTTGATTACATGTAATTCATCTGTTTCAAATGTTTTCTAAGTATTCAAAGTATCTTGTCTAAACGTCGTAACTGGATAATTCATTCAGTTTTTATTACCTGTTGGTATTTGGATACTGGATAAAGTAATTTCACATCCAGCTTGGGATTATACTGAGCTAGAGATTCATTCCGGTAGTGGTTTATTAATTCAACCACAGAATTGAAGGTTAATGGGTCAGAGAAGCCATATTTCCCATCTCGATGAAATATTTTGATTAATTTGTTATTTCCCCCTTTCCTGTAAAATAATATAAAATAAAGGTATTAACATTTTCAAATAAAGAAATATGTTTTACTATCAGCCCAAAACCCTAATTTCAGCTATATTCGCCGGCTTACCTTAGTGTAAGAGTATAATCACCATGCATTTTAGTAGACGCATCTCGTACCAAAAAGGTCCCATCTGCTGTATCTCGAAGTTTTTCATTCACTTCTTCCCTGAAATGAAAACACAAAACAATGCTCATCTTAAGGTTCAGTGACCACAGATTTATATTTTTTCAAACAGACTATTTTTTAGAGCAGTTTTAGGTTCACAGCAAAATCAAGTGAAAAGTACAGTGAGTGCCCATATTCCTCCTGCCCACATAGATTTAAATGAATTGCATTTTCAGAGCTTACTAATAAAAGCTTACTAATAATTTGTTTAAATAGAAATGTCAGCAATTGCAGTCTCATCACAAACAGGTGCATATCACTTTCACTACTGGTGTATCTGTGGTACTAAGTTTTTATTTTTTCAAGTAAACATTACAATCTCTCTGACAAATGAGCACATAAATTCATGATCTCAAAAAGGTTTCTCCAACCTTACTCCCCCTTCCCAAAGCTAACATAAAATGGCATTGTTTTCTTACTGTGTTAGACAAGAATTCTTAGAGTTGTGCTTAACAGATAGAGTGCCTTCACACTCTGTCAATAATGAAACTTCCCAGGTATTTAATTTCCTGTGGCATCCAGCACCCACAGTTCTCCAGCGCTCAGTGACTTTTTCTGGTCGTCTTTGGAAGAGAACCAACTATGCTTCATGCTTATGTTGGATGATATCCTAAAAATGGAACTTAGCAAGCTGGTGCTTTTCTTTCTCTTAATCTAAAACTCTCTGTATCTAGTGAAAACGAAGTTTCTGTAGCCTTACCTTGAGATATCTCCCCAGTACCATTCAGCATCTTGTAAGGACATATTGTTATTCATACCGTTGTTGGCTACAGTAGTGGGTTTTGGTGGTTTAGGAGGCAGTGCTGCAGATGAAAAAGAAAAAGTTGTTCACAATCCCAACTACATTAGAACTAAATTTCTTAAGATGAGTACCTTTACTTTAAAAAAATAAAAAAATTAGAGTAACTGAAATATACAGCATTAGTTCACAATTCCACGCAATATGGAAGAGAATTTTCTTAAAAAAAAAAAAATATTTCAGAGCATGGCTCAAAAAGAAATGAAACTGAAAAGGAGAAAAGAGAGAGAACCTTAGAAAGTGACAAATAAATTGGGCTGGCCATGTGAATAAATTTCAAAGTAAATCCAGAGTCATGACATTCTATACTTCTAGATTCTAGTTATATTAAAGTTTCATGCCTGGTCAAATCCATCTACAGTAAGAAACTATGAACATATGAGTAGCAGGAATAACATGAGTTGGCTTTAATTTCCTCCTCTTATTTAATTATGAAAGACAGATTTGGTCTCTGTCCTCCACAAACGCTGTTGCAGTAATAAAAAAGCTCATCTACAGCAGTATGTTTTCTACAGCAGTATGTTTTAAGAGGAGGAATTGGGTTTCTCTAATCTTAGTATTTCAGGCACTGTTCTGCAAAAAGCCACTTTAAGAAACTCTCATCTGTGCCCTAAATCTCTTTAGTATTTACGTTAATATTCTGTTGGACAAATTGTGCTCTATATGCCAGGTATGATTAAAACCATATCCCCTTCCTCAATGTCAAATCAGTATTCATATATACCAATTGGTGACAAATAAAAGACTGCAATATTCCTGAATATCTTAAATGGGGGCAGGGGAGCTAACATTGGAATAAAACAACTTAGGAAACAAAACAAATCTAGGATTTTTAGGTAAATTCTGTCATAAGTTTTAAAGCACTGTTACTATTTTAACTTATGCAAAAAATGATTTCAGTTATCTACCAAGAATATTTTACAGACTAACAATAATGGAACATCAACTTCCTTTTTCATTATAATATCTTAATATAAGAGAGGACAAGCAAAGTCTCAACATCTAGAGAACTGCTCAACATCTGTAATCACTGCTACATTTTACATGCTTTCTAAAGTACTGTTATCACTGCAAAGTGCCACACTGTTCTCATCCACTGGCAACAGAGAAAAGCAGCACAAAGGATGCATCATTTTAATTACAGGGACAATAATCCCACAACATAACTCACCCAGGGAAGGATCTCGATTAACAAAAGATACCAGTGAAAAACTGGAGTTCAATTCATATCCATTCAAGTAAGAATAAGCATTTACCACACACAGCCTGAGCTGCTTGCTTCCAGACAGTCAAACAATCTGTTTAATTTTTAAGCCATGAGCAAACTAATTTTTATCAATGAAACAAATTAATAAAACAGAAATCTAAAAGGATCTTTTTTACAGTAGCTTTCAAAAAATTAAAAAGCCACGAAATTAACTAATTCTAATACCGCAGTATTACCTGGTGGGTCCATTTCTATATAAAACATCAAGTCTGTGCCACAATTTATATCTGTCTTGGCATATTCTAAATCCAGGTCTTCCATATTCCAAACAGTATTGTACATTTGTGCAAGAGTTTCCTTGGCTGAGCTCAGTTATAAGAAAAGAGTCCGGCTTTCTTTGTAATGGTGTCTTGGAATTCATTTTAAAACCTATAAGGGGCTGCACTGAAACCTATTACATCACACACCCCAGCCAATCAAGTCAGAAAAATGTCACCAGACCACTCCTGCTTCATCAGTTCTCTTCTATACCAGCCTTAATATAATGCCAACCTCACTGAGAAGCTACATTTAAGAGAACTGCAATATATACACGCTCATCCTTTCAAAAAGGTGTTTAATTTGACTGTTCTCCTCCAGCAGCGAGTTTTCTAATTCCTTGTTTATTACTCCTTGCAGCATGGTATGCTCTGCTGTTGGCAGGTTGACAAAAGCTGATATGCTGCAGCTCCGAGCTTTTCTCCCCACTTAGTGCATCTGGGTTTATAGATAGCCCAGTCATTCCTTGGTTTAAAAATCTTACAAAGGCATTAAAAGGGTATACTGAAGCTATATTTTATAGTCCTTAGATCTCTCTCATGTATAAGAGAAGCAGAACGGACTACTCGTGGTATTTAATTTCAGTCCTCCGTAATTCACTGAAAACCCAGAATTTAAACACTGTCACAAATGTACCATATTAGAAAGGACAGTTAAAAGAAAATGTGTAGATAAAATGTCCTCCTCTACCAAACATTCCAAAGTTAAAACTAGACTTTATAGACTAACAATGCAAATTCTGAATAGGAATGCAGATGCTTATTAGCAGAAATAATAAACGTAATTGTCAACATTATTAATGAGAATTTTAATGTGACTGCCTAAAAAAACTGGGCAAAGAAAATGCTTCTTCCAAAAAGAAAGAGGCTATAGATCAGAATGCAGAGTAGAGGTATATTTATCTTTGCAAAATGTTTCACTGATGAACCCATCTTTACTACTAATACTGCTTGAACGGGAAGATGATGTAATCACTTTTTTTTTTTCTTTTTCCCCTCTATCTCAAATGCCTCACTCCGGGACAATTATTCCTTCTTAGCACCACTTAATATAAATAAATCAATTTTGGTTCTTCAAAGTCATTCTGCATATAATTCTGTCACCCTTATAGGAGCCTACTGTACATTCTCACTGTGAACCAATCTCTCTTTACATTCACAATATTATGATGGCAGGGGAGGGCTCTTCCCCACGTAAATGTGGCTCATTTAAAAAACTATAGTGGGCTCTGATCTATGTACACATGTATGTCACATATGTGTGTGACCATTTAAAAAACACAGAAACCCTTGAGACTTTCTGTAAAATTTGGGATCATAAAATATACAAAAAAGCAGACCAAAGGCAAGGCATTCTGTTCTCTGACGTCCCCCGTCTAGTTTAATTCATTTTCCCATTATTGGGAAAAGCAGGCTCACCTTGTCCCCTCCCACCCTCTCCCACTTTTCTATTTGCCTAAGTTTAGATAAACCTGAACTCAAATTCAAATAAAAATGGTAAAAGTGGCGTTGTGCCCTCAGATAAGATTCAGAAAAACATTCTTTTTTAGTTTAATGTCGACCCTCCCCCAAAGCAAGGAGACAAGTTCTCCGAGCAGCTGTGGCCGGTGTAACAGCCCAGAGTGCCAGTCCATGCATTTGGGAACCGTCGGTGCAAACCAGTCTGGCTGTTGGATCTGCTGTGGCAAAACCCAGGGAGAAGGCAGGGAGACAGGTGATTTTCCATGGTCTCTCCAAGCCCTGGCCTGGCACCAACTTCCAACCAAACACGTTGTAATTAGTACCTTCTTCCTGAACTTCCAACCTAAACCCTATCTTTCCCAGCCACTGTCCCTCTCGAGGACAGGGGGAGTGTCTCCCCTAATCTCCCATCTGTCCTCCCCAGGCAGCGCTTACAGGGGCGCACGCACACACACGTACTCCAAGACAAACTACAGAAAGGCACCGCTCAGATAAACCACAGGGAAGGAACAGAGAAGTGCACAAATTCAAGGCAACTTACTTTGCAGGTTATGCATTTCAACGGTTTCCCTTTGAAATGCCTGTATCCGACAATGAAAAAAAAAAAAAAATCCCCAAAGCTGTTCTTCCACCAAGTGGGCCAAGCCCCCGCACCTCCCCCCAGCCTGTTCCGGGCGGGCAGTGCTCGTGCCCGGCGCCGAGAGTGCGCGCAGGAGCGGGGGCGCCGCCAGGACCCTCCGGGCACGCACAGTGGAACAGCTCCGCTCGGCTCGGCTCGGCTCGTCCCTCCGCCCCACGCCCCGCCCGGCAGTGCGTCCGGGCGTCCGGGCGTCCGGGCCACCGCCGCTCACCGCCGGCTCCTCATTGAGAAGCCAACTGGATTTCGCTACTGTACTGGGGAGGAAAGGAGTCCAGGCGCTCGCACGTCTCCCTTAGATAAAGATCGCAGCTTCATGATTAACTTGGGCAGGTTCAAATATTTGCTGAGCTAGGGATTTCGGGAGGGGGAGGGGAGCCCAAGTCAAAGTTGTCATCGGCTGACAAGTGGCCAGTGCAAGACCAACTTGATCATTTTCGCCTAGGAAATGAGAAGGCCATTGTGAGAGGACCTAAAATAGTCTCACTGGCTGCTGAGCGCGCTGGCTGGCTCGCGAGGCTCAAGTAGCCGACAGTGAAGCGAGGCACTATGCACCGCCAAACACAGGAAGTGGCTGAGCTAGTTCAGCAAAAAATAGAATCAAAGCCTCACTTGTAAAGGCCTGAACCTCTTGGAACAACCCAGAACACAGTGCCTCGCTCGTGTCTACCTCTTGCACCTCCTCCCACACACCAGCACAGACAGCCCCGCAGGTGTAACAGGAAAGCCCTTGTGAACAACTCGGGCAGGGAGCAGATTACAAAAGTGTTCAATAGTAAGTAGTAGGAGGGCATCCTCGGACGAATATTAAACCCCACACCACATGCATACTATACTCCATGATCATGTGACGATTCAGAAAAAAAACAACACTGCGGCTATTTTTATGAGGTTGATTGCAACTCGCATTTAAATGGCCATATGACCTGCTAATTAAAAGGTGTCTCTGCATTAGGTTTATGTGCCAGCTAATGGGGTAAAGGATAGAAGGGCAGAGAAGGGCATACCTTTCTAGTGGATGTTTGCCCTTTATTTGAGAAAATGGGCAACAGACAAGACTTGGGATTATTGACTACTATTTAAATAATTAAAATTTGATCTCAGAAAATTTTCAGTTGCATCAGCATAGATAGCTTTAAGGTTATCCAGGGAAATCACCAAACTTTACACCAGAAAGTAATTTAGAGATCAATCAATTCCTTCATGCCATCGGGGGGGGGGGGGGGGGG